>NC_141548.1:14502500-14835000 GCF_021556685.1 Rattus norvegicus | reverse complement strand
TTTCTCTCCAAGCTGTTTGGACTTTCGCTCTTTGGGAGTTTAGGGGTTAGTGATGAAGGGTAAGTACATATCTGGATTTAATACCAAGGTAGTAGAATATTAGGGGAATTGTTGGCCTAGGGAATATTGAACAGGGCCTTATAAACTGGCAAATCTGTCTATACTACTTGAATTGCTAGGGCAGAAGATGTGTGTTCAACAAGGTGCCTCTTTTCCTCTTGAGAAGGTGACTTACATGAGAAAAATTCAAAATTGACGTGATTCTGACACCTCATGGAGTTAAGTCTGGTGATTCTGTGATAGTAACTGGTTAGGATTTCACCAAATCTAGTGCTTAATGTGCTCTGCCCCGTGCTTTACGGGAAAGAAAGAGACAAACACAGAAGATGGCTCTGAAGTTGTCAGTTCAGTTTAACACTTATTGCCTGTATTCTGATACCCACGACATGCCACATGTGTGAAAAATTCTAAAGAACTTACAATGGTGTCACTCTTAGCTTGGACCTGTCCTATCCCTCATGGTACACACAGAGCTACTGGGGCAATTCTTAATCTGAATAGAGATTATAGAGCTGAAAGAAATTAATAATTATAGGGTATAAAATCTCATGAACTTAGTATTAACTACCTGTTGAAATGTTTAATATATTGAGTTGAGTAATATATATTATTAAAATCAATTTTACTCTTTTCTTCTTAGTCTTTTTAAATTGTCTATGAGAATGTTTTAAATTACTATCGTGGTTTGTAGTGTATTTTCTTGAGTGACACTGATCTAGGACACAGCTGAGATAATACCAAGTTTCAAGTGTGACAGTTATGGAGATGGTATGTTCAGGGTATGAGAGAAGTACGACAGAAGGGCTTGTTGTAGGAAAGACTCCAGAAGAATAGTTTCCTGAAAAACAACTCTTAGAAGCAGTGAGCACTTGAGAAAGGAGCCATTTTGTTTTTTTGACTTAATCTTGCTATGCCTCAGTTTCCTCATCTGTAAACTGGACCTACCTCAAAGGATTGACCCAAGCATTAAATGAGTTGAGTCACATCCATTACCCAGGGAAGAGCATCCATTGCTCTGGTCTACTCTAAGAGGTCAGTGATGTCCTGAAGCTCAAATCAAATGCTGCATGTTACATCTTGTGAGATGCATAGCGTCGGAATGAACTGTACATAGTTCAAAATCCACTCCAATGGGCTATGGAAAAGGAGAGGGTAACACAAAGCTATCCCAAAGAGCTGTTTCTCAGCCATGCCCATGCCCAAATCCAAAAGACAAGACAGTCAATAAGAACTGCCAAAATACTAGCCTTTGTTTTTCTGACCCGAAGTGGTCCCTTCTAATGCTAATGCATGAGTCTGTCGGGCAGAGAGAAGTTAGGCGGCAGCCTGCTGGGCTGATTAAGGGAAGAAGCAAACTGTGAAGATCGGACACAAAAAAAAACCCTTTAGAGAGATATCTTCCACATTGGTAGGACAAACAACTCTTTTCTATCTCTTAATTTAAATATTTCCAGTTCTATTTTTACCATGAGCATATGCTATTTTACAGTTGGAAAAGAAAAAAAAATGTGTGCAGTCTTTTAAGAGAGGTAGGATAAGAATGTGAAGTTGTGTAGTCCAGATGGAGTCCCATTCAGAGAAGCAGACTTGAACTCTACCAGGGCTGGGAAATGCCTAGCTTCCCCAACCAGCATGGGACTGTGCACAGATTTACTCTTTCTGTCAGCATCGCAGTTAGACAGACCCTTCCACCTCTGAGCAATGACTCTGCATAATCTCTCCAAGAGTAGGTTTCTAATATATGAATCTAAGACACAAATAGTACCCACCCCTGTGGGTGTGAGGAAGCACTAAATAAGATTATGCTTGAAAGGCCCCTGGAACATATAACAAAGGAAAGTGCCAGTCATTAAGGAACTCTGAGAGCCTGAGAATTACTCCTTCCTCACCAGGCAGGCACATCCAGCAGAGTACCACCAACTGCTGTCCTCCAAGGACAGTCTCAGACTCAGTAGAGAAGCTCTTCCTAGACTATATCTAACTATATTTGATTATTGATCAATAAACTGACCAGTCCAAATTATCCATGGATTTATTTCCTAAAAAATTAATATGTTCCTTCTAGGCAACCACTTCTTCAAAACCAGACATCGTACATAAGATTCACTCTTTAGCATTTTAAATTTGATATTGTCAAGATTATTAAAAATGGATAAAGTAGCACAGAATGTGTGTACATGTGCATGCACACACACACATATAGACAGACAGACCAGGAGGCATAAGAAATATGCCCAGGTCCCAGTATTTAGTGAGCAGTAAAATGCTTGACACTTCCTGGAAGCAGCAGAGATTGGGGGAAGAAATAGCTAGGAATGGGGCAAAAAAGAGCTAAGAATTGAGGGCTATTTCTCTGAGGCTGGCATCCCTGGGAAGGTGGCATTTCAGATCAGGAAAAGCAGAAGTTACAAGCACTAATCACAACATCATAAAACCAGGACTCTGAAAGGAAAGGGAGTCTGTGGAAAAGGAATGTAAAGTAAGTTTCATGGCTGTTCACTTAGCAAATTTTTGCAAGGCCCAGTACAAAGCATTGCAGATTCGACAGGAAGCAGAGCGGACAGTTGCCTGAGAGCATCAGCTCAGATTTGTGACATTTCCAATCCCAGCTCTTCCTCTCTCTGGTGACCTGTCACCTACCTGCTCTTCACTGAGGAAATGATGGTTTGGAGGAGAAACCAAATGCTTGCCAAAAACCAGACATTGGTTTGCCTCCAAACTGGTCTTTAATGCAATATGGATACTGCATGAAGCAACAAGAGTCACTCTCTGGATTGGTAAGATTTTGTTTATAGTTATTGTTACCAAGACAGTAGAAGGTCAGCAAAGGTATAGAACATAGACTCAAGGAATTGACCAGAGGTCTGAAAATGGCACATTTCTCTCTCCCTCTCCCTCCCCCTCCCTCTTCTCCCTCTCCCTCTCCTTCTCTCCCCCTCCCCTCTCCCTCCCCCTCTCCCTTCCCCTCCCCCTCTCCCTACCTTATCCCCTCCACTCCTCTCTCTCTCACTTTCTGTCTCCGGTGTGTGTGTGTGTGTGTGTGTGTGTGTGTGTGTGTGTGTGTGTGTGTTCACAATCACACATATGTACATTCTATCCCTCCTTTTCTCTTTCTCTTCCTCCCTTCCTCCTGGCTCCCTCCCTCATTTATCTGCCCCTATACAAACTTTTTAACTTTTACCAGTACTTCTCAATTATTTGTATTTCTTCCTTTGAGTACCACCTACGCAGCTTATTGGTCCATTTATTCATTAGCTGACTTTTTTTCTTTGCATTTTAAATGTTATCCCCTTTCCTGATTTCCCCTCCAGAAACCTGCTATCCCTTTCCTCCTTCCCCTGCTTCTATGAGGGTACTCCCCCACCCACCAACCCACTCCCACCTCCCTGCCCTGACACTCTCCTACACTGGGACATCAAGCCTTGACAGGACCAAGGACCTCTCCTCCCATTGATGCCCCACAAGGTCATCCTCTGCTACATATGCAGCTGGAACCATAGGTCCATCCCTATGCACTTTTGGGATGGTGGTTTAGATCCTGGGGCCTCTGGAATGTCTGGTTGATTTGTATTTTGTTCTTCTTGTGGGGTTTCGAGCCCTTTCAGGTACTTCAGTCCTTTCTGTAACTTTTTGATTGGGGACTCCGTTCTCAGTTCAATGGTTGGCTGCAAGCATCCGCCTCTGTATTTGTCAGACTCTGGCATAGCCTCTTAGGAGACAGCTATATCAGGCTTCTGTCAGGATGCACTCTTGGCATCAGCAGTAGTGACTGGGTTTGGTGGCTGGGCCAGGTGGGGCAGTCTCCGGATGGCCTTTCCTTCAGTCTCTGCTCCACACTTTGTCTCTGTATTTCCTTCTGTGAGTATTTTTGTTCTCACATCTAAGATCTAAAGCAGCCACACTTTAATCTTCCATCGTCTTGAGCTTCATGTGGTTTGTGAGTTGTATCTTGGGTACTCTGAGCTTTTGGGCTAATATCCACTTATCAGTGAGTGCACACCTTGTGTTCTTTTGTGATTGAGTTACCTCACTCAGGATGATAATTCCTAGTTCCATCCATTGAATTTGAAGGTCTTACAGGTTCCAGACACTAATACCTGTCAGACACAGACTTTCTACCATTCTATAGGCTTGGCTTTGCTCTGGAAATGGCTTCTGTTGCTGTACAGAGGTTTTTCTCATGGTACACAACCCAATTTTATCAATTTTTAGGATTATTTGATGTGCTCCTGTAGCCAATTTCCTGAAAGTTCTCAGCTTGGAATAATTACACACACCTTTAATCCCAGCAGCCCGGAGGCAAATGTAGGTGGATACCTGAGTGCAAGGCCAGCCTTGTCTACAGAGTGAGTTCTAACACAGCCAGGGCTAGAGAGTCTGTCTCAAAAGAAAAAGACAAAGGAAATGCCTGTTTTTGTCTACATTTTGGGTGTTACGTTAAAGTCTTTGATTTCTTCTTTGACCTGTGTTGTTGCTGCTGCTGTTTTTTTTTTAATTTAATGTGGGCTTTTTCCTTCATGTATCTGTATAACATGTGTGTGTATCTGATGCCTGTGGAGGCCAGAAAAGGGTGTTAGATGCTCTGGAAATGTTAGATGGCATCTGTGAGATGCCATGCTAGAAATGGCACCCAAGTCTTCTGAAGAGCCAGTGCTCTTAAACTCTTGAGTTGTCTTTCTAGATCCTCAACCAACTTTTGACAAAAACAGTTCAGTGAAGCAAATGATTTTAAGTATTGGTACTGGAGTGATGGGTCATCTCCAGAAGCAAGAACAAGACAGCACTGTGAGTCACCTACTTTACTTAAAATTGAGTTGGAATAGATTATTAACTAAAGGTAACATAAGGTTTTTTTTTTTGTGGGGTGGGGGTGAGAAAGAGAAATCTCTTAGGAGAAAAATAAAACAAATGATTTGAAAAGAAAAGTCCTGAGAAATTGGACCCATCCAAAAAAAAATACCTTTACCCTGAAAAAGACCCTGCTGAAAAAATAAAAAGAGAGCAGGTGGGACATGGGGACATAGGTCATGCAAGCCTCTTGACATAGTTCAGTCCCCATGGTAAGAGAAACTGACCCCTACAAGTTGTTCACTGTTTCTACAAACACACATACCAGGAAACACATGCATCCTTCCTTACACACACACACACACACATATATATGTGTGTATATATATGTATATATAACATGCACATACATTAAAAGATGACATCTAAAAGATAATCTACAGACTAGGAGAAAATGTTTGAAAACCTCTTATGCTATGATAATGACATGTCTTAAGTAGATATAGAACTTTCAAAAATCAAAAATTCTAAACTTTTAATCTAAATATGAACAAAACTCATTAATAGACGTCAATAGATATTCACCAAGAAACGTACACAGATGGTAAATACACACACACAAAGATTTTTTTAGCATAGTTAGTCATTAGAAGTCCAAACAAATAGCATATTAAGATATTCTTAACACCTGCCAAAGTGGCTACAATAAAAATAGTGACAAAGTCAAATGCTTGAAAGGAAGAAAAGAACAGATTTTTTTCATGCATTATTAAATATATAAAACCCAAATATACATTTTTATTTATATGTACCCTCTTTATTAATGTTTATTTATCTACTAAATCATAAGATACACATGAGCAGAGATCATATCCAATCACTTCAGTGTTCTGAGCCTCCCTCTAACTGAGCATGCGTGATGTCTGCATATTGCCTGAGCTGACAGCTGTGAAATCTGTTGCTCTTCACTCATGGCATTGACTGGCCCTACTACGCAGTAGACATTGATACTAATGGGAATATAGGGAGAAAAACAAAGGAACGGCTTCTGGCTTCATAGAGAGTGTTGTCTGGTTGGAGAGGAAGTTCAACACGGCACAGCTATAAAGTGGGATTGTCTTGTCCTCGCAGATACATTATTATATAGAATTGTTTGAATAGGTCTTTGTATCTCTGTATGTGTTGGATGCTGCCCACTGGGAAGGAAGGATTCAGCACTGTCCTCTGCATCAAGGACTGTAAATCAGAGAAACTAGCTGGAACATCACAGTGTTTGAGGGAAAGACTCGTTGCACTGTTACTAAGTCATAGCTTACCCTGATGTCATTACTCTTATCATACTTACATGAAGTGGCGCCATCTCTAACAGAATATAAATTGCTCAAGAATGGGACTTGAAGTCTTTACACAATATCTCTTTAATACCAAAAGGTAAGAATAACATGCAGTAGGTGCTCAGTAAATATTTTCTGAGCCACTGAATGAAAATGCATCTTAGAAAAGCAAGGCTCAGTGAAGTAAGGGGCTTTCCCAGGGCCACATGGTAAGCAAGTGTCAAATCTCAGCTCTACTAGCTCAAATGCTATAAAAGGAACCTTTGTGCTCTCTTGCTTAAAGATGCAGTCAGATAATCCAGAATCACGCTCTAAGAAGAGGGACAATTGCACAAGCACTGGGTCATACTGACATACAATTTCCAACTTAGTCCCCACAGTTCCTATGGAAGACACATCCGTGTGTCTGCAAAAAGCATCATTCTCAGTCTGATTCCTCGCTGTGTATTTCTTCTCTCCTAGCTTTGAAAAGGGGGTCAGATCTGGAAAAAGCCATGGCTACTATTGCTCTGATTTTCAGAAATGCTTCTGATCCTGATGGTAAACTTGGGAAAGCCACTGCCAAGAATCTGCTTCAAACCCAATTTAGGAATTTCACTGAGGTAAGAGAATTAACTGCATGAATAAAGGAGCCTCACGCCAAACAGCAAGAACTCTAGCTCCAGGGTGCCATAGCTTTATTTCAATCAACAGATATTTATTGAGTATCTCCTATATCTAGGTTGTCCACTGAGTTTGATGAACGAGCTAACATGTGGGCACAGTGGGTCAGAGCGGCAATACCAGTTGAATGTCTGAGCATGTAGTCAAATGGCAAAATACTCGGATCATCTTGCTGTGAGAAACCAAAGACGGAATTCTGAACATTAAATAAATACAGTGTTTGAAGTATGAATAAGAGTTAACTACTATAAGATTTAATTTTTCTGACACCTTCTACATTGACTTACATGATGTCCTATGCATAAGTTTATACTTTGGGCAATACTGGCCTATGGAAATCTTACAAGAAAGAAAAAATGGCCAATACCCAAGCCTAAACCACCAAGATTTACTCTGCTTCCTGTGACGATCAAGAGCCTAGTCTAACAAAATATGTAAAAGTTGTCTGTAAATTCTTAGTGTGGTCTGAGATATTAAAAAGATAACAATTGTCTTTCTATAACTGTGTGTATATGTACATGGTTTTAGTGTATTAAGTATATAAGATATGACTTACTTGGAAGAACCAGATCAAGATTATAATTTCCAGTGAACCTATAGTTCTGTCAACATGTGTGTATGTGTGTGTGTGTGTATGTGTGTGTGAGTGTGTGTGAGTGTGTATGAGTGTGTGTGTGAGTGTGTGTGAGTGTGTGTGAGTGTGTGTGTATGAGTGTGTGTGAGACTGTGTGTGAGTGTGTATGAGTGTGTGTGTGAGTGTGTGTGTGTATGTGTGAGAGAGAGAGAGAGAGAGAGAGAGAGAGAGAGAGAGAGAGAGAGAGAAGGGAGAGAGAGAGAATCCATATGCAATGATATAACATATACGAGAATGACTTCAGGGATCTGGAGAGATGACTCAATAAGTAAAACACTTGCTACGCAAGCATGAGAGCCTGAGTTTGAATCCTCAGTAACCATCATGGTGAGCAAATATAATCCCAGCAGTCCTAGGATAAGATGGGAGTTGGAGTCAGGAGAATCCCCGGAAGCACCCTGGTCCCCTATGTGGGTGTATTGAATGGTAAGCAAAAGGAGACCCTGATTCAGACAAGGCAGAAGATGAAAACGACCACGACATTGTCCTCCGACTTCCAAATACACACCTACCTGCCTTACACATACATGCACACATATCATATATACATACCACACTCATACCACTCTTTCTACACAGACAGACAGACAGACAGACAGACACACACACACACACACACACACACACACACGTAGAAAGTAATGGCAATGAGGCTTATCATTCTTTGAGAGTTATGCTTACATTTTTCTTGTTAAAATATTTTTCTAAATATTCCATATTATACCTGCATGTTTTACAAATACTTTTAAGGAAAACCGTTTTTAAGCAGAAATCCTTGTAGAACTTGAGCTAAACTGTTAGGGGGGAGGCTTTTAAAGGGGTGGGGATTAGTCCTGTTGTCACATTTCCCTGCATCTGTTACCACAATAAATTATGGATCCCAGAAAGAACAAAAGCGCTCATCTGGGGGTCAGATCTCTGGAGGGCATTTAACAAACATAAGGAGGAGTGAGTGGGATCACTGATAAAAACTGTCTTCCTTCTAAAAATACCATTCATTAGGGAAGATGCCCTCAGCTTGGTGTTCTGCAGTGTGGGTAGCCAGTTTCTGCAGCAGACACACCCATGTCTGAATGTAATCGCTGTGGTGAGCAGATCCAGGAGGCCAAACCTCATTTCAGGGCAACGGAGGGGATGGTTCATCCAAGGGCATCCTCTGGATCAATGGTGCTGCTTACACTTGGCCAAACATGAGAAACGAAAACCCTGCCTTAGCCCAACAGTGAAGCTCTCTGTCTAAGATAAATGTGTGAGCACTAGTGCCCATCAAATAGTTCCTCGTGTTGTGGTGACGTCCAACCATAAAATTACTCTTTGCTACTTCATAACTGTAATTTTGCTGCTGTTATGAACCATAATGTAATTACCTCATTCCGATCCCTGTGAAATGATCATGACTCCAAATGGGTCATGGCCCGCAGGTTGAGAACCAATATTTTAAACCCTCTACAAAGGGGGTGAGGGATCCTCTGGTAAAATGTGTTATACTGTTTTGCTAAACCTAGGTCCTAAAAGAAATGTTACCTTCTCATAAGCCTAAGCACAATTTCCAGTCTTAATACACATTCACCAGTAAAATATTTTTAAAAAATACAAAAAAACAAAAAAACAACCCTAGACCCTGTGAGCATTGCTTAGAAGATATTAAAACAAAATGACTGGTTAACCCGTCAGTGACTAGAGCTCGGCAGCCTCCTGATCCTTCCATATGCAGAACAGAGGGAACAGAGAGACTTATGCTTTCATGATCTTTGGGAAAGCTGGGCAGTCATACAGGAGAATCTTTTTATTGAACTGACCCTTTCCAAGAAGTGTTCAGCTTTCTTGTAGCAAATACTCAAGAGCTCCTTTGACACAGGGTAAAGATGTGGCCTACGAGCAGTCGGCATAGAGACAAGGATGGGTTTAGACAAGGATGGGTTTAGACTGTAACAGAATGTGCCATCTTTCAAAAAATGTCTCAGGCATTGCTGGAACTTTTGCAGCCAGTGCACAGATGAGCATTTGTGGTTAAACGGAATGCACACGCAGCTTTGCACCAGAGTGACTCAAATGACATTTCTGTGCTTAATGTCAAAGTTTCCAGCTGTTGTTTGAAAGGTTTGAAACTGAAAGGGCTCTCCATTTCTTTGCTGTTCAGATGTTTTCCCACAGTCTATGTGTGAGAGCTATGTACCTAGGTACGACAGACAATCAAACTGAATGCTGAACAATTGCACAAAGCAATGTGCTTTCTTTTAGAACCGTTCATTCTGCGGTTCTGAATAATCTCATAGTCCAGGGAACACATAAGCGGCACCTCCTATAGTGAAGAGATGATATATTTAAAAATCCCGAAACATAGAAAATTCTGCCTCTAAAGAAAAGCAGAGTGACTTGCTAGTTAAGAGTATGGCTCTGGAATCAGGCAGATAAGGCCACAAATCTTAGCTCCACAGAACAAGCTGCTTGCTTTGAAGCAAGTTACTTAATTCTCTGGATATAGAGGAAGTACATATGGGGGGAGATCAGTGGAAGGATTTCAGAGACATGTCACGGGAGGATTTTCTCAATGCTTATGTGAAGGCACGCGCCTTGCTAGATTGCTAATTACATATGCATTGTTCATCAGCATCTCTAAATATGAAGTTTATACACAATGGAGGTTCACTTCTTTATCTTCAGAGAGAGGAAACCAAGCCAAAATCCCGAGACCTCCTTTCTGAGCTTGATGAGCACACAGAAAAGAAGCTGGACTTTGAAGACTTCGTGATCTTGCTCCTGAGCCTCGCCATCATGTCAGATCTGCTACAAAATATATGGAGTGAAAATACTATGAAATAAACAACTTTAAACACATGAGCAAAACGGTGTTTCTATCTGATTTGTTGTAAGTGGGACTTTAACTCCTTTCAGAAATGTTTGAATGATATGACTTGGGACACAATAACCTGAATACCATTTTTGACGAGTGACTAGTGATTTAAAGTCATTTCCCACTGAACGTGGAATCACATTTATTCATTGATCCTGCAATCATATTTGTGAGCCTCTTCTGGGTAACATTGTTTAAAAAAAATACAGTATCAAATAACCAGATAACTCCTTCCCTTTCTCATGTTTACACAGTTCCAGAAGAAGAAACAAGACATACAACAATAATTTCTGTGTCTATGTTTATGCAGGATTGTGTATTGGTGTGATGGTAACAGCACACGTATGTATGGTAGCCAGAAGTCAGCTTCCAGTGTTCTACCTCAAGTGCTGTCATTGTCCTGGGGCTCACTGGGGCTAAGCTGGTGGGTCAGTGATCCCTTGGGATTCACCCACCTCTACCTCCCCAGTGCTGGGATTTCCCCAGCCCAGCTTTGTAGGTGGGTTCTAGGGTTCAAACTCAAGTCCTCATGCTTGCACTGGTGAGTGCGTTACCAAATGATCCATCGCCCCAGCTCCGAGCAACTATGTAATAAGTTTAAGACACACTCTAATTATAAGTAAAACGAGAGTTACAAAACGCTGACAGAGTTTATTACAAGAGCTTTTAAAGATCAGACCCTTTCTGACCTATTAGAGAAAAAAAAGCCTGTGCTCGACAGTTGCTAGAGTCTGAGTTGAAAGTGAAATTGTCTAAGAAGGGACACATAGGAGATTTTAAGGGGACGACAGTGTACTTGTTATGTGAGTAAATGCATTTATCAAATTCTTAAAACTTTACACTAAAATGGATACATTATATATGTGTAAATTATAAATTATACCTAAACATGAGTTTTAACAACCTTCCAGGCTTGGTATTACATACCTTTGATCCAAGCACTTGAGCACAGAAGAATCAAGAGTTCAAGACAAGTATCGACTGTGATACATAAGACTATAGATAATCACACACATGCACACACAGATACACACACATTCACACATACACACAAATACACAGGCACAAAAATACCCATGTGCACACACACATGCACACACACACACACTTGCACACATACATGAACACATACACACATGCACACATACACACAACCCATATGTACACATATATACACATGCACACACACACACACACATACACACTCAAACACACATATACAGATATGCACACATACACACACATGCACACACTCATATGCACACATACAGAAACATTTATGTGCTAAGTCCATTTAGAGTTGCTCAAATATGTGTTTAGGGCTGACCACTTGCGATTGGATAAAGTATTGTGGGCTCTTCCTGGAGAAAAATGACTCTCCATATCTCAGCAACCATTAATTGCCTATAGCACTTTATCTAGAGGTGTGGTCTTGTAGGACTTGCCTCATCCACACTGGCATGTCAACTGGTGTTACTGTCGAAGTGTTGTTTTGCAACCATACTCTTGAGATGTCATGGATGCAGATTCCCGTGACATGTAGAAGACTATCTCACAACAGACATCCTGGTCCTATGTCCCTTATAATCTCTTGTCCCCTTCTTTGCAATGTTCTCTAAGGATGTAGGGATTTTGCTCCTCATGGATCAGTTGTGGTTGACAGGTGAGAGGTACACTTACCTGTGGGTATAAAATATGTATTTAGGATGCAGTTAAAATTATATTGGTTTGGAAAATGGCAGTAGTATGTTCTCCTCTAGGGTCCATAACCTACTAGTTGGATTAGAGTATGGGCATAAATTCCTTCCTATAGAACAACTCAAATTAGACTTCTGAATGGCTATCCCCAAGACATAGGTGCCGTTTTTTGCACTGGTACCTGCTGGGTTTGTCACATCTGTGCTATGTAGCCTTTACAGCTGAGTAAGACTGTTGATGGTCTTTATTAGCTTGTTAACTTTATATAAAAATGGGTTTTCACGCACGTATATAATAACCCTGCAAGAAGCTGGTGGGGTGGATACTATTACCACCACCTCACGGATGAAGAAATGGAAGCACAGGGATTTTCATCTTTCCCAAAGCCATACAACTAATGGGCATGAGAGCCTTCTGCTTTAATATTAGATCTCACTGTGAGCAATAATATTATAACTCAACAAAAATAGCTGTGCACACTTCAGGCACTGTGCAAGAGACCAAGGAACCAGCTGGGCCCTGGAAAACCATTTGGCATTCCTCAAATAGAATCCTGTGGGCTGTCCCCCCACCCCCCAAAATCCATTTGCGTCTCAGTCACCAGTAGCTGAATATGGCAATCTTGATGGCCAATCAAAAGGTTAAATTCACACCTTTTAGGCAAGGGAAGATGAGAGCCAAGTGAGTGATAAGGAATCTTGGGGTCATTCGAGCAGTTTGGGTATCCACTAAGACTTCAGATCTCTATCCCAGATGGGAAGTCGCACTCCTATGAGGGGGCTATCAATTATAGAATCTATTTTCGTCTGATTGAAAGATTTAAAAGGGAGCAAAGGCATGCGTATGCTGAAGCATGGTGATGGATAAATCAAGGGAAATGAAGCCTAGATAATAGAAATATTTCTACTTCTTGAATCTAGTCCAAGGAGTGTGGGTTCCTCTCTGTTAAAAGGTGCGATGTTGAAAATGGGTCTGTGGCACAGATCAGTCTTAAAATCTTTTAGTTGCAAGAAACAATGTCCACTGTGATCACCCATATAAACAAAGCAAAACATGGAATAAGTAAATGTATCAAGGAGCAAGAACTTAAAAAGAAATGAAAGGGCAGAGAGTAGTACAAGGAAAGCCCACAAAAGACTGGAATCAGAAATTGAAAGGAGAGTTGAGGTTTCCCTTGTCCCTTTCTTCTCTACATGCTAGTTATCCACATTTTCCCCTCGAAGTCTCCTCCATCCATCTTTCTATCTATCTATCTTCTTTCATTTATCTCAATCTCTTGACCAGTTTTTTTCTTTTTCTCCATACAACAGCCAAGTAATAAATTATTACTGACTTTATTTTTTTCTTGAAATGATCACTTCTCAGTAGCATATATGAAGCCCCAACATAAGCTCTCAGAAAGAGAGTTCAATTAGATAATGAAAATAGAAAGTGTTCCTAGTCCTGTTTTTGTGTGAGGTCAGGGACACAAGACGCATGCCTACTGAGCAGGTACCTTAGGAATCAATTTCTCAGAGCAGATCTTCGAGCAGGATCTCAAGGAAGAGAGTGAGAAGAAAAAGACTCACTGAGGACTTTTAAGAATTTCTCAAAGAAAATCCATAGCTTGCACCAGAAAGACTACACTGTTTATTTCCCAGCTAAGACATCAACCAAGTTTCTTGATAGAACAATTTCATTCATTCCTACAAGTGAAACCTTTTGTTTTTCATCCTTGTATAAAGGAAACCAGACAGAGTCTCCCTGGGAAGTTTTCCCATGATTAATTATAGCCAAGACATTCCTACACAAGGGCTGTGACACCCTTGCAATTTTCTAAGCATGACAGGAACATACGCAATCTTGGAACCCCTAATTTTCTTTATTTTAGCATCTAAAAGTGGGGCCAAGTGTAAGATCAAGACGGTGCTTTAAATAGTCATTTATAAGGAGAGAAGGCTGGAAAAGGACCAATAGGAGCCCTGAGAACCAACTGAACTTTGACATTGGTAAAGCTAATGAGAAGTCTTACAAAGACCAATTTGCTGAATACAATGAAAGACATGGAGACCTATGGAATTTGTGTCTGAGACGTTTTTTGCATGGATCATCTTTCTGGATTTCAGTCTGAAAATGGATTCCTATTACAAAGTAGGAACTTTGTAATGGATTTTTCTTGGAAAGATGTAATTTTCAGGAAAAAATGTAATCGATTCCTATTACAAAAACTCAACTTAACCACAGACCTCAACCTAGAAAGCAGTTGCCATTGAAATACTTTCATGCTTATGCAATGACAAAATATGAATATGAACTAATATTTCTCTTATAACCCTAAAGGGATAAAGTGGTTTTTTTAAATAATTGGATTTAGACAGTCCAAGAAGAGTTGTGAAGATGTTTTCTGGAATTCTCTGAGATTCTGAGTATTTTTCTATCATTGTCACTTTTTATAAAAGTTCTTTTCTTGAGAAACACCATGGATTCCTATTACAAAAACTCAACTTAACCACAGCCCTTAACCTAGAGAGTGGTCACCATTGAATTACTTTCATGCTTATGCAACGACAAAATAGGACATACAACTAACTAGAAGCTATTTGTGGTCTTTATGTCTCCTACTTGGAGTGAGTGTTTGGAATGTGTATTTAGGTTAGAATGTATATAACCATGCCTCTAGAGAAGTGGGCCAAGGAGAAGAGGTAGCATCTGCTCCCAGATCTGCCACCCAGAGCTATGTGGCTCAAAGTTCTCATTCTCTACGTGAGTCTCACATATTTTCAAATACAAATTTATGATTGAAAACAAAGTGTGCTTCCTTTGAAAGTTGTTAGGATACTGCAACCGACAAATTTGTTTAATTGCCTAAATTATTATTATTATTATTATTATTATTATTATTATTATTTTAATTAACAGGTATTCTGATGAACACCTAATGCATTCAAGTATTGCTGTGTGGTCTTCTGCTTGATTCCTAACACATCTTCAGAAGACAGATATTACCATCTCTTCTTCACCAGGGAAGCATAAATGACTTCCTTTGGGCAGAGCATAGTAGGCAGTGGATCAAAGCTAGGACTGCAACCCAGGCTCACTGTACGTCACTTATTGCTTGTCTTTTATTGCATATCAGTCACTGCATGGCTCTTTTTGCATGTCACTTACTGTATATCACTGAATGTCACTTACTGCCCATCATTTATTACATGTCCATATCACTTATTGAATGCCACTTACAATGTCATGTTAATGTCATGTCACTTATTATATGTCACTTATTGCATGTGACTTCTTCCTATGGCACCATAAATAAAAATGGGAAATTCTGTTCATTATTCATAGTCCAGTCTGAACTACAAGTAATCGTTCTCTAAAACTTAAAAAGAGAACAGCGTTTCACATGTCCAGAAACCAAAGAAAATCATGAGGAGAATGTTTTACTGTTTAGTGCAATAACAAGGTAACAACATTCTTTGTCTAGCCTCCTTCTGTGTAGTTTCACTTAGCTTCCTAAAGATTCGTTCCTATGAGGAAGTGATGGAATTTTGGAACCTATGTCACCTCTTGGCATGGCCTAATTTTTTAATAAAATGCAAATGGTCTGAAGAAGGCCACTGCTATAGGTAGAAAGAGCCACAGAAGTCTTGGCAAATGGAAATATTTGCAGGCCGGAAGGTGTATGCCAGGTGGTGTCATGGAGAGGCTGATGTGTAGAGCAGGCTAGGACGTCATTCCCAGCTCAGAATCAATGACTGGATCAAATATTCTAAAGATCATACACAGAGAAACTAGGGATGGCGGTGCATACTACAATCCAGCATTGAGGAAGCTGAAGCAGAAGGATTGGGATTCCAGACCAGCCAGGGTACAGAGTACGAAACAATTAAAAAAAAAAATACTTGGGCCAATGAGATGGTTCAGAAGTTAAAGGCACTTACTGCCAGACCTGGTGTCCTGAGTTCAATTCCTAGGACCTACATGGGAAGTCCTGAAAGGAGAGGCCTGACTTCCACAAGTAATCTTCTGACCTACATGTGTTTGCCCTGGGACCTGAGTGTGTGTAACTTTACACACACACACACACACACACACACACACACACACACACACACAAATTAATGTGATAAAATATCTTTATTTAAATAGACCCACAGTATAAAGCCTCTCAGTAGTTAAGAGAGTCAAAGAAGTCCTCCCAGAGTGGGAAATCCCCCCAGGCTAAGAATTGCCCAGAGCCAACTCCATAAAGAACCTCTGAGAGAAAAGTCACGTGATTGTTTTGAATATGGGGTGTGTTACTAATGACTTGAGGTGCTCAGCCAACCCAACCATGTTCTCAGTAATGTTTTCATTTAAAAGGCAATGCCATTTCACCATCTGATAATCTTTGTTTATACTGAGCAGCCTGACATGCTGCTCAATCCAGTTGCTTGACCTTTTACCCAAGACATTCAATACAATTTTAGACATATCTGCAGCACACTGTGAGGACAGGTTGTTCCTAGGAAATCTAAAGACCGTCCACCATCAGGAACAAGATGGTGCTAGCTTCTTTGTGAGACAACCATATCTTTAATGTCTGTAAATGCCTGAAACTGGCTTCTTTCTTCAAGTCTCTCTTTAAAGGAGAGAAGACTGTAGGTACACAGGGGACCTCTGGCCGGCTTAGTGGAAATCAATAATGAAATTAAAAGTGCGGAAAGAAGAACCAGAGGATTTCTTAAAGATCTTCAGTTTCTTCTCATACTTTATTCTTCAAAGTACGAGTTTGATCCCTCCCTCAAAAGCTTGAGTGATGGTGAAGACATTAAACTGCATAGTAACAGGGTCCATCACTCAAGAGTGGTCCTTTCTACATTGTTCTTCATTTAGCATTTCATTGAGCTCTTGAAGGAAAGAGAGGTTAAAAACTGGAAGTCCTTTCTAATCTCCAGAATCGTCATCCAGAAATGAACTGAGATTCCATGGCCCATGGACCTTTTGCAGCTAAGCTTGGGGAAGTGGCTGACCTTGCCTTTGCCCTGAGGTCACATACCTTTCAGACCTCTAACTGTTCGAAGTTGATTTGGACACGATTCAAGAGTTTTTTTTTTTTTTTACATAGTCGGTAAATTTACAAATGATGCAGTTCTAGGAGAATCTCAGCCTGGAGTGTGAGGTTTTGATTTTGTTCTGTGTTTTCACTCTAATAGTATATATTCCCTGACATCTGTATATGGTATGCTTATAGTTGACACCTACTCAGATTGATCTGTGTCCCTGCCATGGAAGCTGTTAGATATTTTGAATATCACTGGGCCATGGAGTGGTAGAAATACCCAGCCCACACCTTCTTAGCACACTTGGACTACAGGAGGTTATTTTTAGCACATTAACAACTTACTTCAAATGCAGACATCAGCTCTTCTCTGAAGCCCACAACGTTTGTTCCATAATACCGTTGCAAGGAGTTCAAATTTCTCAAGCCTTCTTTCCATAGATGAAGGAGTCAACTGGTAATTCTTTTTGCCTCCATACCTAATAAGTATGTGTTGATGTCCTCATAACTCCTCAGACTATCTTTAGTGAGATTAAGTCCCAGTTGTCAGTGGTGACAGTCTGCTCACTAAGACATCAAGACACTATTTATTCTTTTCTTGATTTAGTTTCCCAACTTCTTCAGGTTTTTAGTTTCTAATGTTGTCTTCTAATACACTTACTATACCTAAGTAGGAGAGCAAACTGAAAAAAAAATTCTTCTGCTGAAACTTAGCCCTGCAAACAGTATTTTAAAGTACTCCTAGCCTCCAGGAAAATCTGTTCAGTGGAAATTCCAGGTACTCCTTGGAATCTTTGGGGAGACACATAATCAGAGACCATGAGACTGAAAAGACAGAACAACCATCCCTTCAAAGAAGGAAGGGCCAGTGTGGGAACACATAAACAGAGATGGAGAGAACAGGAAGTCTGATAGGGCATCTAATGCATTTGAAGGTAAGTGCTAAGGAATTGGGTATAAAATGTTCATGTGTCACATCTCTGTCCTTCTGACTCATTCTAGTGAGGGTGACTACTAGGCTGGGGATTAGAGGTACCTCTGGCCCTCAGAATCTTTATTCTGCCCTGCATTATTCAGGATTCAATTGAAGGAACAGACCCCTAATGACAAAGGATTTGTACTAAACACCTGATAAAATAGACAAGGCAAATTTCAGTTTTCATTGATGTGGGGATGGATTGTTTGTATTATGAAGCTAAGCTCAACCCCAAATTCAACACCCAAAGAAGGATTTGCTCACAACCGTCATAACACTCAGGAGATCTTGAGCTCAATTCTAAACAGAGTGGAAAGAAATGAAGATTTACAGATAATAGGCAAGAGAAAAATCCCTAAGAGGAACTGGTATCGTGGGCTGGAGAAGGAATAATTTCTTAGACATGAAAAATAAGTAGTGGTGATAAATAAGGCTTTATATTCCAGAGTAAAAGTTTAACAGAAAAAGAAGACTATAAAATTTGGCTTCAGTTTAGTCAAGGAGTTCATACAGAAGCTGTATGACCCCTGTGCCCCTAAATAAAGGCTAACTGAAGAATGGAATCCTCCATTTTCATGACCAACAAATGTCTTTGATGATTAAGAAAGAAATGAGTAGCTACACAATGAAAATTATGTCCTTGAAAATGTGCCAGGAAGAGAAGCACAATCCATGCTCATTGCTGCTCCAGTCATAATATCTAAAACGTGTGAGCAATCTAGAAATCTACCAGCAGATACATATATTAAGAAATAGTACATAGACAAAATGAAATTGTATTTGGCCTTAAAGAAAAATAAAACAATGACATTTGCAGGAAATAAATAATCTTGGAAGACATGTAAAACATGTTAAATATATTAAGACATAGTAAGAAAAACAAAGAATCAGATTTTCTCTCACATACAGAATCTAGATTTAAATCTCTCTGTCTCTGTCTCTATCTCTCTCTGTGTCTCTGTCTCTCTCTGTCTCTCTGTATCTGTCTCTATCTCTCTGCCTCTGTCTCTCTGTGTCTCTGTCTCTCTGTGTCTCTCTCTCTGTCTCTCTCTCTCTGTCTCTCTGTGTGTGTGTGTGTGTGTGTGTGTGTGTGTGTGTGTGTGTGTGTGTGTGTGTGTGTAGGTGCATACAGTTCATGAAAGAAGGAAAGGGACTCTTGTACTCTCGTGTTCTGAATGCTAAATGTCCTACATAGTCTCATGGCTTTGAACACTTGATCCCAGGGTGGTGCCACTATTCAGATAGGTTATAAAACTTTTAAAAGGTAGAGTTCTGCTGGTGGGACGATGTCACTTCACTCAAGTTTTCAGGGTTTATAGCCTCATTCTACTGCATGGTCTCTTTGCTTCCTGTGTATGGATAAAATGTGATTACTCGGATCCCTGCTCCTGCTACTATGTTTTCCCCAACCATCGATACATCTCCAGTGTGATAGACTCTCTCCCCACAAAGATGCAAGCCAGCATAAAGCCTTTCTTCCCTGAGTTAGTGTTTGCCAAGTTCTTTTATCATGGGAACAGAAAGGTA
The DNA here is from genome assembly GCF_021556685.1 of Rattus norvegicus. Classification (NCBI taxonomy): domain Eukaryota; kingdom Metazoa; phylum Chordata; class Mammalia; order Rodentia; family Muridae; genus Rattus; species Rattus norvegicus. The sequence goes on along the minus strand of NC_141548.1, from coordinate 14,815,446 downwards.
ATGGAGATTACAGGAGGAAAAGAAGGTATTCATCAATTGATAAGTAGATAATAAAAATGTTATGCATAAATGTGATTTATTTGGTTGTAAAGGAAAACAAAAGAGCCATGTGGAAACCTATCCTATAACAACGTATAAATTAGAGTTACATGTTGTAGAAATTATTTAATCCAGACCCAGGGTTTCTACCCTGCCTTTAATCATTTAGTCCCTAGATAAAAGACACACACAACCATTATATTTACAATAAGCCTTAAACAGCACAAGGGCTGGGCAGATACCTACCTTATATGCTATTAGAGTCTACTTGCCTATCGATAATTCCAACCTGTTATGATGTTTCATCTGGGCTAGCCACCCAGAGCCACAGTTTTATGATTCACTTAATTCATGGTGGCTTCTCTCTCCTCCTATTGCACTTTCTCCTTCCTTCCTTCTTCCTTCTTCCTTCTCCTCCTTCTTTTTCTCCTTCTCCTTCTCCCTCTCCTTCTTTTTGTGGTTTTCCTCAGAGCCCAAGCCCAGGAAACTTAAATCCTTATCTATGTCTCTTCTGCCAGCTATTAGCTGTTGGCATACTTTTTTTTTAAATTTATTTAATACTTAATAATAATTCTTTGGTTTCCGGGCAAACATCCCCCTCCTCCCTCCCTTTCCTTATGGGTGTTCCCCTCCCAACCCTCCCCCCACCAGTCTAGTTCACTGGGGGTTCAGTCTTAGCAGGACCCAGGGCTTCCCCTTCCACTGGTGCTCTTACTAGGATATTCATTGCTACCTATGAGGTCAGAGTCCAGGGTCAGTCCATGTATAGTCTTTAGGTAGTGGCTTAGTCCCTGGAAGCTCTGGTTGCTTGGCCTTGTTGTACATATGGGGTCTCAAGCCCCTTCAAGCTCTTCCAGTTCTTTCTCTGATTCCTTCAACAGGGGTCCTATTCTCAGTTCAGTGGTTTGCTGCTGGCATTCGCCTCTGTATTTGCTGTATTCTGGCTGTGTCTCTCAGGAGAGATCTACATCCAGCTCCTGTCGGTCTGCACTTCTTTGCTTCATCCATCTTGTCTAATTGGGTGGCTGTATATGTATGGGCCACACGTGGGGCAGGCTCTGAATGGGTGTTCCTTCAGTATCTGTTTTAATTTTTGCCTCTCTCTTCCCTGCCAAGGGTATTCTTGTTCCCCTTTTAAAGAAGGAGTGAAGCATTCACATTTTGATCATCCGTCTTGAGTTTCATTTGTTCTAGGCATCTAGGGTAATTCAAGCATTTGGGCTAATAGCCACTTATCAATGAGTGCATACCATGTATGTCTTTCTGTGATTGGGTTAGCTCACTCAGGATGATATTTTCCAGTTCCAACCATTTGCCTACGAATTTCATAAAGTCGTTGTTTTTGATAGCTGAGTAATATTCCATTGTGTAGATGTACCACATTTTCTGTATCCATTCCTCTGTTGAAGGGCATCTGGGTTCTTTCCAGCTTCTGGCTATTATAAATAAGGCTGCAATGAACATAGTGGAGCACGTGTCTTTTTTATATGTTGGGGCATCTTTTGGGTATATGCCCAAGAGAGGTATAGCTGGATCCTCAGGCAGTTCAATGTCCAATTTTCTGAGGATCCTCCAGACTGATTTCCAGAATGGTTGTACCAGTATGCAATCCCACCAACAATGGAGGAGTGTTCCTCTTTCTCCACATCCTCGCCAGCATCTGTTGTTGGCATCCTTTTTACCAATCAGAAATAACTTAGGGGCAGGTCACTTAGGTCTTTGTGCAGACTACAGGTTTTGGGGACTCTCACTTAGCATTGTCATAGCAGTAAGACCAAACCTCAAAAGTCACACTATGCAAGGGATAATACTACTCCCAAAAGCCATGGGTTTTTGAATCAGAACTACACTGCCAAAGGTGAGATAATTTCCCTCAAATTGTTGATTATGCATATCCTGAAGACACCTGCATCAATGCAGACTATTATATGAAAGTACTCTGAGCTGCGCACTTGAAATAGAAGGTGAGACGTCATGGCCGAAGACATCACACGTTTCGGGAACAGAGCACGTAGAAATTACATTTGTGTTGACTTGGAAGCATTGTCCTTGCTAAATAGCTTTCACAGAACATGAAAGTGCTATGTAGGAGAGAACCATTACCAATAATTTTATGTAGCAGTAAACAGTATGAGCTATAATAATAAGCATGGCAAGATATGCACATGAGTGCATTTGTGGCATGAAAGTTATGGCGGTGACAAACCACTTTATTATTGGATTTAAAGCCTGCTATACAGGATTAAATCCATGCCTAAAATCAGGCTAAGAACCTCTACCTGAGAAGTAAATTGTCTCCAGTGTGAAACTACTACTATTCCACGAAATGGACATAGTGTCAAACTGTCCTCTACATATATATCTCTACATCCACAGATTACTGCAGCTCTCAGACCTTCTCATAAAAGGTATCGCTGTGGACATCACTTGATATAGACTCCCAACTGGCCAAAGTGGAAAGAATAAGTTTCTGTGGAGTGCTTTAGCCAAAGCTATGGCACTTGTAACAGATGTTCATCCCTGAAAGGTTCAAGGACCATCATGGAGAAGGAGGCAGAAAGAACATAAGACAAAAGTCTAGGGATGACTAGAGCAAAACAAGTGCCATGTTGGGACTGTTGCTCTCAGTAACTCACAGCATCTGTGGTTGACTACACAACAGCTATACAAGGTCAAGCCGATTAACACAAGACAGAGAGCAGAGGATTTGCTCCACCCCTAGGCAAGGCATTATTGACAGTTCATAGCTTCTGTGGGAGGGAGAAAGATATATTTTTCATTGTTTCTTTGTGAATTTCACCTCATGCACCCCAATACACCAATCATCTCCTCTCTTCTCGTACCCAGCCTTCACCCTTGGAACCTTCCCACAAACAGCAAAAAAAAAAAAATCTTGTGGAAGTTGTAGTATGTCACTGTGTGTCCCACAGTATATCCTCTGTTCATACTTTCTTGGATGCAAATGTTGATTGCAATGAATCATTGATGTGGTACAAGGCCTGTGACTTCTGCTACACTACCAATACTGGAACCTCACTGGGACTGCTCTCAGATATCCTGCTGGTGCCCTATTTTATGAGGATTCTGTAATTTTGGATCTGTAGGACTGACCTTTTCATGCTCTCTAGCACTTCACTGATGGGGTAGATGTTCAGGTCAACCAATTCAAAGTCCTCGATGTGAGCCTGAGAGGAATCTGATCTGGTCAGCCCCCAGGCTCTCTCAATCTTATGCCCTCATGCTCAGCAACCTGGCAAACAGGGTCAGCTCTACCAGGCTGCCCAGGTGAGGTACAGGGCCCAGTCCCCCAAGTGTTACACCTGGTGGGCTACATGGTCAACTCTCTCACTGTCCATAGATTGTGAGAGATGAGGGAGGAGAACACCCATTTCCTCTTGTCTGTGCCACCACAAAGCAGACAAAAGGCAGGGCTGGATCGCCTATGCTCACAAACTTGGGGTGACTCACCTGTAGCCCCCACATCCAGAGCCAGCTCTACTATGCTGCCCAGACAAGGGGCAGGGCCCTAGTGCTACAGTAGGAAAGGGGTGTGGCTGGCTCTCTTGCTCTCATGACAGCAGGGCTCCATCACTTGCCATAGGTGACAAGGGGCAAGGGTGAGAGAAGCCATCTCTTCTTCATACATGCTGCCACAAGACAGACGAGTTTTGGAACCTTCTTTCCCATGTTCACAACCTCAAGGCCAGCTCATCTGTCCATCCTGCCCGACCCCCACCCTAACTTCTACCAACACCCCCTACCACAGGGTCAGCTCTACTATGGTGTCAAAGTGAGGGGCAGGACATGCTCTGTTCTCCAGAATGCTACAGCAGATGAGGGACAGGACCATTCTGCTTTCATGACCCTTTCAGGGCCAACTCTCCTGCCTGCTGCCAGTGGAGGGAACAAACGGGAAAGGAGGGGCTCTATCACTCACTAATGCCACAGCTCAGCACAGCACAGCACAGCACAGCACAGCACAGCATAGCATAGCACAGCACAGCACAGAACACTGAAGAGACAGGTTGGTTTCTCCCATACTCAGGCCCTTGGGACTTGCTCACCCACAACTGCCACATCCAGAGCCAACTCTACTATCTTGCCCAGGTAAAGTGCAGGAGCCATTCTCCAAATGCTAAAAGTTGATTTTCTTTAATGATGGTTTCTTTAAGGGTACGACTTCTGTTAGGTCAACCATGCTCCCATTGATAAACCTGTATCTATGAATATATGAGCAGAATTGAACTTAGAGAGTTATTTTAAAAAGAGCATTAGAAGACACATGATATGGAGATTTTGGGAGAGCAGAGAAGATGAATATAATTAACTACATTGAATGCATATATAGAATTTTCAATCAATATAGTACATTTTTAAAAGAGTAGAGGGGACATAAAGAGAGTAATAGAATATGTGTGATCCTAACAAAAAAGGAAGTTCTTGAGGAGAAAGGAAGGGAACCAGCAAGAGAAATAGCTAAGGATGGGTAGGGCTGTGCTAAAGGGAATACATAAGAATAAAGAACATTGACATGTGCTCCATTATATTATAATGAAATCTATGCTGCATAAAAAGCATAAGAAAAAAGAATTTTTGTGATAGGAACGTCACATAGTTTGCTCAACCTGTCTTTCAGATGATTTTTTTCTTTCTTTGCCTTTTATCCAGATGATGTAGCATTTGACTATGATCCAAAAGATGAGTAGGAATAAACAGGGCGACAGAACTAAAGGATGGCATTGAGAGGATGTCAGGCTCCATACTTTGTTAAATTTGATATGCCATCAACAGAGTGTAAGGGAAAGATACTGAGTAGATATAAGAACTTAGTCTTGGCAATGAAACACGGGTCAGATCAGAAAGAACAGTAAGTGCCAAGGAAGAAAACATTTTATAGGACTTCTCTGACACCTGAATTAGTTAGTATCTAATTCATATCTCCCTGCCACTCCAGAACAGTTTATTTCAGAGGCAGTCTACAGCCATTCCCCTATGGAAAGTGGAGTCAGATAACACAGGGGCCATAAATGAATAGGTTTACTACTTTGGACACCTATGTCCTCAGGAGACATTATAGAGTGCACCTTGAAGTTTCCCAACCAACGCAGAAAAAGCCTTGAACTTTTTCCACAATCACTCAAAATCACTGGCTGGAATCTGTTTTGAAAGGCATTGCCTTTTGAGTATTTCTGATTTTCCCTAGATGCCATTGAAGGAACTTCCTGGGAGAGGAAGAAAAGAAAACAATGAGTAGACTGAACCCCTTGGACAAGAGCCATAAGAACTTATTACATGCAGAACCCCCAGAGATTATGAACAGACTGTGAATGGTGACTCCCACAATAGTGTAACAAGAATGGGAAGCTCCAGAGAGCAGGTAAGGCAGTGCTCTTTTTAAATGCACTAACCTGAGATTCCCCTCTACACAGGGCAGCCTGAAATACTAAGAGTGTTTTATGTTGTATTGCAAGAGTTTCTCATTTTTAGTCCTTGGTCAACAGATTGTATAAAGGACCAGATACTAAATATTTTTGGCTTATATAATAAGGCCATGTAGTCCTTGCCATACTTTTTCAACTCTTTTGGTACATTCCAAAACCATTTGAAGATAGTTCTCAAAGGCCCACTCTGTTCCAATAAGGTTTTATTTGTAAAATAAGGTGACGCTATATATTTTGATATGAACTATAGTTTTCTGACCTTTGGTCTAGGACATACCTACAATTCTATGACTCTATAGGATTCTGAGGTATGTCCACAGCTTCTCTAATAGAGAAGTCAACCTTGGTCTTTAGTGAAGTTGTCACCGCCTCTTCCCTGAGTAGATCCCAGACAAATGGCTTTTATATCTGCTTACCGAGTCTTATCACCACCTCATCATAGCTAGCTCTGAGCAAAAACTTTTCCATCTCATTTCCACCATTGCCTACTTCTCAAGGAAAGTCATCTGAAAGAAAATTTAATTGTTCTGTAGACAAAATAAAAATAGTATTATCGGATGCAAAAAAAAAAAAAAACAAAACAAAACAAAAACAAAAAATACAGAAAAACAGGGGCTGGGGATTTAGCTCAGTGGTAGAGCGCTTACCTAGGAAGCGCAAGGCCCTGGGTTCGGTCCCCAGCTCCGAAAAAAAAAAGAACCAAAAAAAAAAAAAATACAGAAAAACTACATGTCATTGGGAAAAGAAAAACAAAATAAGCTCTCTCCTTGTGAAGACCTCAGAGAAATGACTGGGATTTCTCTGTAGGTGAACAGTAAATCAAGGAGCAGGCTTGAGTTCTAACTTCTTAGTTCTTAAGTACAGAGAGCCAAGAACAGGGTTTCCTCGGGTACGTAGCCATTTACCCTATGTTTATGAACTCCCTAGTAATCTCAGATATTAATTTCATCATTCAATAAAAATAAACCAAATGCATGCTCTCTGCCAGACCCTGAACTTGAGGCTACTAACTACATAATTTATAGGGTTTGGTGCAAACCAAAAATGCAGGGTTCCTTGTACAATGAATTCAGAATGGTGATGGAAAAGTCCTAAGCCATCAGGGGTCTTCCAACTGATGAACAATGACACTCCACACACACCCAAAAGGTCACTCAAGTGTCAGAAGTTAATGTTACAAAGATATATGCATATTTAAAATGAGGAATCCAGGAGAGCTAGTAGTGAGAAAGGAAAGCAGTGTATACTAAAAGGTCTACAGGGACTTTGACCACTTCCTTCCAACCCCTTACTACTTTTTTCACACCAGACTGCAATTAGCATGTGCACTCAATAGCTAGGACATGCACTACTCTGTTAGCCTCTGACTACAGGCTGTCAAAGTCACTTCGGGTGAGAGCTCAGAGAACTGAAGTTCTTCACCATTGACTTGCTTACGAGTCCATTTTCACATGTACCCTACTGCAGCTGGTCAACTCTGATGGCAGATGCATGTTGACCTCTGAACTCCCCCATAGCCTTGAGTCTCACTGGAAATGGGAGAAGGCCTCGCACTTGCCCTGTTGATCCCTACTTCTCCTCAATCTTTCCTGCCCTTCCAACTGTCGTGGAAGATGGACAGCAATTCTCAGCCTGTACTTGCAGCATACTTGGGGGAAATTAATCTGGTTTTAAAAAGACCAAATCCACCGTATTTTGCCATAATACGTTGTTCTGCCAGTCAATGGCTCCAAATGGAACAGTTCTCACAGGAAACAGACCAGGAACATACCAAGGAGATCATTTTCAAAGTGCACACAGCCAAAAAACAAACTTCTGAGCTGGTGATGAACTCTGCACCTGGCAGCAGTGGAGAGACAGGCTAGATTGACTCCATGGCAGGCTTCAAACTAGCAGTTCAGGAACCTAGGCCTAAATCTCTTTCCAAGAACTTTGCAAGTTCAGGCAAGCCCAGATCTCATCGCCTGGCCTGAGGGAAGGACAATGGTCAGTAGCAGTTTCCAAACTTCCTGAGTAACAGTTTCCAGGCCCCTGTAAGATTCAAACATAATGACTATGGCCACCTTAAGGAAAACACCAGGTGACTGGGACTTTCTGTTATCAGAACCAGAGAGTTTCCAAAGAATTTAGAATAACACCCTGCTCCAGGAAATGAGCTAACCACAAAGAGAACAGGGCCCTTTTCAATCCCTTCTACTCATGCCAAAGATATCTCTCCATTGAGGAATATAAGGGTCAGTGTGTGTCATCAAGGACCAACTCATGCTGTTGCAAAGGCTGTCCTCCACAAGTGCATAAAAAGTGTGTGCTTTTGCTACTCAGGGTCCCGATTACAGGGCAAGCCCAGCGAGCTGGATCATTAAACCGCCTTCTTGCTTGCATCGCTCTCCATCTCCGCGTTTCCGTGAGTGGGATCTCTCACACGTAGGGCTCATCGGGTCTTACAACCCCACACACCAGCAATGGTTTTGGAATGTCCCTAGAGATAGAGCCAATGATTAAGATAGAGGTCACCTACCTCTCCCGGGAACTGCCCTAATGTGCTGTAAATGGGGCCTGTGAGCTCACTGGTGCATCTCCATCTTGGTAATGGGAGACTGCAGCAAAATAAAACACTTTTTGCCTTTGCATACTATTTGAGTCTCGGGTACCATTCATTGACGAATCATAGACCCTTACAGTGGAAAGCTGTGGTTCCACTTCTACAGTAGCCATTAATATTAGCACCTCCAGTGAGGAAACTGGAGTCCATTCTCCTACCTAAGTGAACCAAGGAAGATAGAAGGAAATAACATAATCGACAGCACTTGAAACCAATAGTCTGAAAATATTACTGTATCGTTCCATCTCCTTATCTCCATGCCTCTTCCAGTACACATTGCTTCTCTCCTTTCTGCTTGCTCTAAGATAATAATAAAATAGTAATAACAACAACAACAACAGTAATAAATAATAATAAAATAAATCCACAGCTTAATGTTAAGTCATGCATAGTTTTAAGTGCAATCCTTCATCTAGGAGGCTTCTCATTGTCTCTTTGCTAGTGTCTCAAGAATGTACCTCTGTTTGTCTTTCCTAGTGTCTAGTTCCCCTTCCCATACTCATGCCTGTTTCTCTTGGAAATAGATTAGGTGGTCCATTTCCATTAGGATTTTTATCTTGGTAAGGAAAGGAAAGACACTGGGCCTAATCTGTGCTTTTGAAATCCCAAAGCCTACCCACCAATGACACACTTTCCAGCAAGGCCACATCTCAAACTTCTCAAATAGTGCCATTTCCTAATGACTAAGCATTCACATATACAAGTGTAAGGGGACCATTCTTATATCAAAGAACCACATTTTACTCTCTGTCCCCCATAGGCTTGTAAATATATCATAATGCAAAAATGTACGCACTTTAACTTCAAAAGTCCCCATAGTCTATCACAGTCTCAACAGTATTTAAAGGTCCAAAGTTTGAAGTCTTTTCTGAGACTTATATTCATTTCCATTTCAAATGTGTGAAAGGGACCACAGTGAGGAAATACTGGACCAAAGCAAGTTGCACCCTCCAACCTCTGCATCTCCATATCCAATGTCAAACTACTCTTCGGAAGGACAACTCCCTCCAGCTTTGTTGACTGCAACATTTCTCTCTCTTGGACTGGTTGCACACCCACTTTGCATTTTTCCTTGGCAGATATCACACAACTCTGGCATGACCAAGCCAGCTCAGTCAGTCAACAGGTTCTCCAGAGCAGGAGTGAGGATTAAAAAGGAAAAAGACAATTAGACAACACTGTAGCATGATCTTAGCCAGTTCTGAGGCTGAAGTGAGTTTATTTTTTCTAGTCTGCTTTTATAACACTTTAAGTACATGCAAAATAATAAGATCAGTTCCTGGTCAAGGAACAAGCAAGGCAATAAACAAAAAGCTAATCAAGATGACCAAGACAAAAGGAATGCTACACCAGATTTCTGAGCTTTGTGTCAACTCAAATGTAAATGTTCTTTTTTTTTTTTTTTATTAACTTGAGTATTTCTTATATACATTTCAAGTGTTATTCCCTTTCCCGGTTTCCGGACAAACATCACCCTCCCCCCTCCCCTTCCTTATGGGTGTTCCCCTCCCAAACCTCCCCCCATTGCCACCCTCCCCGCATAGTCTAGTTCACTGGGGGTTCAGTCTTAGCAGGACCCAGGGCTTCCCCTTCCACTGGTGCTCTTACTAGGATATTCATTGCTACCTATGGGGACAGAGTCCAGGGTCAGTCCATGTATAGTCTTTAGGTAGTGGCTTAGTCCCTGGAAGCTCTGGTTGCTTGACATTGTTGTACTTTTGGGGTCTCGAGCACCTTCAAGCTCTTCCAGTTCTTTCTCTGATTCCTTCAACGGGGGACCTATTCTCAGTTCAGTGGTTCGCTGCTGGCATTCGCCTCTGTATTTGCTGTATTCTGGCTGTGTCTCTCAGGAGCGATCTACATCCGGCTCCTGTCGGTCTGCACTTCTTTGCTTCATCCATCTTGTCTAATTGGGTGGCTGTATATGTATGGGCCACCTGTGGGGCAGGCTCTGAATGGGTGTTCCTTCAGTCTCTGTTTTAATCTTTGCCTCTCCCTTCCCTGCCAAGGGTATTCTTTTTCCTCATTTAAAGAAGGAGTGAAGCATTCACATTTTGATCATCCGTCTTGAGTTTCATTTGTTCTAGGGATCTAGGGTAATTCAAGCATTTGGGCTAATAGCCACTTATCAATGAGTGCATACCATGTATGTCTTTCTGTGAGTGGGTTAGCTCACTCAGGATGATATTTTCCAGTTCCAACCATTTGCCTACGAATTTCATGAACTCGTTGTTTTTGATAGCTGAGTAATATTCCATTGTGTAGATGTACCACATTTTCTGTATCCATTCCTCTGTTGAAGGGCATCTGGGTTCTTTCCAGTTTCTGGCTATTATAAATAAGGCTGCGATGAACATAGTGGAGCACGTGTCTCTTTTATATGTTGAGGCATCTTTTGGGTATATGCCCAAGAGAGGTATGGCTGGATCCTCAGGCAGTTCAATGTCCAATTTTCTGAGGAACCTCCAGACTGATTTCCAGAATGGTTTTACCAGTCTGCAATCCCACCAACAATGGAGGAGTGTTCCTCTTTCTCCACATCCTCGCCAGCATCTGCTGTCACCTGAGTTTTTGATCTTAGCCATTCTCACTGGTGTGAGGTGAAATCTCAGGGTTGTTTTGATTTGCATTTCCCTTATGACTAAAGATGTTGAACATTTCTTTAGGTGTTTCTCAGCCATTCGGCATTCCTCAGCTGTGAATTCTTTGTTTAGCTCTGAACCCCATTTTTTAATAGGGTTATTTGTTTCCCTGCGGTCTAACTTCTTGAGTTCTTTGTATATTTTGGATATAAGGCCTCTATCTGTTATAGGATTGGTAAAGATCTTTTCCCAATCTGTTGGTTGCCGTTTTGTCCTAACCACAGTGTCCTTTGCCTTACAGAAGCTTTGCAGTTTTATGAGATCCCATTTGTCGATTCTTGATCTTAGAGCATAAGCCATTGGTGTTTTGTTCAGGAAATTTTTTCCAGTGCCCATGTGTTCCAGATGCTTCCCTAGTTTTTCTTCTATTAGTTTGAGTGTGTCTGGTTTGATGTGGAGGTCCTTGATCCACTTGGACTTAAGCTTTGTACAGGGTGATAAGCATGGATCGATCTGCATTCTTCTACATGTTGCCCTCCAGTTGAACCAGCATCATTTGCTGAAAATGCTATCTTTTTTCCATTGGATGGTTTTGGCTCCTTTGTCAAAAATCAAGTGACCATAGGTGTGTGGGTTCATTTCTGGGTCTTCAATTCTATTCCATTGGTCTATCTGTCTGTCTCTGTACCAATACCATGCAGTTTTTATCAATATTGCTCTGTAATACTGCTTGAGTTCAGGGATAGTGATTCCCCCTGAAGTCCTCTTATTGTTGAGGATAGCTTTAGCTATCCTGGGTTTTTTGTTATTCCAGATGAATTTGCAAATTGTTCTGTCTAACTCTTTGAAGAATTGGATTGGTATTTTGATGGGGATTGCATTGAATCTGTAGATTGCTTTTGGTAAAATGGCCATTTTTACTATATTAATCCTGCCAATCCATGAGCATGGGAGATCTTTCCATCTTCTGAGGTCTTCTTCAATTTCTTTCCTCAGTGTCTTGAAGTTCTTATTGTACAGATCTTTTACTTGCTTGGTTAATGTCACACCGAGGTACTTTATATTATTTGGGTCTATTATGAAGGGTGTCGTTTCCCTAATTTCTTTCTCGGCTTGTTTCTCTTTTGTATAGAGGAAGGCAACTGATTTATTTGAGTTAATTTTATACCCAGCCACTTTGCTGAAGTTGTTTATCAGCTTTAGTAGTTCTCTGGTGGAACTTTTGGGATCACTTAAATATACTATCATGTCGTCTGCAAATAGTGATATTTTGACCTCTTCTTTTCCGATCTGTATCCCCTTGATCTCCTTTTGTTGTCTGATTGCTCTGGCTAGAACTTCAAGAACTATATTGAATAAGTAGGGAGAGAGTGTGCAGCCTTGTCTAGTCCCTGATTTTAGTGGGATTGCTTCAAGTTTCTCTCCATTTAGTTTAATGTTAGCAACTGGTTTGCTGTATATGGCTTTTACTATGTTTAGGTATGGGCCTTGAATACCTATTCTTTCCAGGACTTTTATCATGAAGGGGTGTTGAATTTTGTCAAATGCTTTCTCAGCATCTAATGAAATGATCATGTGGTTCTGTTCTTTCAGTTTGTTTCTATGATGGATCACGTTGATGGTTTTCCGTATATTAAACCATCCCTGCATGCCTGGGATGAAGCCTACTTGATCATGGTGGATGATTGTTTTGATGTGCTCTTGAATTCGGTTTGCCAGAATTTTATTGAGTATTTTTGCATCGATATTCATAAGGGAAATTGGTCTGAAGTTCTCTTTCTTTGTTGGGTCTTTGTGTGGTTTAGGTATAAGAGTAATTGTGGCTTCATAGAAGGAATTCGGTAGGGCTCCATCTGTTTCAATTTTGTGGAATAGTTTGGATAATATTGGTATAAGGTCTTCTATGAAGGTTTGATAGAATTCTGCACTAAACCCGTCTGGACCTGGGCTCTTTTTGGTTGGGAGACCTTTAATGACTGCTTCTATTTCCTTAGGAGTTATGGGGTTGTTTAACTGGTTTATCTGTTCCTGATTTAACTTCGATACCTGGTATCTGTCTAGGAAATTGTCCATTTCCTGAAGATTTTCAAGTTTTGTTGAATATAGGTTTTTATAGTAAGATCTGATGATTTTTTGAATTTCCTCTGAATCTGTAGTTATGTCTCCCTTTTCATTTCTGATTTTGTTAATTTGGACGCACTCTCTGTGTCCTCTCGTTAGTCTGGCTAAGGGTTTATCTATCTTGTTGATTTTCTCAAAGAACCAACTTTTGGTTCTGTTGATTCTTTCTATGGTCCTTTTTGTTTCTACTTGGTTGATTTCAGCTCTGAGTTTGATTATTTCCTGCCTTCTACTCCTCCTGGGTGTATTTGCTTCTTTTTGTTCTAGAGCTTTTAGGTGTGCTGTCATGCTGCTGACATATGCTCTTTCCTGTTTCTTTCTGCAGGCACTCAGCGCTATGAGTTTTCCTCTTAGCACAGCTTTCATTGTGTCCCATAAGTTTGGGTATGTTGTACCTTCATTTTCATTAAATTCTAAAAAGTTTTTAATTTCTTTCTTTATTTCTTCCTTGACCAGGTTATCATTGAGTAGAGCATTGTTCAATTTCCACGTATATGTGGGCATTCTTCCCTTATTGTTATTGAAGACCAGTTTTAGGCCGTGGTGGTCCGATAGCACGCATGGGATTATTTCTATCTTTCTGTACCTGTTGAGGCCCGTTTTTTGACCAATTATATGGTCAATTTTGGAGAAAGTACCATGAGGAGCTGAGAAGAAGGTATATCCTTTTGCTTTAGGATAGAATGTTCTATAAATATCCGTTAAGTCCATTTGGCTCATGACTTCTCTTAGTCTGTCTACATCACTGTTTAATTTCTGTTTCCATGATCTGTCCATTGATGAGAGTGGGGTGTTGAAATCTCCCACTATTATTGTGTGAGGTGCAATGTGTGTTTTGAGCTTTATTAAGGTTTCTTTTACATATGTAGGTGCCCTTGTATTTGGGGCATAGATATTTAGGATTGAGACTTCATCTTGGTGGATTTTTCCTTTGATGAATATGAAGTGTCCTTCCTTATCTTTTTTGATGACTTTTAGTTGGAAATTGATTTTATTTGATATTAGAATGGCTACTCCAGCTTGCTTCTTCTGACCATTTGCTTGGAAAATTGTTTTCCAGCCTTTCACTCTGAGGTAATGTCTGTCTTTGTCTCTGAGGTGTGTTTCCTGTAGGCAGCAGAATGCAGGGTCCTCGTTGCGTATCCAGTTTGTTAATCTATGTCTTTTTATTGGGGAGTTGAGGCCATTGATATTGAGAGATATTAAGGAATAGTGATTATTGCTTCCCGTTATATTCATATTTGGAAGTGAGGTTATGATTGTGTGCTTTCATTCTCTTTGTTTTGTTGCCAAGATGATTAGTTTCTTGCTTCTAGGGTATAGCTTGCCTCCTTATGTTGGGCTTTACCCTTTATTATCCTTTGTAGTGCTGGATTTGTAGAAAGATATTGTGTAAATTTGCTTTTGTCATGGAATATCTTGGTTTCTCCATCTATGTTAATTGAGAGTTTTGCAGGATACAGTAACCTGGGCTGGCATTTGTGTTCTCTTAGGGTCTGTATGACATCTGTCCAGGATCTTCTGGCCTTCATAGTTTCTGGCGAAAAGTCTGGTGTGATTCTGATAGGTCTCCCTTTATATGTTATTTGACCTTTTTCCCTTACTGCTTTTAATATTCTTTCTTTATTTTGTGCGTTTGGTGTTTTGACAATTATGTGACGGGAGGTGTTTCTTTTCTGGTCCAATCTATTTGGAGTTCTGTAGGCTTCTTGTATGCCTATGGGTATCTCTTTTTTTAGGTTAGGGAAGTTTTCTTCTATGATTTTGTTGAAGATATTTACTGGTCCTTTGAGCTGGGAGTCTTCACTCTCTTCTATACCTATTATCCTTAGGTTTGATCTTCTCATTGAGTCCTGGATTTCCTGTATGTTTTGGACCAGTAGCTTTTTCCGCTTTACATTATCTTTGACAGTTGAGTCAATGATTTCTATGGAATCTTCTGCTCCCGAGATTCTCTCTTCCATCTCTTGAATTCTGTTGGTGAAGCTTGTATCTACAGCTCCTTGTCTTTTCTTTTGATTTTCTATGTCCAGGGTTGTTTCCATGTGTTCTTTCTTGATTGCTTCTATTTCCATTTTTAATTCCTTCAACTGTTTGATTGTGTTTTCCTGGAATTCTTTCAGGGATTTTTGCGATTCCTCTCTGTAGGCTTCTACTTGTTCTCTAAGGGAGTTCTTTATGTCTTTCTTGAAGTCCTCCAGCATCATGATCAAATATGATTTTGAAACTAGGTCTTGCTTTTCTGGTGTGTTTGGATATTCCGTGTTTGCTTTGGTGGGAGAATTGGGCTCCGATGATGCCATGTAGTCTTGGTTTCTGTTGCTTGGGTTCCTGTGCTTGCCTCTCGCCATCAGATTATCTCTAGTGTTACTTTGTTCTGCTATTTCTGACTGTGGCTAGACTGTCCTATAACCTGTGTGTCAGGAGTGCTGTAGACCTGTTTTCCTGTTTTCTTTCAGCCAGTTATGGGGACAGAGTGTTCTGCTTTCGGGCGTGTAGTTTTTCCTCTCTACAGGTCTTCAGCTGTTCCTGTGGGCCTGTGTCTTGAGTTCACCAGGCAGGTTTCTTGCAGGGGAAAAATTGGTCCTACCTGTGGTTCCAAGGCTCAAGTTTGCTCGTGGGGTACTGCCTAAGTCCTCTCTGCTGTGGCAGCAACCGGGAAAATCTGTGCCGCTCCTTCCGGGAGCCTCCGTGCACCAGGGTTTCAGATGACGTTTGGTGTTTTCCTCTGGCGCCTGGATGTGCACAGAGTGCAGTCTCTTCTGGTTTCCCAGGCGTGTCTGCCTCTCTGAAGGTTCAGCTCTCCCTCCCACGGGATTTGGGTGCAGAGAACTGTTTATCCGGTCTGTTTCCTTCAGGTTCTGGCAGTGTCTCAGGCGCAGGGGTCCTGCCGCTCCCGGGCCCTCCCCTACGGGAACCCAGAGGCCTTATACAGTTGCCTCCTGGGCCAGGGATGTGGGCAGGGGTGGGCAGTGTTGGTGGTCTCCTCCGCTCTGCAGCCTCAGGAGTGCCCACCTGATCAGGCGGTGGGGTCTCTCTCCCACGGGGTTTGGGAGCAGAGAGCTGCTGCGGTCCAGGATCTGCCGGTGTGGGACTTCCGATAAACACAGGAAGTGCCCGGCCTTAGAGGAATTTTGCCTCTGTGTGTCCTGAGTTCACCAGGCAGGTTTCTTGCAGGGGAAAAGTTGGTCCTACCTGCGGTTCCAAGGCTCAAGTTTGCTCGTGGGGTACTGCCTAAGTCCTCTCCGCTGTGGTAGCAACCGGGAAGATCTGCGCCGCTCTTTCCGGGAGCCTCCGTGCACCAGGGTTCCAGATGGCGTTTGGTGTTTTCCTCTGGCGCCTGGATGTGCACAGAGTGCAGTCTCTTCTGGTTTCCCAGGCGTGTCCGCCTCTCTGAAGGTTCAGCTCTCCCTCCCTCGGGATTTGGGTGCAGAGAACTGTTTATCCGGTCTGTTTCCTTTAGGTTCCGGCAGTGTCTCAGGCGCAGGGGTCCTGCCGCTCCCGGGCCCTCCCCTACGGGAACCCAGAGGCCTTATACAGTTGTCTCTTGGGCCAGGGATGTGGGCAGGGGTGGGCAGTGTTGGTGGTCTCCTCCGCTCTGCAGCCTCAGGAGTGCCCACCTGATCAGGCGGTGAGGTCTCTCTCCCACGGGGTTTGGGAGCAGAGAGCTGCTGCGGTCCGGGATCCGCCGGTGTCAAATGTAAATGTTCTTAATCTGGGCCTATTTCCTGAGTCCTAGCCCAGTCAGGTTCCCTCCTTGAGCTTACTTCTTTTGTCCTGGCCAAATTCCTGCAAATTGTCTAAAAGCAAGGGGCCCCAAAAGGCTCTCCACACTGGCATCTCCAGCATATTGGGGTTCTCAACTCTCCCAGCTTTAGATTACTTGTACAATGAGAATTCCAGCCTCAGAGGAATGATGGGAGGATTAGGAGAACTAGGTGACTCAGACAAACTAATAACTTCTGGCAAATAGCAAATATTACACCACACACAGTCTTTATGTCTACATCTTTTTATAGGTATATCTTCTCTAAGAGGGCTTTTGATCCTCCTTCCCTAATAGTGTTAAGACTAGCCCTTATTGTCAAATAGAAATATGGGTTACTCATTAAAACTTGAATTACTAATGTACAACAAATACTTACTTTAGTACAAATACGTCACACAAAATATTTTGAATACCACCATAACTAAAAATTAACTGTTTATCTTGAAGGATCCTAGGGGCATTTGCTGGCCTTATACCCACCACCTCAGGTCAAAACTAGGTCAAGTACTAGCTTCTCACCTCAGGTCAAGGCTAGGCCAAGTTCTATTGACCCTCCATAACTCACAGTTCTCAGGAAGAGCAAGAACATTCTTGAAAAACCTCAGAATGTACTGACAGATAGTCACCTGACCCTCTGGTCACAGATAGAGTTAGAATGCATATCATTTTCTTGGCAGCCAATAGATTCAAAGGTCAATATGCTTAGCCAATAAGTTTAAACTGTAACCTTCCTGATGTAACCTGTACCCCTGAAAAGTACAAAACCTAATTGTTATAGCCATTTGGGGTTGCCTTTTAGTCACTCACCCGGAGGGACTGGTTGAGGGTTAACCCCTACACACCAGAAAAATAAACCTCTTGCGTTTGCATCGAACTCTGTTCTCATGTCTCAGTTCGGCCGGGAGGCAGGGTGGTGGGAGTGGGGGTGTTGGGGGGGAGGATGTCCTGGTAGTTAAGACTCACTTTGAGCCCTACATTTAGTGCATTGTCCAGGAAACCCGAAGTCCTATGAGGTCTCCAGGAATGGTGGTCAGAGGAATAGCTCAAGCTTGAAGTCAGGTACTGTGGTCGTCTGTATCCATGTTGTCTTGCTTTTGGTTTGCTTGAGAGCATTGTAGCCTCTGGTCTGGTACGGTCAAATTTTGGCTGGCAGACATGCCTTAAGGTAGTGACCATGAGGAGTCCGGAGGATGCTTCAGCAGCCCTCCCCATGGAGGGAGTTGGAAGAACCCTGCTCATTTTGGAACCTGTTAGACTCAATACCAGCATAAACTGGCCTAGTCGCCTGTTAGACTCCATACCAGCAGGAGCTGGCCTAGTCGCTTGATTACCCGGTTTCTGTGCCTGTGGCAGGGGTGAAACTGTCTGTACGTTGTCTTTCTCTATGTTCTTGGACTTGGACTTCGACTGACGTTATTTTTGGACATGGGACAGACTGAATCTACCCCCGTTAAACATCCTAGTTAACCACTGGAGGGAAGTTGGGGAAAGAGGAGAAAACTTGTTAGTAGTAGTAGAGAAGGGCAGGTTAGTTAGTCTCTGGTCCTCCAAATGGCCCACAGGGACCCTTGATTTGCAGATGATCAAAGCAATAAAGGAAAGAGTCGTTAGACCAGGATCCTTCTGGCACCCAGATCAAGTGCCTTATATAGTTGCCTAGAAGCATCTAGTGGAGGACCCTTGCCACCTCTTGGATAAAAACTTTTTTGTCGCCAATATTCTTGCAGGTAGGGAACATGAAGAAGATCCCTGTACAGACCAATGAGTCTGTAAAGAACAACATTTTCCAAGACCCTTCCACAGCAGATTTGATACTGATGGATCCTCCACCTCTTTATCCCCCTACCATGGTCCCAGTTCCCACAGCCCCTCCAAGGATCTCCCTTGAGCCCTCCTCCAGCATTCCTTTATCCCTGTTCCTCGGGCCCCATCAAAAGGGGAGGGCGGGGAGGGACCCTCAGAACTGGGAGTGACCATGGGGACCCGGAACAAAAGGGCCACTTCACCTGATACAACAGTGACCCTCCCCCTCTGAGCCTGCAGGCCCATAGATGAGGATTGCAATCAGGCCATGTAATACTGGCCTTTCTTTTCAGCTGTCTTGTTACAACTGGAAGGCCCAACATCCCCCTTTTCAGATAACACCAAGGGACTGATTAATCTCAGACTGTTTTATTTACTCATCAACCCACCTGGGTTGATATCCAACAGCTCATGAGAGTGCTCTTCATGACCAAAGAGTGAGAGAAGATAATGCAGGAAGCCAGGTGCCTCCTCAGACACGGGGGCACCATAGATTGGCCAGACTGTCATTGACAGTGAATTTCCTCTAACTAGGAATTTAATATGGCAGGAGGTAAGGAACACCTGAAGGTCTGACTGGGAATTTAATATGGCAGGAGGTAAGGAACACCTGAAGTTCTAGCACCAGACTCTGTTGACAGGTCTCAAGGGGGTTGCAGGATAACCCACCAATTTGACCAAGGTACATGAGCTTAAGCAAGGCCAAACAAGTTGCCCTCAGCCTTTCTAGAACAGCTCCTGGTGGCATTCTGCCAATGTATACCCTATGACCCCAGCAGCAAGGAGCACAAAGCTACTGTGACTGTGACTTTAATAGACCAGGCTAGTAGAGATATCAGGGGGAAAAAACCTTCAGAGCCTAGAGGGACTACAGGATAAGTCATTGAGGGATTCAGTGTGGGTTGTGAGAAAGTCTACCATAGCAGGGAGACAGAGAAGGAGCAGAGAAAGAGAAA
Source organism: Rattus norvegicus (assembly GCF_021556685.1). NCBI lineage: Eukaryota > Metazoa > Chordata > Mammalia > Rodentia > Muridae > Rattus > Rattus norvegicus. The sequence goes on along the minus strand of NC_141548.1, from coordinate 14,796,133 downwards.
GGAAGAAGATGAAAGAGAGATAAAAAAGAAAAGTGACAGAAAAGGAATTTACAGAGAATCTTGGCTGCAGTAGATAGGGAAAGCAGAGAAGAGAGACTCCAAGCAAAGAAAGGCAGAAAACCCCTTGAAGAAGACCAGTGTGTATATTGCACGGGGAGGGGCCACTAGACCCAAGAGTTTCCCAACAAATGGAAGCTGGGGGCAGGAAATTCCAGGCCTTAGGAAAAGCACCCCCAAATGGTGAAGGTGTTAGCACTAGGAGAAGACAGAAACTAGGGAGGACAGGGTTCGGAGTCCCTCCCCAAGCCCAGGGTAACCTTGAAAATGAAAGGGAAACCCATCCAATTCTTGGTGAATACTGGGGTCTAACACTCAATCCTCCTCTAAGCTGATGGGCCAGTCTCCAGCAAAAAAAAAATTCATGGGTCCAAGAGGTCACTGGGACTAAACAATATTCATGGAGTACCAGAAGAATTCTGGACCTGGGCATGGCCGGGTATCCCACTCGTTCATTGTCATCTCTAAATGTTCCTATCCCTTACTCTGGAGAGATTTGCTCTCCAAGATGGGGGCTCAGATCCACTTCCTTCCCGAGGGCCTTCATTTGAGGAGGCCTGCTGAAGAACCTGTCCAGGTACTTACTATTAGGCTGGAGGACAAGTACAAGTTGTTTGAGACCAGTACCCAAAAGACAGGATATTGCTTGGTGGCCGGTAAAGTTTCCTCTTGCTTAGGCTGAAATGGCTGGGTTAAGTCATGTGTATCTGCAGGCTGTGTATGTAGAACTTTTTTTTAAGATTTATTTATTTACTGTATATGAGTAAACTGTAGCTGTTTCAGACACACTAGAAGAGGGCATCAGATCCCATTACAGATGGTTGTGAGCCACAATGTGGTTGCTGGAATTTGAACTCAGGACCTCTGGAAGAGCAGGCACTGCTCTTAACCTCTGAACCATCTCTCCAGCCCATGTATGTTGAACTTAAGACCTAGGCTGATCTTGTCTCGGTGCACCAGTACCCAGTGTTGGAGGGAGGTATGAGAAGGAATTAAGTCACACATCTCCTGGCTCCTCCAGCCTGGGGTATTGCTTAGTGCCATTTAGCCTGGAACACACCACTAAGAAGCCAGATAAGAAGCCAGGCACTAACAATTATCACCCAGTTCAGGACTTAAAAAAGGTTAATCATGGTAGAGTGGACTGATATCCACCCTACTGTGCCTAACCCCTACACTCTGTGAGTTCTTTGCCACCTTCCAGAATGTGGTACAAGGTTTTAGACTTGAAAGATGCTTTCTTCTGCCTGACCTTGACACCCCAACATCAAGAATACTTCACCTCTGAATAAAAAGACCCAGAGGATGGGACCATCAATGAGCTGGCCTGAACTAAATTCTCCACTGGTTGGGCTCAATCTGGCCACCTTGCTGCCCAATCCTGACCTGAAGCCACCACAACATGAGTGTCAAATACTGGCAGAAGCCCATGGGTGGAGGAAAGACCTCTCCAACCGACCCCTGCCAGAAGCCAAGGCTACCTGGTTTACATACAGGAGCAGTTTTCTTCATGAAGGAAAGAGAAGAGTGTGTCTTGCTGTGGTAGACAGCACAAATGTCATCTGACATTTGTCATCCCTGACACATTGGCTCAGAATGTGGAGATAATTTCTCTTGGAACTTGGAACTGGCAAGAAAATAAACATCTACATGGATAGCAGGTAAGCCTTTGCCACAGCCCACATCCACAGGGCAATAAACCAAGAGAGAAGACAGGTCACATCAGAGGGAAAAGAAATAAAAAGCAGGAAATCTTGGATCTCTTGGATGCCCTGATGAAGCCAGCAACAGTGAGTATTATTCATTGCCCAAGGACATCAGAAGGGAAAAGACACAGTGGCACAGGGCAATAACCAGGCAGATCAAATGGCTCGAGAAGTGGCTATGCAGGAACCTGTTCCAGTTATAGGCCTGCAAAAGATACCCACTGGGACCTGGGATTGGACTAAGAGGAGGCCCCACTTAGAATACACAACAGAAGGAAAGGCCCATTACTTAGAGGAGGAAGGACAATGGCACACTCATAAAGGGAAAACTATACTAACCAGAGAATAAACAAAAGACTCACTTGGTCAAATGCACAAATGGACTCATTTAGAGGATAAGAAGCTCATCCAAGCAATCATGGTATATGAAATGGACCTTAGGTTTTTAGCCACAGAGACAGTAAAATAATATAAGGTATGTCAGCAAGTAAATGCTTATGTAGCCAAGAGCAAACAGGGCAAGAGACCTAGGGGAGAATGACTTGGGGTATATTGGGAGGTTGACTTCACAGAAGTTAAGTCAGGAAAATAAGGTTCCAAATACCTTACTGTTTGTAGATACTTTCTCTGGATGGGTTGAGGCTTTCCCCACCAAGCAGGAAACAGCTACTGTGGTAGCCAAGAAGATATTAGAAGAAATTTTCCCGAGGTTCAGAGTGCCCAATGTAATTGGATTGAGCAACGGTCCTGCTTTTGTTTCTAAGGAAAGTCAGGGATTGGCAAAGATATTGGGGACTAATTGGAAGCTCAATTGTGTATACTGTCCCCAGAGCTCATGGCAGGTAGAGAGAATGAACAGAACCCTAAAACAGACCTTAATTAAATTGACCTTGGAGACTGGTGCTGACTGAGTAGTGCTCCTACCCTGGCCCTGTTCTGAGCCCAGAACACCCCTTATCATTTTAACCTGACCACTTTTGAGATCCTGTTCGGTACCCCAAATCCCTTGGTGTCCACTGGGCCCTCCATGGAGGTATCCCAACTCACTGATAGGAACTTCTTCTTGAGGCTCCAAGCCTTGCATTCAATACAACATGAGATTTGGCCCAAACTGTCTACCTTATATACTCCATTAATGCCAGAGACCTCTCACCATTTTCAGACTGGCACCCTTCCTCCTTTTGGGACTTGATCATGGTAAAAAGAAATTACACTACTGAGGGGCCCGACCAGGGAGATCAAGGCTATTGGGTTACCTCTGTGCATGATGCTACCTATAACCCAATAATAATCAGATTCACTCAGAAAGGCAAAGGAACAGCAAGATAGTTAAAGAGAAAAACTTGAGGACTCGGGTTGTACAAACTGTGGTTTGATGGCCAAGATGAGAGAAGGGCTAGCCCAACAGAAGAGAGATAGAACAGAGAGAGGGCTTTTTGAATCTTTCTTTAACTAGTCCCCATAGCTAGATGACCTGTCCAGCAGGTCCAGTTATTCAGGGTCCTGAAGAGGCGCTACCTGAGGGTCAAGGGCGGGGAGAAAAGAAGGAGACCAAGCAAGGTTCTATTGTCAAGGTCTCATTTATTGAGAGGAATGTACAGCATTTAAAGCTCTGAAGCAGGAATTTGAAGCAGGAACTGAAGCTTAGGGCAGGGGAGTACTGGGAAGTACCCAAGGACATAAGGTTAATCTCTAAACCACAAGATGTTCTCCTTAGACAATGAGGCAACAGTCTTCTGGGGACAAGTTCTTTGAAAAGGTCAAGCCCTTCTCAGGAATCTGCTCAGGTCAGGGCTCTAGCTTTGCTTAGTTCAGACATCTGGTCTCTGACAGCTAGACACCCTCATATTCACCTTGTTAGAACCTCTAATTGTTCTGCTATTGCTGACCTTTGGACCCTGTATATTAAACAAGCTTAAAACCTTCATAAAAGAGAGAATAAGTGCAGTATAGCTGATGGTCCTGGGCCAACAATATGAGACTGAGGACAAGACCTGAAAAATATGAATTAGTTACTAGAGACTGACAAGTGTAGTTCCAAGATTGGAGCTTGTACAAAAAAAGGGGGTGAAGGGTGGGGATGAAGAACCCTAGGGACTTTCACCAGCCTTATACCCAACACCTTATATCAAGACTAGGCCAAGTTCATTCTCTACCCACAGTTCTCAGGAGGAGGAGGAACATTCTTGAAAAACCTCAGGTTGGTCCCAGATAGAGTTAGAATGCATATCATGTGCTTGGTAGCCAATAGATTCAAAGGTCAATATGCTTAGCCAATATGTTTAAACTGGAATCTTGCTGGTGTAACCTGTACCCCTAAAAAGTATAAAACCTACTTGCTATAGCCATTTGGGGTCACCTTCTAGTCACTCACCATGAGGGGCTGACTGATAGTCAACCCTGACACACTGGAAAAATAAACCTCTTGCATTTGCATCGAACTCCATTCTCGGGTCACAGTTGGGGAGTTTCCCAGTAGTTAAGACTCATTTTGGGCCTTACAATAGAAAATTCAAATTTTTGGGAGAGAGTAGGACTCTCAGAAGTGTGGACAATCCTGAGAACACAGGATTTCTTTAAGGGAGTTATTTTTGTCCTTCTTAAAGTCCTTCAACATCACCATGAGATGTGATTTTAAATCCGAATCTTGCTTTTACGGTGTATTTGGATATCCACTGTTTAGTTTGGTGGGAGAACTAGGTTCTGTTAATGCCAAATAGTTTTGGTTTCTGTTGCTTAAGTTCCTGTGCTTGCCTCTTGCCATCTGGTTATCTCTAGTGTTAACTGGTTTTGCTGTCTCTGTCAGTGGCTTGACCCTCTTGTAAGCCTGTGTATCAACACTCCTGGAGACAGACTTTCTTCCAGCGGGATCTGGGTACAGAGAGCTGTGTCACAGGGTCAGTTCATATTCCTAGCCCATGAGGAAGCCACCTGTAGCCCTATGGACACAGGAACCTAGGAACAGTCTGGGACAGAATCCTTCTGGTTTCTGCCTGCTGCCAGAACTAAAAACTGGTCTCCAGGAGCGCTGACACACCTGAGAGCAAAGACCACCACTTCTGCTCTGAGGGACCCACTTGGCTCACAGGACACAAGAACTAAGGAGCAGTGTGGGACAGGATCTTTCTAGTTTCTGCCTGCATGCAGAGCTGACCCTGTGACAAAGCTCTACTTAATAATTACTTGAAGTCTTAGTCAGAGCAATCAGACAACAAAAGGAAGTCAAAGGGATGGATACAAATCGGAAAGGAAGAAGTCAAACTATCACTAGTTGCAGATGATATGACACCAAAAGTTCCACCAGAGAACGCCTAAGCCTCATAAACAACTTTACCAAAGTGTCTGCATATTAAATTAACTCAAACAAATCAGTAGCTGTCGTCTACTCAAAGGATAAACAGGCTGAGAAAGAAATTAGGGAAATGACACCATTCACAATAGTCACAAATAATATAAAATACCTCAGTTTAACTCTAACCAAACAAGTGAAAGGTCTGTATGATAAGACCTTCAAGTCTCTGAAGAAAGAAAATGAAGATCTCAGAAGATGGAAAGATCTCCCATGCTCAATAATTGGCAGAATTAATATTTTAAAAATGACCACTTGGACAAAAATAATCTACAGATTCAATGCAATCCCCATCAAAATTCCAACTCAATTCTTCAAAGGGTTAGAAAGAGCAATTTGCAAATTCATTTGAAATAACAAAAAACACAGGATACCGAAAACTGTCCTCAACAATAAAAGAACCTCTGTGGGAATCTCCCTCCCTGACCTCAAGCTGTATTACAGAGCAATGGTGATTTAAAAAAAAACAAAACTGCATGATATTGGTACAAAGAAAGTCAGTGAGATCAATGGAATAGAATGGAAGGCCCAGAAATGAACCCACACACCTATGGTCACTTGATCTTTGACAAAGGAGCCAAAACCATCCAGTGGGAGAAAGATAGCATTTTCAACAAATGGTGGTTCAACTGGAGGTCAGCATGTAGAAGAATGCAAATCAATCCACTCTTTCTTTTTTTTCCCCCGGAGCTGGGGACCAAACCCAGGGCCTTGCGCTTCCTAGGCAAGCGCTCTACCACTGAGCTAAATCCCCAACCCCCTCAATCCACTCTTATTACCCTGTACAAAGTTCAAGTCCAAGTGGATCAAGGACCTCCACATCAATCCAGATGCATTGAAATTAATAGAAGAAAAAGTGGGGAAGGGCCTTAAACACATGGGAACTGGGGAAATTTTCCTGAACAGAACACCAATGGCCTATGCTCTAAGATCAAGACTTGACAAATGGGACTTCAAAATTGCAAAGTTTCTGTAAGGCAAAGGATACTGCCCTTAGGACAAAACAGCAACCAGCATATTGGGAAAAGATATTTACCAATCCTATATCTGATAGAGGACCAATATCCAATACATACAAAGAACTCAAGAAATTAGACTCCAGAGAATCAAATAACCCTATTAAAAAGTGGGGTACACAAGAATACACAGGGATAGAATTATGGCTCCAGCCACATATGTAGCAGAGAATGGCCTTGTCTTGCATCAGTGCAAGGAGAGGGCCTTGGTCCTGTCAAGACTCCTTGCCCCAGTGTAGGGGAATGTCAGGGCAGGAGGGTGGGAGAGAGTTGGTGAGTGGGTAGATGGGAGAGCACCCTTATAGAAGCAGGGAGGGGGGATGGGAGAGCGGGTTTTCTGGAGGAGAAACCAGGAAAGGAGATAACATTTAAAATGTAAATAAAAAATCCAATAAAAAAAGAAAGAAGAAAAAAAAAGTGGGGTACAGTGCTAGACAAAGAGTTCTCAACTGAGGAATATCGAATGTCTGAGAAGTACCTAAGAAAATGTTCAACATCCATAGTCATAAGGGAAATGCAAATCAAAATAACCCTGAGATTCCACTTCACACCAGTCAGAATGGCTAAGATCAAAAACTCAGGTGACAGCAGATGCTGGTGAGGATGTGGAGAAAGAGGAACACTCCTCCATTGTTGGTGGGATTGCAAGCTGGTATAACCACCCTGGAAATCAGTCTGGAGGTTCCTCAGAAAATTAGACACAGTACTACCTGAGGACCCAGCTATGCCTCTCCTGGACATATACCCTAAAGATGTTCCAACATATAACAAGGACACATACTCCACTATGTTCATAGCAGCCTTATTTATAATAGCCAGAAGCTGGAAAGAACCCAGATGTCCCTCAACAGAGGAATTCATAGAGAAAATATGGTACATATACACAATAGAGTACTACTCAACTATTATAAACAATGACTCCATGAAATTTATAGGCAAATGGATGGAACTAAAAAATATCAATCTGAGTGAGGTAACCCAATCACAAAAGAACATACATGATATTTACTCACTGATAAGTGGATATTAGCCCAAAAGCTCAGATTACCCTATGATACAATCCACAGACCACATGAAGCTCAAGAATATGGATGACCAAAGTGCAGATGCTTCAGTCCTTCTTAGATGGGGGAACAAAAAATGTTCATAGGAAGAAATACAGAGACAAAGTTTGGAGCAGAGACTGAAGGAAAGGCCATTCAGAGTCTGCCCTACCTGGGGATCCATCCCATATACATACAGCCATCAAAACCCAGACAATATTGCTAATGCCAAGAAGTGCATGCTGACAAAACTCTGATATAGCTGTCTCCTGAGAGACTCTGCCAGAGCATGACATTAACAGAGGCAGATGATCACAGCCAAATAAGAACTGATATCGGGGTCCCCATTGGTGGAATTAGAGAAAGGATTGAAGGAGCTGAAGGGGTTTGCAACCCCTTAAGAACAACAATACCAACCAACCAGAGCTCCCAGGGGCTAAACCACCATCCAAAGACTACACATGGACAGACCCATGGCTTTAGCTGTACACATAGCAGAGGATGGCCTTGTTGAACACCAATGGGAGAAGAAGTCTTTGGTCCTGACAAAGCTTGACACCCCTGTCCCCCAGTGTAAGGGAATGTCAGGGCAGGAAGTTGGGGAGGGGTGGGTGGATGGGTGGGGGAACACCTTCATAGAAGAAGGGGGAGGGAGGGTAGGGTGGGGGTTTATGTACAGGAAACCTGGAAAGGGGATAACATTTGAAATGTAAATTTAAGGGGCTGGGGACTTAGCTCAGTGGTAGAGTGCTTGCCTAGCAAGCACAAGGCCCTGGGTTCGGTCCCCAGCTCCAAAAAAAAGAAAAAGAAAAAGAAAAAAAAATTTTAAAGTCCAATAAAAATAATAATAAAATTCAAATTTCATTAACCAAGCATTGTTTTATCTGGCAACCCTGATACATTCTGTCAGTAGTGTGCTACAACTGTTCTGAGCAATATTTTCAAGGCCAGAAGAGCGAGGTCACACATGGGTCAGCAGGTTCCTCTAAAACCCTCTGTGATACTACAGAACTCAGGTGAGTTGTATGGGGCAATAATGGCAATGGGACAAGTTTTAAGGAGCTTTTATCTTTCAGGATATGAACTGAAATAATTAGGAAAAAATAATATGATGTCTAGGGTTTGCTTCAGAATAATAAAAGGAGTAGAGATGTCAATGAGGACAGCATTCAACAGGAGTCACCGACACTGGAAGAAGCACTTCTGTAACCTTTGATTATTTCACATGTGTGAAACTTTCCATCACAATATTTTAACATCTGCTGAGGGAAATTGTTTTGAAAGCACACACACTGAGTGGGGGTTCGGGGGGGACAAAGAGAGACAGAGAATAGCGATCTCATTGAGCAGTAGCTGTGAATCAGACAATTCACATTTGATTCTGATTCAATCATTAAACAACTTACTGAGTGTCTTAGTCTGTGTTCTATTGCTGTTAAAAGACACCATGACCACAGGAACTCTTATAAAGGAAAACATTTATTTGGGGGACTTGCTTACAATTTCAGCGGTTTAGTCCATTGTCATATAGCGAAGGGGCATGTTGGCAGACAAGCAGACACGGTGCTAGAGAAGCAGCTGGGAGTTCTACATCAGACCCATAGGCAGAGAGAAGTGCACTTGTCCCAGAATTGGCTTTTGGAACCTTGAATCCCAACCCCAGTGGTGCATTCTCCAATAAGACAACATCAATTAAAATCCTTCTAGATAGTTCCACCCTTGGTGACTAGGCATTCAAATATATGAGCCTTTGGGCGGGCATTCTTATTCAAACCAGCACACTGAGCAAATCACTTACCCTCTTTGTACCTAAGCCCCCTTATCTGGTTAAAATGGAAACCATATCTGGTTAAAATGGAGGAGAAAAAGGATTAATGTTGTTATATTCTAATATTTGGCATATTGCCTATCTAATATTGCCTATGTATTGCTTCATTCTTGATGACTTTCTGCTTCTTCAAATAATCAGTGTTTCTGTCTACTATAACTAAATACCCAAAACTGGACAATTATAAAGAATGAAGATTTACTCTGCTTCCATTTCTATAGACTGGCAAATCCAAGCAGGATGTCAACATCTGCTTGGCACTGGCCTCATTACTTGGTAACATGGCAAAGGCCATCACAGGTGAGGTAAATGCTAGCTCAAATCTCTCCATCTTTCCCTCACTCTCATGACTTCATTTCATTCTAATTGCTTCCTCATATCCCTACCTCAAAATACTATTAACTTCCAAACATCTGAACTCTTAGGGGATATGCTCAAATTACAGCACTTTATTAGATTATCCACAGACCGTTGAAGAGTCTGTTCTTCAAATTGTGTTTCTCAGAGGTATACTTTTCAAAATTAATAAATTGAACTCCCTCATAATTTAACAGTTTGGCTCATTGAAAACCACGGTAGGAAGGCAGCCCTACAAGCTACAGAAAGTACTCACAACACAGCCTGACCTAGAACTTGCAATTAGAATATGTGAAGAAGCCCCAGAGAGTTGGTAGTAAGACCACAACTATCTAACTGGAAAATGGCACAGTTGGGCACACAAGACACAGAAATAGAACATAAGCTTATGAAGAGACGCTTGCTGTCCTTGGCTGTCTCAAAGTATGGGAAAATGTGTCCCATCTTCAACCCTGGGATACTATGCCTCAGTTTCCTGGGATGGTTGCTCTAGAATTTCTTGGAAGTGCCAACTGCCTTACTCTTACTCATGTCAGTGGTAAGGGGACAAGGACACAGCTTTCTATTGTTAACCTTGGCATATTGATGTTGTTCCACAGACTTATGGGACCTCAACTGAGTCAAGGAAAGCATGGCTTTGATGCAGAAGAATTCAACATTTTGTTAAAATTGTCTTAATAAAGGCTTACACAAGAATACTCAGAAAAAGGGTAGTAGGAAAAAAGATTGAGACAAGAGTGGGCATGCTCTCCTCAGAGGATATCGAGAACACTGCCTTAGCATTAGCCGTCAACCCAACTATGGAGGCTATCAAGCTGCATAACAGAGGGTTCCTACAAAGTCAACAATAAAAAAAAAACAGGAAACTGTCTTCCCAGGGATTAGTTTTCATAGTTCTGGAAGTTTCTATTCATGTTTCTGAGTGAGAAAAGATGTATCAGTTTTATCCATCACTGGGCTCTTCATGCCATGATACTGACCTGCAGGACAACATGCAGTAGTGCCAAGGTTGCTCTGTAGGAAGGAATTCCTTCTGGTACAGTTAAAATGAATAAAACGAATAGCTTAGGAGATCCTAGTTCCTAGGAGAAGAGCTCAGTTGTTCTAAACGGTCATGCCATCAAACTGTGTTCTATGTATTGATGTTCATATCCACAGACCTGTGGTGTTCTCCATCTTGCTCAGAAAGCTTCTCATCGTAGTAGGTCGTGGTTAAGGCAAAAGGCTGGCCTGGGAATAAGCATCTGTGAGTGTTCAGTCACAGAAGGAACATCCGTATCAACCTGCCCCTTCTCCAACCGTAAGTCCCAAGGAGCGGCTTGGAAGAAGTGATGAGAGAACTCACAAACTAGAGGGTGAGAAGAAAAGCTGACAGACCCTCTTCTGGACATGACACGGTTGTTGCACATGAATCCACAGCAGCTGTGTTTACCTGCACCAATTAAGAATCCAGCATGGAGTCAGGAGAGGCTAGTAGGGCCCCACTTTAACTATTGGCAGTTTATGGAGAGCCGGTTTTCTTTGAGTGGGTGGCCACTGGCAGACTGCAATGTCCCAGTAAATGATCCCACATCTGTGCCAAGATGAGAAGCACTAATTGGACTTGTTAGGTTATCGAACGAACAATCAAAACATGAGGTTGTGAGGGAAGTTCGTTGGAGGAGGTCCTGGGGACTTAGGCTGTAGAAATGTGAGGTGTAAATGACCAAGATCATTTATGAAAATTTCAGAGATTAGATAAAAAAATATTACTTATAAACAAGATGGTTGGGGCTATACAACCAGCCTAGCAGTTAAGAGGTCTGACTGCTCTGCCAGAGGGCCTGTATTAGATTCCTAGCATCCACGCAGCAGCTAATGACTGTCTGTAACTTTAGTTCCAGGAGATTCAATGCCCAACTCTGAATTCCATGAGTACTGCCTGCACACATATGGTAACATGCAGGCAAAATACACATGTACTTTTTTTTTTTAATCAAAAAGAGCAATTGAAAAAGGTTTTAAAGGTTGCTAATAAATTCCCTCTCTTTTTTCATCTTCTGTTTTTTTATAGGAAAGTCAGGTATCTCTCTGGAGATGCCTTGGGTGTAATCGTAGTGTTAATGATTATTTCCAGGAGCCACTAGGGTTGTACAACAGGTACATGCCTTCTTCCTGTAAATGTAGATTCTTGTGAGATTCCTGGAAATTTATAGGTTTATATCTGGGATGGAAGAAAGGCCTTAAGCAGCTGGTAGCTGTGCTGGAGTTATCTCTCAGTAAAGTCTCCAGTCAGAGTTCTGGGTGAGGGGCTCCTTTCCTTTCTCAGTCCCCCCTTTTTTTTTCTATTCTTTTTTTTCGGAGCTGGGGACCGAACCCAGGGCCTTGCGCTTGCTAGGCAAGCGCTCTACCACTGAGCCAAATCCCCAACCCCCTTCTCAGTCCTTCTAACTAAAGACTGTGTGGCCTGGTGCTCTCCCTCAGACCTCAACAACCTGAAAAGTCTGCATACAGATTTGGAGTTGAGAACATTTGGCAAATGCCCTGCTGACTTTACAACAACGCTGGCTTCGTCCGGGTGGGTGGCTTAAGCTGCCTGGACTATCGAGTAGGATTTGTCCACCATTTCTGTTTAGCAATTACTCCCTGTCTCTTCTCCTTTGAGACTGAAACTAGTTATGGAAATCAGATTTCTGCCTCTTCAAATAAGCAGACTCATACTCCAAACCTCTTGTTAGTGATTGAATAACAAAGAGAAAAAAAAAGCTGACAGGAAAGCAGACATTTTCATTTCCAAACTTAATTTAAAAACGGTTTAATTCACCCTGAGCCATGTGTAAGAATAAAAGCAATTCCTCATTAGGTGCCAGTTAGAATAAACTTCTCTGAGAAAGACAAGGCTAAGGGTGAAAATTTGAATGTGGGTTGGTTAGAGATGGAGTTTGGTGTTGCATGTATTGAAATTATTTTTCTATTCCCTTCTCTCTAACAATAGCTAACATTTTCTTGGCATTTACTATACATGCCTATGGCAATCCTTCCACTTAATCTTTGAGCAGTCCTCAACTCAAAACCAAGCTCTGTGTGCTGGGAATGCAGCTCAGTGATGCAAGGGGATGGGGCAGGGGAGGGGGATGCCAATCACATGAAAATCCCGGGTCAGATCACCAGCACCATATTTGTTTTATAGTTTCCAAGAGGTTAAATGACTGTCTCGGGTGACAGAGCTGTAAATAGCTAGAACAGGGTTCAAGCTCAAGACTTGGGGATGTGATCTGTTAATATTTACTCATTCCAGACAGGATCCTAATGACACATTGAAGAAAGGACCCCTTTCAAGCTCAACTTGGCAAACCAATGAGTTTATTTGGTTTTCCTACAGGAACACATATGTGAATTGATGTTTCCTGAAGTTTGGGTGACTCAAGAAAAGTGGCATCACTGGAAAAAGCCCACGTCATCATGGGTAATGACTTCAGGGAACTTGCATCGTGGAGACCTACCTCCCAAGAACCTTCCATCTCCTGTGTCCTCTAGCACCTGCCAACACCTGTGCCCCTTCTCACTATCAGAGACCCAAAAAAACCACAGAATTGTATTGCTTATTTCACTGCTGTGACCACAGGGCCGAAGTAAGTTCTGTTTCCTGGTGACTGACGGCCCAATAGGACAGTACTGTGTTCCAGTGGAATAGCTCCCATGTATTTTGTTTTGTAAAGTTATCCATAACCTCATAGTAAGTTTTAGCTATTTTTATCCCATTATCCTGCATCTTCCTTAACCCCTTTTATTGAAACCCTTCTTTGTCCCTAAAGAGCCTTCCTCCTACTTTCTCGTCCTCCTTTATGTGATTGAGTTTAATTGGGTTTGCCTGCATAAGCATGGATGGAAACTTATTTATGACATATGGGTTACTTTTTAGTTCTTACACCACTGAAGGCAATGATATCCTTCTCTTGGCAACTATTAGCTAACTCCCATGTCCCTCAGCAAAGGCCTTAAGTGTCCCTCTCATCTTCAGTAAAATGTTGATAACCCAATATATTTTCGAATTCTTCATTATACTTTAAAAAAACCTTTTACTCTACCTTGAAGTTTTAAGTTTTTGAGACACAAATACTCTATTTTCTAAAAATACAACCAATTGGCCAGCTACAAGTTAAATGTTGTGTTTAAAATAATTTAGAGACAGAATAAGCATGTGTAAAAAAATTTTAAGTAGAAAAGAATACACCACAACTGAGTTCAGTATAAAATGTGCAGTCCTCAATATGACATCATGCTAACATTTACAGCCTGTTATGTCTCCCACATGCAAACATAAACTCAAGGTTTTGGAAGAGTCTGAGATTAGAGACCCCTAGTCAGGCTGCTGAGATGAGTCGAGAATTCCACATCACCTAGAAAATGTGACCAATAATCATCTTCATTTCCTGAGGTGGCTGAAAGATTTAAATAAAAGAGTCTACATCTAAGGCTAACACTTCAGCATGTGTGTGCCTGCATGTGCACAAACGCACGCATGCTTTGCATTCAATAAATATGCCAAGCATATTATAGGTAGTAGTAACTGCTTGGTGGAATTATAAAATTTTATTTTGTATTTAAATGTTCAAATTAAAAAAATTTTCAAATTGCTCCCATTTATTTTTGCTGCTTGCTTTTCATAGGCAGAGGGGAAAGTAGTTAACTTGTCAAAAGTCCAAGTCTTAACTGCTCCACTAATGGCCACACCAAGCAGTAAGCAGCTTGCACATTGCTTCAAGGGCTTGTTGAAGTCTTCTCTCTCCTCCATACCAAACCAGCTCTTCATTCCCATTCAATGGGAATCCAGGGAGCAGCAGAATTAAGAATTCAGTGTAAGAATCCTTAAATAACAAATTAGAAATGTTTGGCCTTATAATACAGGAAGCAATAAATGTAAATACCTTCCAGGTAAATCATCCCCTCAAGTCCCTGGGGTGTTGTGAGAACTGGAGATGCGTTAGATCGCATTATAATTTCTAATTGGATTTTGAAGTCTGTTCAGTAATAGGCTTGGAACAGGGCTAGAAATTAATCCTCAGCTCACACCTCTGTACATTACTGGGAATGTTGCCAAATGGAGTCTTCAGGACACAGACTTTCATGTGTATAAATTAGAGGACCAGTCATGGACCTGAGTTCCAGGTACTTTCTTATACAGGAGGAAATGTCGAGTTAGGAAGCTTATTATTCAAAATGATGCGTTTCCCTTGCTAAACTTCCCCAGGCTCCGATCAAATTAATGATGCAGGATTTATCTGTGTTCCTTCAGAGATGATGGATGAAAACTGCGGCTGTGTCTAACTAGGAGAGGAACTAGGAGAAACACCCACTATGTTTCCTACAGGCAAGTGCCTGCCACACTCATGCAACTGTTGGTGTTCCAAGTTACGACACAAGGAAAAAGCAAGGGCGGTAGCTATAGGGAGATAGAGATTGAGGAACCAAAACCAAATAGGTCCGTCCCTACGGGAGACTTTCCACAGTGCAAGCCTGGTCCAGGAACCATCCCTAATAACACAGTGAAAACAGGGACGTGAAAGGACAAATAAGTTTCAAGCTAGCTTTAGTCTGAGTAGCACTGTTGAATGCAATCACAACTCAGCCAATCAAATTTAAACATAGCCTTGTACCTCAGAATTGCTGCCCCATATACTCAGTCCCAACACAGAGTCAAACACTATCCCATCAGGGCTGCCCTCTTTTGCACAACAGGAACCAAAGCCCAAACAATATAGACTCCAAATAAAGTCCATGCCAGTTTACCTACCACCTCAGGCCTGGCAGGTCTTGTTGCTGCCCTGCCGAGGCTTCCTTAGTATTTCTCATAGCTACTCTGATCCGGCTGGGTTCATTCTTCCATTGCCCATGACTCCAAGTCATCACATTTGGTGACACTTAACAGGGACCAGGGAGCTTTAACTCTCCTCTTCCAGTTCTACAAACGTGAGTCATGTAGAGGCGCAGAGCCAATGACACCTGCTGAGGGTGACAACTGGTTAAGGTGACAGCTTGTTCTCTGGCTTCTGGTGCATGGCATATTCACCCCCATGCTTAAAGCTGAGAGGCCTGACCCCTTATAGCAACTTTTTCTCTGTACCTTGGGACCCTCAGAGATGTCCATTGGGAACCAGAGATACTTGACAGGTTCCAGGAATGAGTACTCTTTGGTGAAATTCGAATGCCTCCCTAGACTCTCAAATATAGACAACCTGGCCTTTTTAAAAATCTTCTAGTAGAAGGGCCCACCTCCCCTGTAGTCTAATTACCACTAACCCCCATCACACACCACTCAGTGAATACCTACAAAGAACAAACACATCTGGATGCCTAAGAAGACATATATCCTCTCTGTGAGGTAGCCAGTAGAGAACTGGACCCTTTCAAAGTGCAAGACTCCTCTGTCATCTCTGATTGTACCTAAACAGATGACAAACATCTCTTTTAACCCAATCATTACCCTTCATAAAGCACTCCAAGTCCTCACCATCACCTTTGACCATAATATTTTAATTACTTTCTGTACTCACGAGGAGAAAGCTAGATTTGCTCACTCATTAAACGATGGCTAGCAGTCTTATAGCCTCTCATGGAGGCGGTAGGGACCTGGGTGTGGGCCACGGTGATTGAACTGCGAGCCTGGTGAGCATGCGCCTTGCCACGTGCCCCTCAGCTCCTACCCCCGGACTCTTCACCCTGATGCTGAGTCCACTCGGGTCGGGATGATGGTGAAGTATTTCCTGGGCCAGAGCATGCTCCAAAGTTCCTGGAACCAAGTATTCGCTGTCTTCTGGCAATGATACCTGAATCCCTATAACAAACATACCTTAACCGAAGACATAGTGCCCCGGGAGGTGACCCCTGACCAGAAGCTTCTGTCCCGGAGACTCCTGACCAAGACCAACAAGATGCCACGTTGGACAGAGCGACTGTTTCCTGCCAACGTTGCTCACTCGGTGTACATCCTAGAGGAATCGATTGTGGACCCACAGAATCAGACCATGGCCACCTTCACTTGGAACATCAACCACGCGCGGCTGATGGTGGTGGAGGAATGATGTGTTTACTGTGTGAACTCTGACAGTAGCGGCTGGACCGAAATCCGTCGGGAAGCCTGGGTCTCCTCTAGCTTATTTGGCGTCTCCAGAGCTGTCCAGGAATTTGATCTTGCCTGGTTCAAAAGCAATGTAACCAAGACAATGAAGGGCTTTGAATACATTCTGGCCAAGCTACAAGGTGAAGCCCCTTCAAAAGCACTTGTTGAGAAAGACAAAGAGGCCGAAGAGAAAGCAAAGGAGACCACACTGGCAGCTACAGAGAAGGCCAAGGACCTGGCCAACAAGGTCGCCACCCGGCAGTAGCAGCAGCAGCAGCAGCAGCAGCAGCAGCAGCAGCAGCAGCAGCAGCAGCTCATATCACTTACTTCCTCTCCCTTCTCCCCAGTGTACTCGATTATTGAAGATCAACCTGCAGCCCTCTCTGCTGTCTAGAGTGGTGGGCCAGGGCGCTCTCCTGGTCAGCATCTACAACATGCCCAGCTCTGTCTACTGGGCAGAGGAGTGTAGTGACTTGCCCAAGGTCACAGCAGTGCAATAGACTGTATGCTCCAGGAGGGCAGAGCTCCTTGTACTCTGCTCCAAGTACCCTGAACAATTTTTAGCACATAACAGGCACTCAATAAACACATCATTTGATTAGCCCCCGCCCCGAAAAAAAGGTGGCTAATAAGGCCTCTCTCAGGTAATATGAGTAATATGCTGCTCCCAAAGCAATCCATATGGGAACACAATAAAATGCAGATTTGTGTAGGGAGTGGCATAACTCAAATATGTATTTGATATTAATAAGTAATAATACATATTAATAGCTGTTATAAAAAAAGATGCCAAACTGAGATAAAGTACTTTGCACCCCACTGAACTTCCTTTTTTTTTTTTCTTTTTTTTTTTTTTTTTTTCGGAGCTGGGGACTGAACCCAGGGCCTTGCGCTTGATAGGCAAGTGCTCTACCACTAAGCTAAATCCCCAAACCCCCCCCCCCACTGAACTTCCTGCCCTGTTTTACTCCAGCTTGGCCAAAGATACGCATAAATAAATATCGAAACTGGACCCAGAGAACTCAAAAGGTTTTCACCATCCTGGAGGCTCACTGTTGCTAGCTAGACATCCTCAGACAAAAACTTCCAAATTAGGCAAAGAACCCTAGGCCTCTTCTGTAAAAGAAAGTGAATCTAGTAAAGCAAATTAAACATGGTCTTCAATATTCAATAACCAAGAAGGACCAGAGAAGCAAAAGGAGAGACAGGAGTGTGATATGGAAGAATTCTAATACATGGCTGCTGCCATGCCCGTGCTGGGGTGCTCTTGGCTGTGATGATGCTGCTGGGTGCTCCGTGGACCTCCACTCCCCCATCTTGAATTGTCATGTGATGCCTCCTCCTATGGCACCTGAGGACTCCAATTGACCTGTTACAGCTATGGCCAGGCAGGATAATTTAAAAAGACTGTGAAAACCTCAATAGCTACCTCCAGAATAATACAAGACAGCTGTACCTCCTCACCACTTAAAAGGGCTATGATAGGAGACACCTACAACCAACTTTCCTCAAAACTTTCCTGAGCTTGGTGCTCTGTCAGAGTAGACGTGGAGAGAAGACCATGATTAAGAGACCCAAAGAGCAGGTTTCTATCAGGGACCTTCCACAGTCTGACAATATCCTTGCCAATAGCATAAAAATGAAGACCTCCAATTGGAGAAGCTTTTAGAAGCATCCAACTATCTGGGCTTTCAAGTCCACCTGAGGTATGAGGGGCTCTTTTGCTAAATATGCTCAGCACTTAGGATTGAGTTTGAACAGTCAAAATTAACCACATCTTCATACCACAGTGCTGATACCCTAAAAACCCAGTGCCATCCCACTGTTGGACCAATTAGAGCTGTCTTTGCTACATGACAGACACTGACACTAAAACGAGTGCAGTTCCTGAACCTATCACAGTTCATTGTCTTGAGGAAGCCCGTGCTTCTGTCACCAACCTTGCTTACTACTCCTTTTCGGTATACTCAGTCAACTTGGCTTTCTCTACTCCGATCTGACTTTGGTCCATTCTTTCATTGTTCACAGTCCTGACACATCACATTGAAAATAAATTTCCAAGCACTTGCCTTCTGCTGGGTACATAGAAGGCCTGAAGAAGGTGAAATAGTAGTGACATCACTTGAGTCCATTTCTGAACATCTTGAAACTTCACTTTACCCATCTACCCAGTAGTGTCCTTCACAACATTTCTGTGAGAACACAGTTGCTCTTCGCATTTTAATGAGGTCCTGATTTTAGAGGCGTCATTAAAATTTGGACACAGACTAACACCGTATCTGAATCCCTCTAATTGAAGAGTATGCTTTCATGTGGCTACTAAAGGTAAGACTTAGTGACAAACATCTACATAAGCCTCTAAATTATCCAAGTCAGTCAGACTATCACGGGCTAAAGGGAGAAGGGAGAGAGCCAGCTTTGCCTGCTATCCACATGAAGCATTGGTTTAGAAGGGAGAGAGCCAGCTTTGCCTGCTATCCACATGAAGCACTGGTTTAGAAGGGAGAGAGCCAGCTTTGCCTGCTATCCACATGAAGCACTGATTTAGGTTCCAAGTTTGCTGTAGTTTCCTGGGGGTGGAGGAGAGACCAGCCTACAGCCTGTAACTGTCCCTCCCTTCGGATGAAGTGAATCACCTGACTAGCCATTCTTAGGGCTGGTACAGCACTTCCTGCAGTATCCGTGTGCTTCCCGTGACCACAGACGCATCAATGAGCAGATGAATATAGAATTAACCATTTATTTGTTTTCATTAAGCTCTGTGTATTTATAAATCCAAATATATCCCCAGGCTGGGAAGATATTGACCACCATTTTCCTCATGCCCCTCTGAGTCACTTTACAGTCCAGGAGAATCTCAAAGTTCTCATGTAGCATATAGTTTTTGCTACCCCCATCCCCACCCCTTGCTTTAAGTTCTGGACAGACCAAGCTACCAGCCCCTCCCAGGTTCCCTCAGATCCATGGAAGAAACACACACACACACACACACACACACACACACACACACACACACACACAAACTTATTTTCAACGTGAATTGCTGGGCACTTCTAATCTCCCACAGCTAGTGTGCCCTTCCCAATACTCTTAGTTCAGCACCTCTTAATCTCAGCTTCAGTTGCTCAGTTACCTTTACTTCCAGCTCAACACCCTAAATCTGCCCTCAGCTTAGTTATGTTTCTAACCTCCGGCCTGGAGAGGACGCTCTGCCCAAGATCTCACATGACTGGTCACCTTTTCTTTCTCTGAGGCATGGCGAAAATCCCTCTTCTTCCCCTGCGTCTGTTAGCCTGTCTCTGGGAAACTCAAGTGCTTCCTATTTTCTTAGGCCCAGCAATTAGTCCATGGCATCTTTATTGATTGATCACAAACCAATTGGGGAACAGGACCTTAGCATCCGAACCACCCTCTACAAACTCAGAAGACAGCAAACAGCCCTTTGATTGCTCATTCCCAGGGCCATGGTTGCATATGTGACAGTAACCTCTGGTCACTCTGAGAAGCCTGAAAGGAAGAGAGTCAGTATCCTGAGTCCACTTGGAATTTTGCTGCTATGGGCCATGGTCCTGCCACTCCTAATCCTCTAAGCTAAGTCCACATGTTGGGAAAGCAGCCACAGACAATGCACACAATGAATGTAGAGAGAGCGATGTTCCAATGTCACTCCATTTACAGGAGTTCTAAAAGTCCACTTTTATAAGAATTTTCACATATCCGAATATTCTTTATTTAACTTTTCAACATGTATCTTAATGTACAGGCCATAGACTGTGGTCGCCACATATATAGGAGTTAGACAGCCCATGTCCATCTTTGGCCTCAGAGAGACCTCAGGTGAAGGTTAAAGCCTTGCATTCATTCACTGGTTAAAAATGTCCTCAGAGTTTGACTCTTTTGTATCCCAGACTGCTGAGGACCTAAGAGTTTCCCAGGATGTGGGGTTTTAGAACTAGTGGCAGTGGGTGTCAGGAAACAAAGGTTTGGGGATAAAAACAAACACCACAGGCTTTGCTTTTTGACACTGATACATTCTCCAGAGAAGTAAATACTTTCCCCTTACATCTCCTATTCTTGACCTGAAATCCACTTCCTTTACCTCAACTCAAGGCAGGGAACAGAGGGAAAATGTTCTAATCACCATTCCAATAGACTGCCTAAGTACACAGTGAGGTGTGACCTAGGTGCCAAAGTTCAAAGCAGAAAACAGTAAGAGTTCCTGTAATGACTTGTCTCATAACTAAACCACAGCGGGTCACACGCACTTTCATCCCAGGACTGAACCCAGACTGGGACATTCGGGCCTCAGGGATGAAGAAAGGGCCTTCAGCATGGACAACACTTTCAGAACCAAGAGACTCCTGCTTTCATAAATTGTGCAAACATCCTCCTAAACATGTTATAAAAAACAATGGGCTCTTTTACCTTTCCGGTCTTCTTGGTTTAATTCTATAATTATAATTATTAACATGCTTGGACTTTAGGGGGAAAGTCAAAATTTAGTTATTTTGGAAAATATGAAGTCTCTTTTGTCTCTTTTACATGGTAGCTATTTCCTCCTCTTAACCACTGCCAATAAAAATCTAATGTTAAGGTAGTCCACAGGACTCCTGAACGTCTTTTTATGGCCTTTTCTTATGGAAGACCTCACTTTGACAGGACAAGACCTCATGTCAGGGAGTACCCAGGTGTCGCTGCCTTCTGACCTTTCTGTCAGGGAGTTTTGTGCAGTGCACTATCTTTATCATTATCATAGTTTGGATGTTAAATGTCCCCCCAAGTCCCAGGGGTTGGTCCTTAAGGTGGCTGTACATGGGCATGCTGTTGATCTTTAGAGCATGGGACCTCATGAAAGGGTCCTAGGTCACTGGAGTGTGCCATTAAAGGAATTGTGGGAGGCCCTCTCTTATCCTGGTGGATGTATGAGCAACTTTCCTTGGCTACACACTCCCATGACGATGTGCCACTTTGCCATACAACAGAGCAAAATGGGCCATTCATAGATGATGGCTTTTGAATTGTGAACAAAATAAACCTTTTCTCTCTATACGTTATTTCAGGCCATTTGTTATAGCAACAGGGAGCTGACTACTATATAGATACCCTGAGAAAACTGTAATGGATCTTAGTAAAAAATGCCAAAATACGAAAAAAAAAAAAAAGAAAGAAAGAAAGAAAGAAAGAAGGAATAAACCCATCTCTTGTAACAACTATGTGCCCAGACCTTCAGTAAAGAAGTCAGACACGTTTACTAAAGTTGGAGCAATAAAAAAGGGAGAGTGAACGCATTGTTTCCCTTCAGAGAGGTAAGACACCCCCCCCCTGCACCCTCTTACATCTCAGAGACCTCTCTGACACCAGAGCAGTGAGTTACTCCCTAAGAAGCCACTTCTGTCTCTCAGTCACAATGGGTCTGACCACTGCTGCTTTCCTGTTGTATCTTTCTACTTCCTGCTTGCAAGAGCATCCTTGGTGAAGCTTTTGAAAAATCAGATGAAAACCTGAAGGCAGACCGTCTTCAAGCAGATGCCACTTAGCACCTAGGGATAAGCATCTGGTAGCGCCAGGGAGTAAATGAGCAAACCCTAAATCCATCCTCAAAGAGGGGCTTACTACAGACCCCCATAGAATCTAATGCTTTTTACGCCACCCCGTCTCCCTCCCTGCTCTGCTGAGAATAGTTAATCAGGTGCAGGTGGTAAAAGTCCCTTCAATGTGCAGCCTGACAGCCCTGCAGACAGCTGGTAGTCAGGTTGCCATGTCAACAAGAGCAGACTCTATTGAGGTTTTATTTACTCGTTGCCTGGTTCTGTCAGTAGCTCTTAGCTGTAGAAACAGCTGCAAAACTCGAGCCGTGTCTCCCAGACAGCTGCTCTGGGCATGGGAGTTCTTTTGACACAGCAAGGAAGTCTATGAACCTGCAAGGCACCCAGAGCCAAGGAGGAGTGGGGAAAGTAGCTTTAGCTGGAGCATCATGCTAACTAATTGATGGCAGTGTTAAGATGGCGCCGTTCTACCTTGTGGCTAGAATACACAAAGCTGTTTTTATTTTATTCTTAAAGTTACTTGTCTATCCATTTTACAGATGAGAAAAGAAGCTGAAGTGCTAAACACAGGGCAACAGCTAATGAGGTGATGGTGTGTACATAAGACCAAGCTAGGCAGCCATGTGAACTATACACTTCCTCGCCTGTGTATTGCTGAGGGAAGGAGAATGGAAGCTAAAACTACAGACTGCAGAACATCCAAATGGTAAGGCACACAAAGTGAAGCGAGCTACCGAAAGAGAGGCGTGGAGCACAGGATGTGGTAAGAATTGAAGACCACCCTAACTCGAGCGCACAAAGACGACTATTGAAAGTGTGCTGAACGAGAGGCAGCAGCCACGTCTTGCTCTTGACAGGCAGAACTGTGGGAGGGCAGTGCAGTGAATAAAGCAAAGGCCTCAGGTGTGTGCTGACAGGAGCCTTTTAGCAAGAACACACAGATGACGTCCGGAAGAGGGGCATCTGTGTGATTGATGAGGAGTGCAGACTTGGCTTCTTCTGATGGCACAAACTTAGAAACGAGGCAAAAATCTGAGCCATTGGCAGTAACTGACCAACTCTCAACCATTTGGGGCCAAGTACTACAAAGGCAAATATAGCTTTATGGACCCTCTTATTGTGGAAAAGGGGTTTCTACCCCGTGTTAGATCATTCAGTTCCCAGTTAAAAGACACACACCTTTTTATTTATATTAAGCCTTAATCAGCAGCAGGATTAGGCAGATATCTACCCTCTATGTTATTATATCTACTTCCCTATCAATAATCCCGAGTTATAATTTGTTATGCTCCATCTGGCTGCTTTTAACTCTAGCTAGTCAGTGTTTTCATAACTCACCTACCCAATGGTGTCTCTCCTGTCTCAACCTTCTTTCTTCTCCTCCTACTGGTCTCTCCTCCCACCCCAAGCCAGGGAACCCAAACTCTGCCTATCTTTCTTTTAAGACAATAACTGTAATTATCAGTAGGGTTAGAACTATAACTGAACTTGTGTTTATTTTCTAACTTTATACTTTCTGTATGTTTTCCAATAAAAGTATTACAACAAATGGACAAATCATTATTTGTATAGGGAAAAGTTGAGATCAGAAAGATCAGGTAATTTTCCTGAAGAAATACAGCTAAGACCCAGCATGAACTTGAACATAGATCTTTTAGATATTAATAACTAACGTTTCATGGAATATCTTCTAGAGAATTTTTCAAAACTTAGTTACTGAGAGAATTGAGAAGTCATATTTTTGCTGAGAACCATGTACAGATTATCTGTTTCCAAGGCATCAGTTTAAAACTATGTGGTTAAGTATGATTACTGAGAATAGATGGCAAGGTTTCACCTTGATGAAATTTGGATGTAAACTAAAGTTAATGATATACAATAATTTGTTGGGACAGAAAAACATTCCCAGATATGTTTAGTGAACTGATAAACACTTCAGACTACTTTCCTAGTGTTGTAGTAAATATTATTTGGGGGTTTCTTACCCCACTTAAACCATATAATTCCCAAATAAAAGACACAAAATCTTTAGATTTATAATAAGGTTAAAGCATTAAAGCTGGACAGATATCAACCCTCTATGCTATTTTGTCTACTTTCCAGTCAATAATCCCAAGCTATCACTTGCCATGTTCCACCTGGGCTACTCCTGCTCAAACAGGCCAGCCCTAATGGCCATGCACTCATGCTACCCTGTGGTGGCTTCCTCCTCTCTTCCTGTCCTTTTCCCCTTCTCCCTGGTGGTCCCTGCTTAAGATCCCAAGTCTGGGGCCTGAAGTCCCTCCAACCTCTCTTCTGCCTTGCTACAGGCTATATGCATCATTATTAACCAATCAAGAATAACTTGGGGTCGGTGGTATAGTTACACACAAAAAAGCTAGTATATGTGAGGATCTGCTCATCTTTGAGCAACCAGGTCTTAGGATACAATATTTATCCTTTTAATACATAGCAGTACCAGACCAACCCACTATATTCCAGAAATAAACAAATAAGTACACAAAGAAACAAATAAAAACAGTATCATTATGAGGCCAAAGGGACAAAGCACTCTTGCAGAGATGTATGTGTGGCATCACTTATAGAGATAGGAAGGTGTCTAGGATGGTTCTATTTTGCTTGTAAATAGTTTGCATGTAAGGAAGTCTGACTTTAGTCAATGCAACAACTGACTTATCTGTAGTTGATAGAAGATATGGCTTCTAAAATGTATAGACACCAAGGTGCCCTATAGAATTTATTTTCCTGTGAAAATCTCTTGACACTAGGAAAACTGACTAACCTGCATGTGCAAAGAAAAATAATTTGAATGAAAATGAAAATGAACATTTCATACAATGAACTTAAATATAGAGCTACAAGACTCGGTGGGGGGCGGGGGGGATGATTGGGACCAGGAAAGAATGGAGAACTTTAAGGGATGAAAAGAGAAGGCTGAAGACCCAGATTCTGCATGAAAAGGGTATTCTACTAGAAAGAAAGCAAAAGCATTGTCTTTGGATTTTAAAAAAGAAAATCTTTAGTAAGGTTCACTGCTAAGAGACACCAAGGAAGTATGGGAGCTGAAAGGAAAGACTGTCACTGACATAGGAAGCTTCAGAAAAGAAGAAAGACCATCAGGCGAGCAACAGATCAGCACTGGGGATGCAGCGATCATAGCTGGGCAAACAGGTGAATTCCTGGAACTCAGTGGCCAGGCACCTAGCCAGTCTACAGACAATATCATGGTAAATGGAGGAAAACAAACCATTTATCAACAATCACTAACAAGACAAGTATGTCTGTTCTCCATTCTATTTACCATAGTGCTTACATTTTAACTATAATAAGACAAGATAATGAGATAAATGGGTACAAACAGAAAAAGAGTCAGGGCATTCTTATTTGCAGATGATATGATTTCATACATAAAAGGCCCTAAAGATGTCACCAGAAATCTCATACTGATAATCTCATACTCACTCAGCACAGTAGCAGAATCCAAACATAACACACAAAATTAGTTGCCTTTTATAGAACAAAAACAAACATATCAAATGTTTATTCTAACTATATGTAAGTTTATTGAGTTATACATGCTTTGGATCTGGTTAGTGTGAGGGTGTGAAGTTTGCATTCATATTTTAAGTTTTTATAATAAAAATCTCAAAAAGGGATAAATAATAGAAATAATCCTACCCACCACAGCTTCAAGAAATATTTTAGAATAAATTTAACCAAGGAAACAAAAGGCTTGGGAAAAAACCTAAAACACTGAAGAAAGAAATTGAAAACCATCAAGGTAGAGCCCTTCTGAGCTCATGGACTGATTGGATTAACGCTGTGAAAATGCCCATCCTATCAAAAAATAACCTACAGATTCAAAGCAATCCCCTTCGAAACTCCAGGGCAGTTCTGTATAGAAATTGAAAACTAAGTTCTCAAAGTTTGTATGTAACACAAAAGACCCAGGAGAGCCCACGGAATACTGCAGAATAAAGACACCGGAGGAGGTATCACCATCCTGATTGCAAGTTTTGCTACAGGACATCTAGGCTGTCAAATAATCAGTTGTTGTTTTCATGGATCTGCCTGATAAGCTGGAGACCTGGGAGGTGTAGCACTTCCCCTGGACCTGTAGATAATAACCCAGGTTTAAATCTGGTCCCTACTCAGAATCCACAGCTTTCCTGAAACCAGGAGAATACAGGAAACTCCCCACGCACCAAGAGCTAGGGCTTCAGTCACATTGCTTGTGATTAATCTGATTACATTTTTATCTCTTCTTAGTTTAACTTTGGCAAGTTATATGAATTAAGAAATTCATCCAGTCCTTTTAGATTTTCCAGTTTGATGGAATAAGATCTTGAAGTATGTCCTTGCAGTGGACATACCTCAACCCCCTGAAATCTCACTGGTACAATCTCCCTTTTCAGCTCTGATTTTATTAATTTGAATCTCTTGTTTCTTTTATTTGGTTAATCTGGCTAAAAGTTTGTCAATCCTAAATGTCCCACCAGTTTGCAAACAGTGAGACCAAACCCCATTAAGAAGAACTTGCCCCCTCCTAACCTCCCACTCAGATAAAAAACTCAGGTGACAGCAGATACTGGCAAGGATGTGGAGAAAGAGCAACACTCCTCCATTGTAAATGGGATTGCAGACTGGTACAACCATTCTGGAAATCAGTCTGGAGGTTTCTCAGAAAATTGGACATTGCCCTATCTGAGGACCCAGCTAAACCTCTCCTGAGCATATACCCAAAAGATGCCCCAACATACAACAAAGACACATGCTCCACTATGTTCATAGCAGCCTTATTTATAATAGCCAGAAGCTGGAAAGAACCCAGATGCCCTTCAACAGAGGAATGGATACAGAAAATGTGGTACATCTACACAATGGAATATTACTCAGCTATCAAAAACAATGACTTTATGAAATTCATAGGCAAATGGATGGAACTGGAAAATATCATCCTGAGTGAGGTAACCCAATCACAGAAAAACACACATAGTATGCACTCATTGATAAGTGGCTATTAGCCCAAATGCTTGAATTTCCCTAGATGCACAGGCCACATGAAACTCAAGAATGACCAAAATGCGGATGCTTTACTCCTCTAAAAAGGGAACAAAAATATCCATAAGAGGAGATAGGGAGGCAAAGTTTAGAGCAAAGACTGAAGGAGCAGCCACTCAAAGCCTGCCCCACATGTGGCCCATTTATATGCAGCCACCAAAATTAGATAAGATAGATGAAGCTAAGAAATTCAGACTGACAGGAACTGGATGTAGATCTCTCCTGAGAGACACAGCCAGAATACAGCAAACACAGAGGCAATTGCCAGCAGCAAACCACTGAACTGAGAACGGGACCCCCGTTGGAGGAATCAGAGAAAGGACTGGAAGAGCTTGAAGGGGCCCAAACCCCATATGAACAACAATGCCAACCAACCAGAGCTTCCAGGAACTAAACCACCACCCGAAGACTATACATGGACTGACCCTGGGCGCCAACTGCATAGGTAGCAGTGAATAACCTTGTTGGGGCACCAGTGGAAGGGGAAGCCCTTGGTCCTGCCAAGGTTGGACCCCCAGTGTAGGGGATTGTTGGGGAGGGGATGGTAATGGGGGATGGATGGGGAGGGGAACACCTATATAGAAGGGGAGGGGGGCTAAGGGGGGCTGATGGACAGGAAAGCAGGAAAGGGAATAACATTTGAAATGTAAATAAGAAATATCCAATCTAATAAAAATGGAAGAAAAAAAAGAAAGTACATTAAAGATTGCAAATGAGAAATTGCAAAAAATATTGCAAAAGAAAATCATGTTACATATAATGACAAATCCATCAAAATAAGAGTATATCTCTCAGCAGAAATTGTCAAAGCCAGAAGGGCATGGGATGATGTATGTCAAGCTGAGAAAGACAATAAAACCATCCAATATCATGATGCCCAGAAAGCTATCATTCATAATTAAAGAAGAAAGAAACATTTTCCATGATAAACATAAACTAAAGAAATTCACAGCTACTAAGCCAGGACCACAGAAGATACTTTATTAAATCAATCACACACAGGTAAGGGAGAGAAATACATCCACAAAGACACAGGAAAGAGTAGGCATCCTTTGTGATTGAAAAGAAGCAAATGGTAGTTAGGAACTAACCAAAATATTCAAAAGCAACAAAACAAGTAGAATTAGTATATTTGTTCCAATGACAACTGTAAATATTGATAGTCTTGATTCACCCAATATCCATGTGCAGGATAGATGAGCTTTTTCTAAGTGACCCATCTTGTCAAAAGAAACATCTCACAGCACAAGCACAGCCTCAGAGAAAGGAGATGAAAAAGGTTTTCCAAGCCAATGAAACTGGAAACCAACCAGATGCATCAAAATTTAACATCTGACAAAAAAATAAAATTCAAACCAAAATTAGTGAGAAGTTTTAACAAGCACTACATATTTATTGGGGGCAATCAGTTCTGGACTGTGTCATCATAATGGTCCATTGGACATAACAATGCCACCTTATCATGCCATGAGTCTTTGTGTATTCATGGTGCTGCACTGTTCAGTCAAATGTTCAGTTTTGATCTCTATGCTGCATCCTGTCAAATAACACTCCTCGATCTAACACAGTACTATACTGTCATCCACAACTAGATTTCAGGATAAACTCTTATGGTTACCATCCTGTCCTATGCTTGGCAAATGGGGTTTTATAAAATGTTATACTGTAAGAGGCTGGGGCACTATTGGTGGTAGCAGTCCTTGGTCACATAGACTGATGCTAAGCTGGGTTACATCTGAGTCTCAAAGAAACAAGCACCCAGACATTCTCAGAGGTGTGCCAGGGCCCACACCACAGATGATAGAGATGGCAACTGAAATACAAGTCTATCCACTAGGGTGCAGACGTCTTCCTGATCCTGAGGCAGATCTCGAGTCCTACTTGCAAGTATTGGTCTGGCAGTAGCTGTGTTGCCTGTGGTTTGGGGAGACTGAGGAATAGCATCCTCTGGCCTCACAAGCTATTGGTATGCTACACTGGACCTGAGGGGAGGCTGCTTTGTACAGTCTTATACAACCTCAAAAAGAGGATCGTTATGCCTGGGATTATCCAGGGAGATAACGTTAGTCTTACAGCACAGGTCTCTACCTGATTCCGGGGCCAGTGTTAACAGTGATGCCTATAAACCTAGGTCTATGCATTAGGGAATCTCTTTCTTTTAGCTACTTAGTTTTACCCAAAAAGGCTTGTCACTAGGCTTCAAGACAAAGCCCCTTACTAATGTTTGCTTCCTAGTAGTATAGCATTTTGCTTGCACTCTACAAAACAAGACTTTTAGAGTAGCTAGCCACTTGACCTAAGGTTGTTCATGTGGTTTGATCAATCTATTAGCCTTGAAGTAAAAAAAAAGTCATAGGATTTTGTCCAGCAAAGCGTTTCATGATGGGGGATTTAGTATCAGATTTTAGGTTTAAAACATGAAATAAAAGGGACATGGCAGAGGAACAAGGAGAAATGGTATTTTTTTGTAATATGTACTTTAGAGAACTTTTGTCAATTGGAACTAGTGTATAATTTTATGCCAAGTCATATGCCTAGTACACTTAAAAGCCTGGTTTCCCTTCCAGCACAAGAGAAATGAAGAGATGAAACTTTAAAAGATAAACAATAGTTTTTATTTAGGAGGGTGGTTATTTAGCTCAGTGTGGTGGGTCTTGGCTGCAGTTGAGGAGATGGGAGCAAGAAGCTCATTTGAATCTAGACGAATAAGAGCAGCCTGGACAAAAGAGCATGACTCTACTTAAAAAGTAAAAAGACACTTCAAACAAATAAGTATTTGTAAATCTATAGACCATCTGAATAGATACAAATAGTATTTATCAGGATTCATATAGTTTTACTAATACCTCCCAGATTCTCCTAAGCCTCATTTTTACTAATATGGTTATCAAACATCAGTGAAGCTTTATAAAACACGTAAATGAGTATTTACTAGGCTCTATATGTAAGCCTAGCTCATTATGAACTCTTAAAGTATTTTTTAAGAGAAATAACTTGGTTGACTATAATTTCCAATTAAACTGTGGAGATTTTCAGAATGGACTAAAAAAAAGTAAGACCCAAAAGTATTCTGTCTACAAGTGATATTGCTTAAGCATAAAAATGCAGATAGATTAAATCATATAAAGAGAGAATATTTTAAAAATAGAAAATGGTAGCATAAAGTTTGGAGTAAATAGACCTCCAAAATAGCCATGTCAAATATAAAAGGCATAGTATCCCCAAAGGACAAAATGCATTCTTCAGAGTAATAATCAACACATTAGGAAGATATAGCAAAGGCAAACCTGTTAGCACAGGCATATTAGCAAGACAAGTGAGGCTTATAAAAAAAAAAAAAAGCAAAGCCCTGCGTCACCATATTCTGTGTGGCTTTGATATAGAATGAGTGCATTTCCCCATGCCGTAACTTTGGTCCGATGAATTGAATAAGGCAATGTCATGAATAAGAAGAGTCAGTCTTCTAATTGCAGTCATAGTATTTAAAAGTAATAATAGGTTTCATTAAGAAAAAAGATGACCTTGCTGTCCTTTGGGTCCAAGTTCTACAAGAGATGCATAAAAAAAGGATGGCCCAGCAAACAAGAAGATGAGCAAAGCCAAAGCAGAGCAATCAAACATCAAGATGGCCTTAGTTTAAATTAAAATATTTTTGACCATGTGCACACAGGTGCTTAAGTCAAACCAAGGTGAGTAAATCATTCCACCCAACCAGATTCATGAAAAATAAGTGTTAGTTATGGAAAAGTGTGAGGATAAGTATGAAATGTGGGTGTCTACATAATGATAGAGACATTAATGTCTCACAGCAAATAATTCTTAAACACCTGAACTCCTACAGTCACATTTTCTTGCTATAACCCAATGAAAGTATAAATTCATGGGAATACTTCGAAATTAAAATGATATTCTTCTAAATATTCCATACATCACCAAAAAATTCATAAGACATACTTAGGA
Organism: Rattus norvegicus; assembly: GCF_021556685.1. NCBI lineage: Eukaryota > Metazoa > Chordata > Mammalia > Rodentia > Muridae > Rattus > Rattus norvegicus. Next base: position 14,765,111 of record NC_141548.1, on the reverse strand, counting down.
AGTGTTACAAGTTTAATGGAAATAAAACTGCAATGGCACCAAAATGTATTGAATGCAGAGAAAAGAGAGGTTATAAGAAATTTCCTATTTCAAATCTTTTATTATAAAATAAATGTTGATTTCCATCTTAAGGAGCTAGAAAAAGAGAAATAAATGTAAAGTGAAAAAAAAGAGATGAGCACAGAAGGAGTAAAAAGAAAATTAAAAGTTCCCTCTTGATATATGCCAGCAAAACTCCAGAATTCTTAAGTGGTCTCATGAAGGAGAAACAGGAAATTCAAAGCTCACCAAAGTAAAAAATGAACAGGATCCTTACCACAGATAGGAAGGAAATAATTAGAGGACATTATGAACAGCCTTGGCAAGGGAATACATATATCTGACATGGGACACCTACTTCTTCTTAAGGACAAGCAAGTCCTGCTCTAGGACAGTTAAAACAGATACTGCTGATAGGATTGTCTATGGAGGACCTAGAAAGACAAGCTTTGCAACATCAACAAAAACTGTGTTTCTACGCATCTCACTTGAGGAAAACCCACTGACCACGTTGTGCTGATTATCTGCCTTCTGGTGCTGTATCGGTGGCTCAGAAGAAGGAAAAACAATACTTAATGAATTACTTCTTTCGTTATTGTACTGGGTTATTACAGCCATTTCTGTTCAAATATATAATATATTTTGAGCATCGTCTCTTTTTTAGAACAAAATGCAAGAATCCCATTAGTCCAAATAGAGAGGTGATTAGTGATCCACCTCTCAAATGTAACCAACAAACCTTTAGATAAATGTGTTCACATCACTACACAAGGCAATGATAAAGCAAAGAGGAGAGTGTCTCAGAACTAAACAATGGTTTATGCAAAGTTTTATTTATTGTGTTTATGTTGCAACTATAAAAATACTGTATATTTGCTTACATCTCTGTTCCACACCTATGAAATTCTAAACATTTAACAGACACGTACCTACTGAGTCTAAGAGAGTTTTTGTGAAATTGATTTTGTGAAAACCATTTAATGTCCAGGAAACTGAAATTATACACCCAAAATCACACCCAGAATTCTGGCTGAATCTATAAAATGAACAAAAGCCATGTGTTGGCCCAATGGCTAAGAAAATAGAGACCGAGGCCAAGCTGACTAGCCCTTTAATTCTATCCCCCTCCATAGGTGGTCAGTAACAATGGGCTAGTGCAGCGCCTGCCTGGACCTTGTTCTATTTGCCTGTAAGAAGTAGTAAGAGTCACTATCAATCAGACTCAAGAGTTAATTTTAGGCAAAAGAGAATGTTGAAGCATGGTGACATTTTGGGCTTCATCCTAAGATACATTCCCCAGAAACAGGTCTTGAGACTAACATCCAAATGCAACAGTTTTCTTGGGAGGTAACCCAGAAATATAAGGAGGAGAGCAGGAGTGTGAGAAAAGGAAGGGCAGAGGCAAATAAAGACCCGTCATAAGCATGTTCGCATGATGTGTCACTGTGGCTCGAATCTGCTGGAAAATATAGGAGATGCACATGTCCACAGCCACCCCAGCCAAGAGTGGAAAGACTGGAGTATCTGTACACCAGTTCTCATGCCTATCAATGTTTGAGGCCAACTCTTGTTATTTATACTAGTATTTGCCTACTCGTCTCTGGAAAGGTGGAATTCACATTCCCATTTCTATCCTTATTTATTTCAGAGATCTTAAATTAACCAGTCACCCTCATTCCTAAGAGCTTCATCTATTTTTCCTAGAAATGTTAATCAACAAATCTCTCTCTGCCTATATGCTATAAATCCAGGCTGTGTAAAGAAAGACAAGTGAGATCCAGTGATAAGAAATGCAAAGGAAGCTCTTGGATCAAGTACAATGGAGATGAATTACCCACCTTCACACCATTAAGCTTAAGCAGAAATTAAGCAGAAAATGCATGATTCATTTAACATAGAATATATAAATGTACTTCAGTTTTATTTGCTAGTCACCTTTTCACTAACACATATTGAGTGCACAAAGGAACAGGTATTTGACAGACTTCGATCACATTCTTGTCTCCTATGACCTTCCCTTGCCTCTCTTCTTTCCAGCTTCTTCCTTTCTTCTTTACAAGTAGTTTCTCTTCTTCTTTTTGTCTTCTTTTGAAATCTAGACTTGAGGGCTGTTTCCTATATCAATGACTCCACAGGATGAAACTATCAGGCACAATTATAGCCACTCACTGTAAGGCTCTTCTGTATCTAAAAGGGGGTGTGATAAAGTAAAATTAAGGGTACCAAGAATATCTGCTGGAGATTTGTTTATTTCTAAACAAATCCAGGATTTTCAGAAACAGAAAAAGAAAAGACTTATGTGGTGGTTTGAATAGGTATGGCCCCCATAGACTCATGTGTTTGAATGCTTGGCCCATAGGGAGGGGCACTATTGGAAAGGGTGACCTTGCTGGAATACAGCCTTGTTGGAAGAAATAACCACAGATGTAGAAACCAAGACATTCCATGACAAAACAAATTTATTCAATATCTTTCTACAAATCCAGCCCTACAATGGATAATAGATGGAAAACTCCAACACAAGGAAGGAAACTAAACCCTAGAAAAAGCAAGAAAGTAATCGTCTTTCAACTAAACCAAAAGCAGATAGCCACATAAACATAATTCCACCTCTAACAACAAAAATAATAGGAAACAACAATCATTAGTCCCTAATATCTCTCAATATCAATTAACTCAATTCCCCAATAAAAAGACATAGACTAACAGACGGGATAGGTAAACAGAACCCAGCATTTTGTTGCACACAGGAAATGTACCTCAGTGAAAAGACAGACACTTCCTCAGAGTAAAAGGCTGGAAAACAATTTTCCAAGCAAATGGTCCCCAGAAACAAGCTGGAATAGCCATTCTTATATGGAATAAAATCAACTGTCAACCAAAAGTTATCAAAAAAGATAAGGAAGGACACTTGATACTCACCAACGGAAAAATCTATCAACATGAACTCTCAATTCTGAACATCTATGCTCCAAATGCAAGGACACCTACATTCCTAAAAGAAACTTTATTAACGTTCAAAGCACACATTACACCTCACATAATAGTAGTGGGAGACTTCACCACCCCACTCTCATCAACAGACAGATCATGGAAACAGAAACTAAACATAGACATAGAGAAACTAACAAGTTAGGACCAAATGGACTTAACAGATATCTATAGAACATTTCATCCTAAAACAAAAGAATATGCCTTCTTCTCAGCACCTCATTTTACCTTCGTCAAAATTGACCATATAATTGGTCACAAAACAGGGCTCAACAAATACAAGAAGATTGAAATATCCCATGCATCCTATCAGATCACCAAGGACTAAGGTTGGTCTTCTATAACAACAAAAACAACAGAAAGCCCACATACACATGGAAGATGAACAATGCTCTACTCAATGATAACGTGGTCCAGAAAGAAAGAAATTAAAGACTTTTTAGAATTTAATGAAAATGAAGGCACAATGTACCCAAACTTATGGGACACAATGAAAGCAGTGCTAAGAGGAAAACTCATAGCTCTGAGTGTCTGCAAAAAGAAACTGGAGAGAGGATACATTAGCAGCTTGACAGCACACCTGAAAGCCCTAGAACAAAAAGAAGCAAATTCACTCAGGTTCCAGTCCCAGCAAGCAGCAGAACTCGGCAGCTTCAGTCCTGTGGTTCTGCCTTTAATCACCAATAGAAGTAAGGGTTTAAGGAATGTCCCTCCATGACTAAGGGAAGACACTGAGGCCAGATGTGTGGCAGGAGTGTCCCTGCATAGCAACTCTGAGATGCCATTCTGTGGGGTTGTGAAGGTATGAAGTTGTGAGGGTAAAGCTCGAACTGTAGCGTTTGCACTGCTGACTTTTTCATCTTGCGTTGGTCCAGTATTTCCTCACCATGGTCCCTTTCCTCCACTTTGGAATGGAAATGGCCACAGGTCTCAGAAAAAAACTTCAAACTTTGAACTTTTAAAGACTTTAAACCTTGTTGAGACTGTGATAGACTACTGAAATACCCTTGTGATTGTACTTGATCCTTTAGATAGTCAAGAATTACCTCTACTCCTCAAGACCCAGTGTGCAATGTATACAATGTAACTGTTTCATACATTGTAATATCTGCATAGATGCTTTTACCACATAAGAGTGCATTCACATACTTCAGGAATAAGGACCTTGATATCACAGAATGACCACTATTTTGTCTCACATAGCCAGGATCTAAGCTCTGAAGAAATCCCCATTATTTACGATTAACAAGCCTTGGGATATGATAAAAGAATTGACAGTAGGAGCAATTTCTAAAACACCAGATATCAGTGGCATTTCCAGTTTCCAGGGTATCAGCTCCAATTAGACCTCTAGTGTCAGGATGAGGCTTGCCTATTTCCCTGTCCTTGCCTGTTAAGATCTACTTCACTAACTCAAGAGTAAGCTGTTTGGGGGGAATCCCTTGAAGTAACTCAGGAATATGCATAAAAGGGCACTACAAAGCCAAAAATAATCACACGAATGCGTCTCTGCATTCATCCATCCTCAGAGTAAAACAGACTTGTTTGGAAGGTCTGTCTGCCCCACTGAGAGAGCTGTAGCCCTTTCAAAACCATAGAGGTTTTCTATGTAGGCTCTATGGGGCTCTGACAGTGGGAGCTCCCCACAAAGATCTCTGACCCGGCTAGGTGCATGGGTTCCAGTGAGAGGGAGAGAACTCAGACAGGAACAGGGAACAGCTTTCGCCACCTCAGCTGCTAGTCCTTCTCCTTTCTGCTGCTGCCCCTTCAGTTGCTCAGTCGGGCTGAGCCAGCAGGAGACTGACTAGCCGGCCAGGGTTGCAGGGGAGCTTCTGGTAGTGATTTTGGGAGAGCAGATCTCTTCCCCAAGCGATGGTGTTACAGCCCTTATAACAGAAGCTCTCAGATGATGGAATAATTCCTGCATACCTTTAATCCTTCAGAACACAATTATTAAATACAGTTTTTGGATGGGTCAATGTCTGACAGCAGATGCTTCCTATTGGTTTGGCCTGAGAGCATGGGAAGACCTCATCTACATATTTACGGGCATGGTCCTGCTTCTATGTCTGATCTGTCTTGAGCTTATGTGACCTGTCATGTCCTTACCTGTGGAGGTGGGGCTTGGGGCATTGCCCTACATGACTGATCTGTCTACAGGAGACTGGAAAGGGCTGTAGCTACATGAGAAGGCCCTGATCTCCTGGGAGACTGGGAATGTGCCTGCCATCCCTTTTAGGGTCCCTGAGGATTCGACCTATTTAGAACAGGAATCAGGGTACCTTTCACAGCCCACTGCCCTACGGGCTCCTCCCGCCCATTTCAGAAAGGCCACCACTGTTTCTAACTGATGACAATAATAGGTGTTAGAAATGGTTCACAGGTTACAGCTCGTGGTCAGCTGGCTCTACTGTTTCTAGGCCTATGGTAGAAGGCATGGTAGGGCAGAGCTGTGTGTCTTGTGGAAGCTGGGTATTTGATGAGGCAATGGCTGAGGCCCCCTGGGGAAGCTGAATATGAAGCTGACAAAGTTGATGGAGAAATAGGCCCAGTTCAAGCCCTGTTTTGTATTGCCCTTAGTGGCCCAATCATTACTGCTACTGAGAGTCAGGAGGCCTTCACCTCCCAGTGGGGCCATCCTTGTTCAGGCTTCTTCTCTCCTCCCCAGGAACAATTGACACCAATTTGCAGTCACCTTACTAGTGTTCCCCACTGACTCTCTGGGGACAGCCAGTGTTTGGCCTCTCCTGCATCCCTCATACTCTTCCAATTGTAACACGAAAACATAACGTATCTCAGGCCGGATAGATGTACAAGATGCTACCTGGGGCAGACACAGGCTCCGGGGAGTTGTAAATGGTCACCAGCCAGTCCTCGGGCTGGAACTTGGCAATGATCACAAGCCCATGTACTCTGTCAGCAGGGACTCAGTTAACCTATGCACTTCCCTTCTAGGTTCATGATTTCTCAGCCTATACCATGGAAAGAAACAATCACTTCAGGGTTTCAGAGAGCCTAGATTGTTGACTGCCTGGCCGTCTCTTAAACTTCAAAATATGAACGTTGGTACTCTTAGTCCCTATTCCACTGGGGATAGAAAATATTATTAAGAGATAACTAATTTTTTTTTAAAGGCAAGAAAAGTAGCCAGACACTGAAAGGTCAGAAACACAAGCAGGCAAAGACGAGTTGCCAGTTTACAATGTCTATTGTAATGTATAAAATATAATCTATACAATATATAAGTTTGTGTCCTATACAACCCCAAATGTCAAAGACCATTTGGTTTTTAATGTTGATATAATATTTAGAATATTGAAAGAATGCAGGAAGTCTATAAAATGCTGATGCAATAAAATATGAGTAAATATGTATGGCAGTCTTCACAGGACTAGAATTGAAACAGTGGTGGCTTGACCTTAACCAGGAGTACTTGCTGTTTGATTATGTATTCCTCTGCATTCTATTAAAACTCGAAACTATGTCAGTATCCCAAAGATGAATCTCAGGATTACAGGACACCCTTATCTGCTTCTAGCGTGGCCACATAGAGCAAACTTTTCCATTATTCATCACTTTGAGTTGCAGAACGAGGAGGCAGTCAATGCTAACTTGTTGGAACTGCAGAGCCTAGACTTGTGCCCTGAAATCTCTGGTTGTATGATTGCAGTGACTGTCTTTTTATCACAGTTGTTTGACTGACAAACATGCTAGATAAATGAATGAGTGAATGAATGAATGAAGCCTCTGATATAGGACTTGGCCTGTATGGGTTCCTGAAATTGTTGGTACCATTTCTCAAACTGTGACTGTGGACATATGCATTGCATGTGGCCCCAAGATAATACCTACTTTTGCTAAAGTATCTGAAGCAGTTTCTGTCAACCATCAACCATCAGCATTCTTTTTGTCTTTTCTCCACAACCAAACACAGGCTTGAGAAGGAAGGGAAAGGGCTTCCTAATGTGGATTTGCCTGAATATGAAGAAGGGAAGGGGACTGAAAGGCTCTAAAATCAGATAAGTCTCAATACAAAAGTTGTCAACCCAACATTCAGTGGCCATGGTTGCTGGCTCCACACCCCTGCCGAGAACAGCAATAGTGACCATCAAGGATTGTTCTGAGAAATGAAGGAGTTAGTGAAATACACCATGCTCTGTTCTCAGGAAAAAGACTGACTCATTATTCTTGTCAGACTCTTAATGCCTTTGAGTTTTTCCTCTGTCAGGCTGTTCTTGTACTCACTTGTCACATCTAAGAGGTACCATGGGTAGCCATGCACCAGGGTAAATTCAGAAACTACTGTAGAAAGCCAAATACTGAGTTCTAGTCTAACACAGTTAATGTGGGTGATAGTAAAACATGGTGTGAACATTTACTGTAGAAAAGGTTCCCTCCAAAGGTTTACATACCTTTAATGCTTTCGAAGTATAATGGTTCTGTGGCTATCAAATTATATATATAAAAAAGGACAGCAAAAAGTAAATTTCCTCATGCTGGAATAAGGAAAAGATTGAATGAAGTCTCAGCTCACAGAAGAGAATCCACACATATCTGACAATTTTTCAGACTACCCCACAGCAGAGACTGGAGTCTAGGCAATGATAGGCCAATGGTGGACAGGGCTACAGTGTTACCTACCAGGACTCCTCTGTCATGCAGACCTCCTGTCCTTTACTTATTAAACTTCATGTCAGAATCTGAAGATGGGCTTGCTTGGAAATCAGGGATCATACAGGTAATCGCTCAAGGTCCACAATGCAATGTGGCAGCCCCAGAGAGGAACCTGGGCACTCTGTGTTCATAGAGCCTCTGATTAATCACAAAGAGTTTGAATGGCCCCATGTTTTCCTCAGGGCTCTGCTGGGGTGTTCAGTTGTGCTCCCCTTAGAAATGATGCTGACAACCAGTCGCCCAGCCTGAGATTCAGGAAAGGCACTCGGCAACAAACAAGTCAGGGAAATAAGAAATTCCTTTGCTAGATCAAAGCGGTGGCAGATCTAATTGAATGCTGTAAGCAGCATGATTGCTTGTGAGTCACTGGGGATGAATGGCTCCACTTGTCTTCATTTCAAAAGCATGGCCTTCCTGCCTGCAACACAGCCCTAGAGAATAGCCATCCTCTCCCCAGAAAATTAGCCAAAAAGCAATTTCTAAAGTATTTCCCGCCATCCTCCAACAGATCATCCAACCAAATGAAATTAAATTCCACCTTTCTTGAAGGTGAGTCTTTTTTTAAAATGCATGATCTATAGGCTGTTGCTTCATTTTGAATCCCTAAGTGTTGAGTCTATTGATCTTGTAAGAATAAAGATGAATATTTCTGGAGAGGCTAGACAGAGGGAAATATCCATGCAATCATAGTAATACCACTAAAGAAACGCAATAAAGATTTAATGAGTTGAAGGTAGCAGTAATACATGAGAAGCTGAGCATTGGAAAGCTTGGGATATGTGTGTATACACATTTGTGCAAGCATGGGGGAAGGGCAAGGAGGGAGAGAGGCAGAGATGGGAGCATTCTTCCCAGAACCTTCTGTTGAGAGAAAATTAGAAAATTCTTAGAAATTGTGGCATGAGAAGTAAAGTAACAGAATACACTAGACTTTAGTAATAAATGTGGTGTTCGGCGCTATCAATAAGTCATCAACATAGAAAATTCCCTTGAGACTCTCTAGGGCACAAGAAACAGACAAACTAGGTTCGACGTGGTGTTTGTGCTTTCTAACAGCAAGGCTTAACTGGATGTAAGCTCTCAAGTAACTTAATTGTTTTGTTTGATATTGTTTTGAGAAAAAAAAGATTTCCTGCCACAATCTCTGCGAAGGATCTGACAGAAACCAGTTCCATGTAAAATAAACAATGCACAATTAATGTATAAATATAATATATGTAAGACCCATAAGGGAATGCCTGGCTCACACTAAGTGCTCCACAGTACTTGGAGCTGACTTGAGGGCTGGAAGTAAATGCAAGCATGACCTGAGGCTCAGTAAGATGGCTTCAGCATGGAGTGGCGGAGGGTGACTTGGTAAGATTGTCTCAGCAGAGAGCAACAGAGGGTGACGTGGGGAAATGGGACTGAAGATGGGAGGATCTGAAAAGTTGTCACAGTGTCCAAGAGAAAGATGGTGATGGTGCTGCTGCCTCAGATCAAAGAAGTAAGAAATTCCGATAACTGAGTGTCATGATCTGTAGGCCAAAATGGAAGGATCCAGGTGAAACCCAGGTTGTTTGAGCAAATAAGGGCATTGCAGCATCATCTGCTGAGCTAGAGCCAAAGCAGGCTGCTAAGAAAGGTAAGGTCCTACGTCTTCTTCCTCCAACTACTTCCCAGGGGAGCTGAGGACATAGATTTGAAGTGAGATCTCTGACATTTAAAAGCCCAGGTTACAACAATGACTATTTCCTTAAATCTGCTATGCAGCATCTCAATGCCTTATTTTTCCCATTTATAAAGTAGAATAATAATGGGAATATAACTCGGTTTTACATAAAGAATTACAAAGTTTGTGCAAAGTGTTTATCATGGAATTAGGCACACTGAAACATCCTGTGCATATGTACATATACATGTATGTATATGTATACATATACATGTGTATATATTTATATACAAATATACCAGAATATTTAAGTGGTATCTTTGTTCTGTATTAATTACAACTTCATTCACTGTAGTCAAGACATGGAAATAACCTGTCAATTAATAAACAGATAAATACCAATGTGTGTGTGTGTTCACATATGCACCTACATGCATTCAGGCATGTATACATACGTAAAATCAAATATTATCCAACCTTCCAAAATGGGAAATTAAGCCATTTACACATGTGTTGATTAGTTTGGCAGACATTGTGCTTAGTGAAATAAGCTTGGCACAGAACACAGGTACCACATGACCTCATTTAATTTAAAAAAGTTAAGCTCACAGAAACAGTAGAAAATGTGTATATTTCAAGACGGGGGTTAAGGGAAATAGGAAGTGGTGGTCTAAGATTAGAAACTTTCAGTTATAATTTAAATAAGTTAGAGAGAACAGTGCAAAGATGGGGATTATAGTTAATTCTAATAATCTATGTACTTGAAGTTTGTCAGGAGAGTAGTTAAAGTTTTGTTGCTGTTGTTGTTGTTTTGCTTGTTTGTTTACCATGAAAAACAAAGTCAGTATCTGAAGCAGTAGCTAATAATGAGCTTCTGTGGACGGTGACTTCAAATGGTTTCCGGATATCAAAACATCGCACTGCACCCTTTAAACAAGTAAGATTTTTTTTGTCAATAATGTTTCAATAATGCTGAACTAAATTGAAATGTTTCATCCTCGGAAAAGGCCTGCTGTCTGTGTATCCCATTCTGGCATTGTGTGCTCAGGGTCCCTCCCAGGGCTGAAGCCATTTTCCACCTATCATCAGCATGAACTCACCATCCATTTACCAAACTAGATTCCAAGGCCTGCAAACCACTTCAGGCCTGCCCATGCACCCGTTCTAGACCTTGGCACCTAAGTTAGACTCAGTAAATAATTATACAGTAAAGGTCAGTTTTAAAATTTTATTTCCCAACACGTTCTGGAGGTTTTCCTTCTTAGAAAAACACATGAACTTCGTGTCTATGTTGAAGTTTCCTGCCTGTTTTATCTGTGAAGAAATGAGACCTTATTTCCTTGGAGCACACAAATGGCTTATTTCTGGGCTCTCAGATTTCCAGTAACACACAATCAGGTCTCTGCCTCTAACAACTTCCTCTCCTTAAGCTTCAATACCCTTATCTGGCAAAGGGGCAAAGATGCCTTCCCGCTGGCAGAGCCGTATGGATTTGGTGAGAGCAGATGTGCAGAGTTCTTAGCCTGAGCCTTGGGCAAGCTAAGTGCTCCAGGTGTGTGAGCTATGGTTAATAGCATAGTAATTGTTTTTCTCTTCAATTCTAGACAGGGCTCTCTGTGAGAACTCATCTTCCACACCCCTCACAGATCCTATTTGTAGAACAAGGCTACTCACTGTCCATTAGCAGTCTCTTCAACTCTTTTTTTTTTTTAAACGAACATGATTTAATGTTTCATGGGAGAATTCTAGAATGATTTTCAGGTTAGAGCGGAAATGTCATTTCTTCAACTCTTAAATATTTACTAATGAAAGAAGTCTAGCTCTGCTCCCAGACCCGGTGAGAGAGAGACCCAACCGCCTGGTCAGGTGGGCACTCCTGAGGCTGCAGAGCAGAAGAGACCACCAACACTGCTCACCCCTGCCCACATCCCTGGCCCAAGAGGAAACTGTATAAGGCCTCTGGGCTCCCGTGGGGGAGGGCCCAGGAGTGGCAGGACCCCTGCCAGAGACACCGCCGGAACCTGAAGGAAACAGACCGGATAAACAGTTCTCTGCACCCAAATCCCGTGGGAGGGAGAGCTAAACCTTCAGAGAGGCAGACAGGCCTGGGAAACCAGAAGAGACTGCTCCCTGCACACACATCTCGGACGCCAGAGGAAAAAGCCAAAGACCATCTGGAACCCTGGTGCACTGAAGTTCCCGGAAGGGGCGGCACAGGTCTTCCTGGTTGCTGCCGCTGCAGAGAGCCCGTGGGCAGCACCCCACGAGCGAACCTGAGCCTCGGGACCACAGGTAAGACCAAATTTTCTGCTGCAAGAAAGCTGCCTGGTGAACTCAAGACACAGGCCCACAGGAACAGCTGAAGACCTGTAGAGAGGAAAAACTACACGCCCGAAAGCAGAACACTCTGTCCCCATAACTGACTGAAAGAGAGGAAAACAGGTCTACAGCACTCCTGACACAGAGGCTTATAGGACAGTCTAGCCACTGTCAGAAATAGCAGAACAAAGTAACACTAGAGATAATCTGATGGCGAGAGGCAAGCGCAGGAACCCAAGCAACAGAAACCAAGACTACATGCCATCATCGGAGCCCAATTCTCCCACCAAAACAAACATGGAATATCCAAACACACCAGAAAAGCAAGATCTAGTTTCAAAATCATATTTGATCATGATGCTGGAGGACTTCAAGAAAGACCTGAACACACTTAGGGGAGCACAGGAAAACATTAATAAACAAGTAAAAGCCTACAGAGAGGAATCGCAAAAATCCCTGAAAGAATTCCAGGAAAACACAATCAAACAATTGAAGGAATTAAAAATGGAAATAGAAGCAATCAAGAAAGAACACATGGAAACAACCCTGGATATAGAAAACCAAAAGAAGAGACAAGGAGCTGTAGATACAAGCTTCACCAACAGAATACAAGAGATGGAAGAGAGAATCTCAGGAGCAGAAGATTCCATAGAAATCATTGACTCAACTGTCAAAGATAATGTAAAGCAGAAAAAGCTACTGGTCCAAAACATACAGGAAATCCAGGACTCAATGAGAAGATCAAACCTAAGGATAATAGGTATAGAAGAGAGTGAAGACTCCCAGCTCAAAGGACCAGTAAATATCTTCAACAAAATCATAGAAGAAAACTTCCCTAACCTAAAAAAAGAGATACCCATAGACATACAAGAAGCCCACAGAACTCCAAATAGATTGGACCAGAAAAGAAACACCTCCCGTCACATAATTGTCAAAACACCAAACGCACAAAATAAAGAAAGAATATTAAAAGCAGTAAGGGAAAAAGGTCAAGTAACATATAAAGGGAGACCTATCAGAATCACACCAGACTTCTCGCCAGAAACTATGAAGGCCAGAAGATCCTGGACTGATGTTATACAGACCCTAAGAGAACACAAATGCCAGCCCAGATTACTGTATCCAGCAAAACTCTCAATTAACATTGATGGAGAAACCAAGATATTCCATGACAAAACCAAATTTACACAATATCTTTCTACAAATCCAGCACTACAAAGGATAATAAATGGGAAAGCCCAACATAAGGAGGCAAGCTATACCCTAGAAGAAGCAAGAAACTAATCGTCTTGGCAACAAAACAAAGAGAATGAAAGCACACAAACATAACCTCACATCCAAATATGAATATAACGGGAAGCAATAATCACTATTCCTTAATATCTCTCAATATCAATGGCCTCAACTCCCCAATAAAAAGACATAGATTAACAAACTGGATACGCAACGAGGACCCTGCATTCTGCTGCCTACAGGAAACACACCTCAGAGACAAAGACAGACACTACCTCAGAGTGAAAGGCTGGAAAACAACTTTCCAAGCAAATGGTCAGAAGAAGCAAGCTGGAGTAGCCATTCTAATATCAAATAAAATCAATTTCCAACTAAAAGTCATCAAAAAAGATAAGGAAGGACACTTCATATTCATCAAAGGAAAAATCCACCAAGATGAACTCTCAATCCTAAATATCTATGCCCCAAATACAAGGGCACCTACATACGTAAAAGAAACCTTACTAAAGCTCAAAACACACATTGCACCTCACACAATAATAGTGGGAGATTTCAACACCCCACTCTCATCAATGGACAGATCATGGAAACAGAAATTAAACAGTGATGTAGACAGACTAAGAGAAGTCATGAGCCAAATGGACTTAACGGATATTTATAGAACATTCTATCCTAAAGCAAAAGGATATACCTTCTTCTCAGCTCCTCATGGTACTTTCTCCAAAATTGACCATATAATTGGTCAAAAAACGGGCCTCAACAGGTACAGAAAGATAGAAATAATCCCATGCGTGCTATCGGACCACCACGGCCTAAAACTGGTCTTCAATAACAATAAGGGAAGAATGCCCACATATACGTGGAAATTGAACAATGCTCTACTCAACGATAACCTGGTCAAGGAAGAAATAAAGAAAGAAATTAAAAACTTTTTAGAATTTAATGAAAATGAAGATACAACATACTCAAACTTATGGGACACAATGAAAGCTGTGCTAAGAGGAAAACTCATAGCGCTGAGTGCCTGCAGAAAGAAACAGGAAAGAGCATATGTCAGCAGCTTGACAGCACACCTAAAAGCTCTAGAACAAAAAGAAGCAAATACACCCAGGAGGAGTAGAAGGCAGGAAATAATCAAACTCAGAGCTGAAATCAACCAAGTAGAAACAAAAAGGACCATAGAAAGAATCAACAGAACCAAAAGTTGGTTCTTTGAGAAAATCAACAAGATAGATAAACCCTTAGCCAGACTAACGAGAGGACACAGAGAGTGTGTCCAAATTAACAAAATCAGAAATGAAAAGGGAGACATAACTACAGATTCAGAGGAAATTCAAAAAATCATCAGATCTTACTATAAAAACCTATATTCAACAAAATTTGAAAATCTTCAGGAAATGGACAATTTCCTAGACAGATACCAGGTATCGAAGTTAAATCAGGAACAGATAAACCAGTTAAACAACCCCATAACTCCTAAGGAAATAGAAGCAGTCATTAAAGGTCTCCCAACCAAAAAGAGCCCAGGTCCAGACGGGTTTAGTGCAGAATTCTATCAAACCTTCATAGAAGACCTCATACCAATATTATCCAAACTATTCCACAAAATTGAAACAGATGGAGCCCTACCGAATTCCTTCTACGAAGCCACAATTACTCTTATACCTAAACCACACAAAGACACAACAAAGAAAGAGAACTTCAGACCAATTTCCCTTATGAATATCGACGCAAAAATACTCAATAAAATTCTGGCAAACCGAATTCAAGAGCACATCAAAACAATCATCCACCATGATCAAGTAGGCTTCATCCCAGGCATGCAGGGATGGTTTAATATATGGAAAACCATCAACGTGATCCATTATATAAACAAACTGAAAGAACAGAACCACATGATCATTTCATTAGATGCTGAGAAAGCATTTGACAAAATTCAACACCCCTTCATGATAAAAGTCCTGGAAAGAATAGGAATTCAAGGCCCATACCTAAACATAGTAAAAGCCATATACAGCAAACCAGTTGCTAACATTAAACTAATGGAGAGAAACTTGAAGCAATCCCACTACAATCAGGGACTAGACAAGGCTGCCCACTCTCTCCCTACTTATTCAATATAGTTCTTGAAGTTCTAGCCAGAGCAATCAGACAACAAAAGGAGATCAAAGGGATACAGATCGGAAAAGAAGAAGTCAAAATATCACTATTTGCAGATGACATGATAGCATATTTAAGTGATCCCAAAAGTTCCACCAGAGAACTACTAAAGCTGATAAACAACTTCAGCAAAGTGGCTGGGTATAAAATTAACTCAAATAAATCAGTTGCCTTCCTCTATACAAAAGAGAAACAACCCGAGAAAGAAATTAGGGAAACGACACCCTTCATAATAGACCCAAATAATATAAAGTACCTCGGTGTGACTTTAACCAAGCAAGTAAAAGATCTGTACAATAAGAACTTCAAGACACTGAGGAAAGAAATTGAAGAAGACCTCAGAAGATGGAAAGATCTCCCATGCTCATGGATTGGCAGGATTAATATGGTAAAAATGGCCATTTTACCAAAAGCAATCTACAGATTCAATGCAATCCCCATCAAAATACCAATCCAATTCTTCAAAGAGTTAGACAGAACAATTTGCAAATTCATCTGGAATAACAAAAAACCCAGGATAGCTAAAGCTATCCTCAACAATAAAAGGACTTCAGGGGGAATCACTATCCCTGAACTCAAGCAGTATTACAGAGCAATAGTGATAAAAACTGCATGGTATTGGTACAGAGACAGACAGATAGACCAATGGAATAGAATTGAAGACCCAGAAATGAACCCACACACCTATGGTCACTTGATTTTTGACAAAGGAGCCAAAACCATCCAATGGAAAAAAGATAGCATTTTCAGCAAATGGTGCTGGTTCAACTGGAGGGCAACATGTAGAAGAATGCAGATCGATCCATCCTTATCACCCTGTACAAAGCTTAAGTCCAAGTGGATCAAGGACCTCCACATCAAACCAGACACACTCAAACTAATAGAAGAAAAACTAGGGAAGCATCTGGAACACATGGGCACTGGAAAAAATTTCCTGAACAAAACACCAATGGCTTATGCTCTAAGATCAAGAATCGACAAATGGGATCTCATAAAACTGCAAAGCTTCTGTAAGGCAAAGGACACTGTGGTTAGGACAAAACGGCAACCAACAGATTGGGAAAAGATCTTTACCAATCCTACAACAGATAGAGGCCTTATTTCCAAAATATACAAAGAACTCAAGAAGTTAGACCGCAGGGAAACAAATAACCCTATTAAAAAATGGGGTTCAGAGCTAAACAAAGAATTCACAGCTGAGGAATGCCGAATGGCTGAGAAACACCTAAAAAAATGTTCAACATCTTTAGTCATAAGGGAAATGCAAATCAAAACAACCCTGAGATTTCACCTCACACCAGTGCGATTGGCTAAGATCAAAAACTCAGGTGACAGCAGATGCTGGCGAGGATGTGGAGAAAGAGGAACACTCCTCCATTGTTGGTGGGATTGCAGACTGGTACAACCATTCTGGAAATCAGTCTGGCGGTTCCTCAGAAAATTGGACATTGAACTGCCTGAGGATCCAGCTATACCTCTCTTGGGCATATACCCAAAAGATGCCTCAACATACAAAAGAGACACGTGCTCCACTATGTTCATCGCAGCCTTATTTATAATAGCCAGAAACTGGAAAGAACCCAGATGCCCTTCAACAGAGGAATGGATTCAGAAAATGTGGTACATCTACACAATGGAATATTACTCAGCTATCAAAAACAACGAGTTTATGAAATTCGTAGGCAAATGGTTGGAACTGGAAAATATCATCCTGAGTGAGCTAACCCAATCACAGAAAGACATACATGGTATGCACTCATTGATAAGTGGCTATTAGCCCAAATGCTTGAATTACCCTAGATCCCTAGAACAAACGAAACTCAAGACGGATGATCAAAATGTGAATGCTTCACTCCTTCTTTAAATGAGGAAAAAGAATACCCTTGGCAGGGAAGGGAGAGGCAAAGATTAAAACAGAGACTGAAGGAACACCCATTCAGAGCCTGCCCCACATGTGGCCCATACATATACAGCCACCCAATTAGACAAGATGGATGAAGCAAAGAAGTGCAGACCGACAGGAGCCGGATGTAGATCGCTCCTGAGAGACACAGCCAGAATACAGCAAATATAGAGGCGAATGCCAGCAGCAAACCACTGAACTGAGAATAGGTCCCCTATTGAAGGAATCAGAGAAAGAACTGGAAGAGCTTGAAGGGGCTCGAGACCCCAAAAGTACAACAATGCCAAGCAACCAGAGCTTCCAGGGACTAAGCCACTACCTAAAGACTATACATGGACTGACCCTGGACTCTGACCCCATAGGTAGCAATGAATATCCTAGTAAGAGCACCAGTGGAAGGGGAAGCCCTGGGTCCTGCTAAGACTGAACCCCCAGTGAACTAGTCTATGGGGGGAGGGCGGCAATGGGGGGAGGGTTGGGAGGGGAACACCCATAAGGAAGGGGAGGGGGGAGGGGGATGTTTGCCCGGAAACCGGGAAAGGGAATAACACTCGAAATGTATATAAGAAATACTCAAGTTAATAAAAAAAAAAAAATCAAAAAAAAAAATCAAAAAAAAAACTCAGGTGACAGCAGATGCTGGCGAGGATGTGGAGAAAGAGGAACACTCCTCCATTGTTGGTGGGATTGCAGACTGGTACAACCATTCTGGAAATCAGTCTGGCGGTTCCTCAGAAAATTGGACATTGAACTGCCTGAGGATCCAGCTATACCTCTCTTGGGCATATACCCAAAAGATGCCTCAACATACAAAAGAGACACGTGCTCCACTATGTTCATCGCAGCCTTATTTATAATAGCCAGAAACTGGAAAGAACCCAGATGCCCTTCAACAGAGGAATGGATTCAGAAAATGTGGTACATCTACACAATGGAATATTACTCAGCTATCAAAAACAACGAGTTTATGAAATTCGTAGGCAAATGGTTGGAACTGGAAAATATCATCCTGAGTGAGCTAACCCAATCACAGAAAGACATACATGGTATGCACTCATTGATAAGTGGCTATTAGCCCAAATGCTTGAATTACCCTAGATCCCTAGAACAAACGAAACTCAAGACGGATGATCAAAATGTGAATGCTTCACTCCTTCTTTAAATGAGGAAAAAGAATACCCTTGGCAGGGAAGGGAGAGGCAAAGATTAAAACAGAGACTGAAGGAACACCCATTCAGAGCCTGCCCCACATGTGGCCCATACATATACAGCCACCCAATTAGACAAGATGGATGAAGCAAAGAAGTGCAGACCGACAGGAGCCGGATGTAGATCGCTCCTGAGAGACACAGCCAGAATACAGCAAATATAGAGGCGAATGCCAGCAGCAAACCACTGAACTGAGAATAGGTCCCCTATTGAAGGAATCAGAGAAAGAACTGGAAGAGCTTGAAGGGGCTCGAGACCCCAAAAGTACAACAATGCCAAGCAACCAGAGCTTCCAGGGACTAAGCCACTACCTAAAGACTATACATGGACTGACCCTGGACTCTGACCCCATAGGTAGCAATGAATATCCTAGTAAGAGCACCAGTGGAAGGGGAAGCCCTGGGTCCTGCTAAGACTGAACCCCCAGTGAACTAGTCTATGGGGGGAGGGCGGCAATGGGGGGAGGGTTGGGAGGGGAACACCCATAAGGAAGGGGAGGGGGGAGGGGGATGTTTGCCCGGAAACCGGGAAAGGGAATAACACTCGAAATGTATATAAGAAATACTCAAGTTAATAAAAAAAAAAAATCAAAAAAAAAAATCAAAAAAAAAACTCAGGTGACAGCAGATGCTGGCGAGGATGTGGAGAAAGAGGAACACTCCTCCATTGTTGGTGGGATTGCAGACTGGTACAACCATTCTGGAAATCAGTCTGGCGGTTCCTCAGAAAATTGGACATTGAACTGCCTGAGGATCCAGCTATACCTCTCTTGGGCATATACCCAAAAGATGCCTCAACATACAAAAGAGACACGTGCTCCACTATGTTCATCGCAGCCTTATTTATAATAGCCAGAAACTGGAAAGAACCCAGATGCCCTTCAACAGAGGAATGGATTCAGAAAATGTGGTACATCTACACAATGGAATATTACTCAGCTATCAAAAACAACGAGTTTATGAAATTCGTAGGCAAATGGTTGGAACTGGAAAATATCATCCTGAGTGAGCTAACCCAATCACAGAAAGACATACATGGTATGCACTCATTGATAAGTGGCTATTAGCCCAAATGCTTGAATTACCCTAGATCCCTAGAACAAACGAAACTCAAGACGGATGATCAAAATGTGAATGCTTCACTCCTTCTTTAAATGAGGAAAAAGAATACCCTTGGCAGGGAAGGGAGAGGCAAAGATTAAAACAGAGACTGAAGGAACACCCATTCAGAGCCTGCCCCACATGTGGCCCATACATATACAGCCACCCAATTAGACAAGATGGACGAAGCAAAGAAGTGCAGACCGACAGGAGCCGGATGTAGATCGCTCCTGAGAGACACAGCCAGAATACAGCAAATATAGAGGCGAATGCCAGCAGCAAACCACTGAACTGAGAATAGGTCCCCTATTGAAGGAATCAGAGAAAGAACTGGAAGAGCTTGAAGGGGCTCGAGACCCCAAAAGTACAACAATGCCAAGCAACCAGAGCTTCCAGGGACTAAGCCACTACCTAAAGACTATACATGGACTGACCCTGGACTCTGACCCCATAGGTAGCAATGAATATCCTAGTAAGAGCACCAGTGGAAGGGGAAGCCCTGGGTCCTGCTAAGACTGAACCCCCAGTGAACTAGTCTATGGGGGGAGGGCGGCAATGGGGGGAGGGTTGGGAGGGGAACACCCATAAGGAAGGGGAGGGGGGAGGGGGATGTTTGCCCGGAAACCGGGAAAGGGAATAACACTCGAAATGTATATAAGAAATACTCAAGTTAATAAAAAAAAAAAATCAAAAAAAAAATCAAAAAAAAAAAAAAAAAAACTCAGGTGACAGAAGATGCTGGCGAGGATGTGGAGAAAGAGGAACACTCCTCCATTGTTGGTGGGATTGCAGACTGGTACAACCATTCTGGAAATCAGTCTGGCGGTTCCTCAGAAAATTGGACATTGAACTGCCTGAGGATCCAGCTATACCTCTCTTGGGCATATACCCAAAAGATGCCTCAACATACAAAAGAGACACGTGCTCCACTATGTTCATCGCAGCCTTATTTATAATAGCCAGAAACTGGAAAGAACCCAGATGCCCTTCAACAGAGGAATGGATTCAGAAAATGTGGTACATCTACACAATGGAATATTACTCAGCTATCAAAAACAACGAGTTTATGAAATTCGTAGGCAAATGGTTGGAACTGGAAAATATCATCCTGAGTGAGCTAACCCAATCACAGAAAGACATACATGGTATGCACTCATTGATAAGTGGCTATTAGCCCAAATGCTTGAATTACCCTAGATCCCTAGAACAAACGAAACTCAAGACGGATGATCAAAATGTGAATGCTTCACTCCTTCTTTAAATGAGGAAAAAGAATACCCTTGGCAGGGAAGGGAGAGGCAAAGATTAAAACAGAGACTGAAGGAACACCCATTCAGAGCCTGCCCCACATGTGGCCCATACATATACAGCCACCCAATTAGACAAGATGGATGAAGCATGAAGTGCAGACCGACAGGAGCCGGATGTAGATCGCTCCTGAGAGACACAGCCAGAATACAGCAAATATAGAGGCGAATGCCAGCAGCAAACCACTGAACTGAGAATAGGTCCCCTATTGAAGGAATCAGAGAAAGAACTGGAAGAGCTTGAAGGGGCTCGAGACCCCAAAAGTACAACAATGCCAAGCAACCAGAGCTTCCAGGGACTAAGCCACTACCTAAAGACTATACATGGACTGACCCTGGACTCTGACCCCATAGGTAGCAATGAATATCCTAGTAAGAGCACCAGTGGAAGGGGAAGCCCTGGGTCCTGCTAAGACTGAACCCCCAGTGAACTAGTCTATGGGGGGAGGGCGGCAATGGGGGGAGGGTTGGGAGGGGAACACCCATAAGGAAGGGGAGGGGGGAGGGGGATGTTTGCCCGGAAACCGGGAAAGGGAATAACACTCGAAATGTATATAAGAAATACTCAAGTTAATAAAAAAAAAAAATCAAAAAAAAAAATCAAAAAAAAAACTCAGGTGACAGCAGATGCTGGCGAGGATGTGGAGAAAGAGGAACACTCCTCCATTGTTGGTGGGATTGCAGACTGGTACAACCATTCTGGAAATCAGTCTGGCGGTTCCTCAGAAAATTGGACATTGAACTGCCTGAGGATCCAGCTATACCTCTCTTGGGCATATACCCAAAAGATGCCTCAACATACAAAAGAGACACGTGCTCCACTATGTTCATCGCAGCCTTATTTATAATAGCCAGAAACTGGAAAGAACCCAGATGCCCTTCAACAGAGGAATGGATTCAGAAAATGTGGTACATCTACACAATGGAATATTACTCAGCTATCAAAAACAACGAGTTTATGAAATTCGTAGGCAAATGGTTGGAACTGGAAAATATCATCCTGAGTGAGCTAACCCAATCACAGAAAGACATACATGGTATGCACTCATTGATAAGTGGCTATTAGCCCAAATGCTTGAATTACCCTAGATCCCTAGAACAAACGAAACTCAAGACGGATGATCAAAATGTGAATGCTTCACTCCTTCTTTAAATGAGGAAAAAGAATACCCTTGGCAGGGAAGGGAAAGGCAAAGATTAAAACAGAGACTGAAGGAACACCCATTCAGAGCCTGCCCCACATGTGGCCCATACATATACAGCCACCCAATTAGACAAGATGGATGAAGCAAAGAAGTGCAGACCGACAGGAGCCGGATGTAGATCGCTCCTGAGAGACACAGCCAGAATACAGCAAATATAGAGGCGAATGCCAGCAGCAAACCACTGAACTGAGAATAGGTCCCCTATTGAAGGAATCAGAGAAAGAACTGGAAGAGCTTGAAGGGGCTCGAGACCCCAAAAGTACAACAATGCCAAGCAACCAGAGCTTCCAGGGACTAAGCCACTACCTAAAGACTATACATGGACTGACCCTGGACTCTGACCCCATAGGTAGCAATGAATATCCTAGTAAGAGCACCAGTGGAAGGGGAAGCCCTGGGTCCTGCTAAGACTGAACCCCCAGTGAACTAGTCTATGGGGGGAGGGCGGCAATGGGGGGAGGGTTGGGAGGGGAACACCCATAAGGAAGGGGAGGGGGGAGGGGGATGTTTGCCCGGAAACCGGGAAAGGGAATAACACTCGAAATGTATATAAGAAATACTCAAGTTAATAAAAAAAAAAAATCAAAAAAAAAACTCAGGTGACAGCAGATGCTGGCGAGGATGTGGAGAAAGAGGAACACTCCTCCATTGTTGGTGGGATTGCAGACTGGTACAACCATTCTGGAAATCAGTCTGGCGGTTCCTCAGAAAATTGGACATTGAACTGCCTGAGGATCCAGCTATACCTCTCTTGGGCATATACCCAAAAGATGCCTCAACATACAAAAGAGACACGTGCTCCACTATGTTCATCGCAGCCTTATTTATAATAGCCAGAAACTGGAAAGAACCCAGATGCCCTTCAACAGAGGAATGGATTCAGAAAATGTGGTACATCTACACAATGGAATATTACTCAGCTATCAAAAACAACGAGTTTATGAAATTCGTAGGCAAATGGTTGGAACTGGAAAATATCATCCTGAGTGAGCTAACCCAATCACAGAAAGACATACATGGTATGCACTCATTGATAAGTGGCTATTAGCCCAAATGCTTGAATTACCCTAGATCCCTAGAACAAACGAAACTCAAGACTGATGATCAAAATGTGAATGCTTCACTCCTTCTTTAAATGAGGAAAAAGAATACCCTTGGCAGGGAAGGGAGAGGCAAAGATTAAAACAGAGACTGAAGGAACACCCATTCAGAGCCTGCCCCACATGTGGCCCATACATATACAGCCACCCAATTAGACAAGATGGATGAAGCAAAGAAGTGCAGACCGACAGGAGCCGGATGTAGATCGCTCCTGAGAGACACAGCCAGAATACAGCAAATATAGAGGCGAATGCCAGCAGCAAACCACTGAACTGAGAATAGGTCCCCTATTGAAGGAATCAGAGAAAGAACTGGAAGAGCTTGAAGGGGCTCGAGACCCCAAAAGTACAACAATGCCAAGCAACCAGAGCTTCCAGGGACTAAGCCACTACCTAAAGACTATACATGGACTGACCCTGGACTCTGACCCCATAGGTAGCAATGAATATCCTAGTAAGAGCACCAGTGGAAGGGGAAGCCCTGGGTCCTGCTAAGACTGAACCCCCAGTGAACTAGTCTATGGGGGGAGGGCGGCAATGGGGGGAGGGTTGGGAGGGGAACACCCATAAGGAAGGGGAGGGGGGAGGGGGATGTTTGCCCGGAAACCGGGAAAGGGAATAACACTCGAAATGTATATAAGAAATACTCAAGTTAATAAAAAAAAAAAATCAAAAAAAAAAATCAAAAAAAAAAAAAAAAAACTCAGGTGACAGCAGATGCTGGCGAGGATGTGGAGAAAGAGGAACACTCCTCCATTGTTGGTGGGATTGCCGACTGGTACAACCATTCTGGAAATCAGTCTGGCGGTTCCTCAGAAAATTGGACATTGAACTGCCTGAGGATCCAGCTATACCTCTCTTGGGCATATACCCAAAAGATGCCTCAACATACAAAAGAGACACGTGCTCCACTATGTTCATCGCAGCCTTATTTATAATAGCCAGAAACTGGAAAGAACCCAGATGCCCTTCAACAGAGGAATGGATTCAGAAAATGTGGTACATCTACACAATGGAATATTACTCAGCTATCAAAAACAACGAGTTTATGAAATTCGTAGGCAAATGGTTGGAACTGGAAAATATCATCCTGAGTGAGCTAACCCAATCACAGAAAGACATACATGGTATGCACTCATTGATAAGTGGCTATTAGCCCAAATGCTTGAATTACCCTAGATCCCTAGAACAAACGAAACTCAAGACGGATGATCAAAATGTGAATGCTTCACTCCTTCTTTAAATGAGGAAAAAGAATACCCTTGGCAGGGAAGGGAGAGGCAAAGATTAAAACAGAGACTGAAGGAACACCCATTCAGAGCCTGCCCCACATGTGGCCCATACATATACAGCCACCCAATTAGACAAGATGGATGAAGCAAAGAAGTGCAGACCGACAGGAGCCGGATGTAGATCGCTCCTGAGAGACACAGCCAGAATACAGCAAATATAGAGGCGAATGCCAGCAGCAAACCACTGAACTGAGAATAGGTCCCCTATTGAAGGAATCAGAGAAAGAACTGGAAGAGCTTGAAGGGGCTCGAGACCCCAAAAGTACAACAATGCCAAGCAACCAGAGCTTCCAGGGACTAAGCCACTACCTAAAGACTATACATGGACTGACCCTGGACTCTGACCCCATAGGTAGCAATGAATATCCTAGTAAGAGCACCAGTGGAAGGGGAAGCCCTGGGTCCTGCTAAGACTGAACCCCCAGTGAACTAGTCTATGGGGGGAGGGCGGCAATGGGGGGAGGGTTGGGAGGGGAACACCCATAAGGAAGGGGAGGGGGGAGGGGGATGTTTGCCCGGAAACCGGGAAAGGGAATAACACTCGAAATGTATATAAGAAATACTCAAGTTAATAAAAAAAAAAATCAAAAAAAAAAAAATCAAAAAAAAAACTCAGGTGACAGCAGATGCTGGCGAGGATGTGGAGAAAGAGGAACACTCCTCCATTGTTGGTGGGATTGCAGACTGGTACAACCATTCTGGAAATCAGTCTGGCGGTTCCTCAGAAAATTGGACATTGAACTGCCTGAGGATCCAGCTATACCTCTCTTGGGCATATACCCAAAAGATGCCTCAACATACAAAAGAGACACGTGCTCCACTATGTTCATCGCAGCCTTATTTATAATAGCCAGAAACTGGAAAGAACCCAGATGCCCTTCAACAGAGGAATGGATTCAGAAAATGTGGTACATCTACACAATGGAATATTACTCAGCTATCAAAAACAACGAGTTTATGAAATTCGTAGGCAAATGGTTGGAACTGGAAAATATCATCCTGAGTGAGCTAACCCAATCACAGAAAGACATACATGGTATGCACTCATTGATAAGTGGCTATTAGCCCAAATGCTTGAATTACCCTAGATCCCTAGAACAAACGAAACTCAAGACGGATGATCAAAATGTGAATGCTTCACTCCTTCTTTAAATGAGGAAAAAGAATACCCTTGGCAGGGAAGGGAGAGGCAAAGATTAAAACAGAGACTGAAGGAACACCCATTCAGAGCCTGCCCCACATGTGGCCCATACATATACAGCCACCCAATTAGACAAGATGGATGAAGCAAAGAAGTGCAGACCGACAGGAGCCGGATGTAGATCGCTCCTGAGAGACACAGCCAGAATACAGCAAATATAGAGGCGAATGCCAGCAGCAAACCACTGAACTGAGAATAGGTCCCCTATTGAAGGAATCAGAGAAAGAACTGGAAGAGCTTGAAGGGGCTCGAGACCCCAAAAGTACAACAATGCCAAGCAACCAGAGCTTCCAGGGACTAAGCCACTACCTAAAGACTATACATGGACTGACCCTGGACTCTGACCCCATAGGTAGCAATGAATATCCTAGTAAGAGCACCAGTGGAAGGGGAAGCCCTGGGTCCTGCTAAGACTGAACCCCCAGTGAACTAGTCTATGGGGGGAGGGCGGCAATGGGGGGAGGGTTGGGAGGGGAACACCCATAAGGAAGGGGAGGGGGGAGGGGGATGTTTGCCCGGAAACCGGGAAAGGGAATAACACTCGAAATGTATATAAGAAATACTCAAGTTAATAAAAAAAAAAAATCAAAAAAAAAATCAAAAAAAAAAATCAAAAAAAAAACTCAGGTGACAGCAGATGCTGGCGAGGATGTGGAGAAAGAGGAACACTCCTCCATTGTTGGTGGGATTGCAGACTGGTACAACCATTCTGGAAATCAGTCTGGCGGTTCCTCAGAAAATTGGACATTGAACTGCCTGAGGATCCAGCTATACCTCTCTTGGGCATATACCCAAAAGATGCCTCAACATACAAAAGAGACACGTGCTCCACTATGTTCATCGCAGCCTTATTTATAATAGCCAGAAACTGGAAAGAACCCAGATGCCCTTCAACAGAGGAATGGATTCAGAAAATGTGGTACATCTACACAATGGAATATTACTCAGCTATCAAAAACAACGAGTTTATGAAATTCGTAGGCAAATGGTTGGAACTGGAAAATATCATCCTGAGTGAGCTAACCCAATCACAGAAAGACATACATGGTATGCACTCATTGATAAGTGGCTATTAGCCCAAATGCTTGAATTACCCTAGATCCCTAGAACAAACGAAACTCAAGACGGATGATCAAAATGTGAATGCTTCACTCCTTCTTTAAATGAGGAAAAAGAATACCCTTGGCAGGGAAGGGAGAGGCAAAGATTAAAACAGAGACTGAAGGAACACCCATTCAGAGCCTGCCCCACATATGACCCATACATATACAGCCACCCAATTAGAGAAGATGGACGAAGCAAAGAAGTGCAGGCCTACAGGAACCGGATGTAGATCGCTCCTGAGAGACACAGCCAGAATACAGCAAATACAGAGGCGAATGCCAGCAGCAAACCACTGAACTGAGAATAGGCCCCCGTTGAAGGAATCAGAGAAAGAACTGGAAGAGCTTGAAGGGGCTCGAGACCCCAAAAGTACAACAATGTCAAGCAACCAGAGCTTCCAGGGACTAAGCCACTACCTAAAGACTATACATGGACTGACCCTGGACTCTGACCCCATAGGTAGCAATGAATATCCTAGTAAGAGCACCAGTGGAAGGGGAAGCCCTGGGTCCTGCTAAGACTGAACCCCCAGTGAACTAGACTATGGGGGGAGGGCGGCAATGGGGGGAGGGTTGGGAGGGGAACACCCATAAGGAAAGGGAGGGGGGAGGGGGATGTTTGCCAGGAAACCGGGAAAGGGAATAACACTTGAAATGTATATAAGAAATACTCAAGTTAATAAAAAAAAAAAAAGTCTATTAGAATAAAAGAGGGGAAAAAAAAGTCTTCGGGTCAGGGACACAGCCAGAGTGAAAGGCATGTAGAAGCTTGTTTCCATTGGGAGAATTATATATTTATTTATGCTGTCAGAACATGAACCTTAGTTCAAAAATTCCAGTAAAATGATGTTCTCTGACTTTTCTAGGAAAAAAATCAACAGACATCCACTCATCCCAGACAGGATGCTGACAGAGCAAAGAAAGTATTCCACCCAAGTCTAGTTTGGTAAGCCAGTATGTTTATTGGGGCGACTTTCTGGAACACTGGGAAGGAGATAACGCAACACTGGTACAGAGATACAAGGCAAAGCATGTGTCCCTAAAGCAGCTACATCATCTAAAGGTCATCCCAGCATGGATGAAGACTCACAAAAGCTGGATCCCCAAAGCTCCCTGAACAATGTTCTGACAGCAGGGCCACAGGGAAAGCTTTCCTTCTTTCTTGTGAGGATCCTAGGGTTCTCTTCCCCAGGATGCCACTGAAAGGAATCCAGAAAAATAGCTCCAAGAGGAACTGTGCAGCTGGAGATGAGATGGGGGTTGTTTTGTTTTATTTCATACCATCCCCACCTGCTCAGTATAAATCAAGTTAGCAAGAGCAGCCTACAAGCTCAGGCCACAAAACTCTCCACATGCCAGAAAGGAGAGCTGTAAAAGAGGGTATTAAAACAACATGATTTGGTTTTCCGGGATAGTATTTTAAATTAAAATAGTGTCTCAATGAAAAAAGACCAGAAGGAGTCGAACAGGCGCAAAAGTTCCTGTTCAAAGAAAATGCAGAAGTTCATTCAGGTAGGAGGACATCTCCTTCCTGATGTAGGTTCTAAGTGTTCTTAGAGCTCTGAGAGGAAAGTATGCTGGTCAGGAGCCAAGAAATACCACAGCTTTTGATTACTGGACTTGAATACCTTGATAGCTGGATCTTGGTAGTCAGTCTCAGGAGTATGGAGTATCCAAATAAGGAAATTGACCCTGGGGACTAGCTATAGGAGTATAACCTAATCGTGTTTAGCAACACAGAGGGAATGAGGGAGAAGGACAAAACCTGCTAACGCCATTTTTGCCCTGTTCGGGCTGGCTACAATCCCTTCAGAACTCAGGACACAGGCTTATACAGTGCTTCTTGAGGAAGGAGGTTTCCAGAGTGGACACTGATGCTCACAGTCAGCCTAACTAAAGGAGGCACTTTGAAACCCAAAGACAGAGCTCATGACACAAATTTAAGTCCCTCACATCAAAAACCCACACATAGAGCAACGCTCATCACGGACTCAATAAGATGTGTATGCTTCCTGCTCTGACTTAAGTAATTCTTTTCATTTTTTTTCAATATGAGACTGAATTCCCGACCAAGGAAAGTCTAACTGAATCAAGGGAACCTTGAGTAGCTTCGAGAAAGAAAACCCAACTCATCCCTGCAAAAAATGATCAGGGCGCATGCGCCACCTTCCATTCAGACCCCTGAAGGTTCTAGCCACACAACATGTGCAAGGTTATATTGAATAGTCCATGAACAGTCCAGGCCCCCACCCGGTGTGTGTATGTGTACGTGTGTGCTTATGTGCATGCATGTGCATACACACTTCTTTTATTAGAGAATTTCCTATAAAACCTGCAACTTTCCACTATTTGTGCGGCAGAAGAATCATTGTGTGACAGTGTGTTGACAAAAGTTTTTAGTAATTTGCTTTAATTTCCTTTTCAAACCCAGCATTCAAGATACAGTCATCCCCGGCAATAAACAGACACTCTGGTTTGTACAGAACCCCTGGGGTGTTCTGCCTGCGGTTCAGGGGCTGATCAGGACTGCACTGGGCATGGTGATTCCATTGGCAAACTTCTCTGCTTCAGCATCTTACTGATGCCCATGATGAGCTCTACGTGTGGACATGGTGTGCCATTAACAACTTGAGAATCCACAGGTCTGCACGGCCACTTCTCTGGAAAGTTACAGAGTCAGGACTGCTGTTTCATTCCTGAGCAGGAACTTTTAGCTTAATCATAGGGATTAGAAAAGTAAGCTAGGGTTTGCCACTCTCTGTTCTGCACTTGAAAGATCCCTGCCTCCCAAAATAGCCTGATCTTTTTTGCCCTAGATTTTGGTCATGTTCTTGGAGACTTTTACAGTCTTCTGACTGTTCTCCTTGATGAGATTAGACAGGGTGACAAATGAGGTGTCCTCAGAAACACCTGTCAGTCCTTGGGGCAGCCTGAACACAACACTGTCCTCTGCCTTTCTGCTGGCTTTGCACACAGCCTCCTGTTTCCTCAGGAGCCTCGGGCTTTCTTTGGGTTTTGCTGTTTTAATATCACACCCTATGCCATTTGTCATTTTTCCTCTTTAGAACAGGAAGCGGTCAACATGCTAGATGGGGTGGAGGGACATCTTTAACTTTCCTATTTTCCTCTGTCTCTTCAGATATGTTTCAACTTTGTGCTTTCAGGGAGCCCACATGTTTGGGAATTTTTTTTCCCCTGATTTTATTGTTTATTTGAACACATCTCCATTTTGAGGGATGGGACACACACATTTTGCCTGAGTCTCATCTACAAGTATGACAGGTTGCCACCTGCCACTTTGACTCCTGAGTTTTTTATTATAGGAAGAAACAACAATATACAGAGAGAGAGAGAGAGAGAGAGAGAGAGAGAGAGAGAGAGAGAGAGAACTGGTAAAGAAAGCTATCTGACTCCTGAGAGACACAGCCAGAATACAGCAAATACAGAAGCGAATGCCAGCAGCAAACCACTGAACTGAGAATAGGACCCCCGTTGAAGGAATCAGAGAAAGAACTGGAAGAGCTTGAAGGGGCTCGAGACCCCATATGTACAACAATGCCAAGCAACCAGAGCTTCCAGGGACTAAGCCACTACCTAAAGACTATACATGGACTGACCCTGGACTCTGACCTCATAGGTAGCAATGAATATCCTAGTAAGAGCACCAGTGGAAGGGGAAGCCCTGGGTCCTGCTAAGACTGAACCCCCAGTGAACTAGACTGTTGGGGGGAGGGCGGCAATGGGGGGAGGGTTGGGAGGGGAACACCCATAAGGAAGGGGAGGGGGGAGGGGGATGTTTGCCCGGAAACCAAAGAATTATTATTAAGTATTAAATAAATAAAAAAAAAGAAAAACATTATTAGTAGAAAAAAAAAAAGAAAGCTATCTGACGAATAGAGATGGGAATAGAGAAGGTTAAGGGAAAAAATCATTGTGGTGGTTTAAATGAGGAATGTCTCATATAGGCGTGTGTATTTGAAAGCCTGGTCCCTCGTTGATGGTACTGTTTGGGCAGGTTTAAGAGGAACAGCCTTGCTTGAGGACGCTCGCCCCGGAGGCAAGGCTTTAAGAGTTTATGGCTCACCCTGCTTCCAGTTTACTGTCTCTGCGTTATGTTTTCAGTATAAAGTGTGATCTTTGATCTTCCTGTTTCTGCCACAGTGCTTCCACACCATGTTGGACCCTCTTCCCTCTGGAACCATCAATCCAAATAACACCTCCTTCTCTAAGGTGCCTTGAAGGTGCTTCATCAGAGCAATAGAAAAGGAACTAATGTAGCCACTGATACCACAAAAAGGAAACTACCATTGCCATGAAGACCTGACTGTGTTGGGTTTTGGAGGAATGTGGAAGAAAAGGCAAGGTAAAGGACATTTGCTCAGTATACAATGTACACTTGTATGAAAATATCCTGTGATGTGTACAACAAATATACACAATCAAATTTTTAAAGATTGTATAGGTCATGCCACTCTAATGCCTTACCATTGGGAGATAAGGAATAGAACAAAGCCTCTGGTACAGATTTACTCTTGCAGCTGTGTTACTTCATAAGTGACTTCATTTTCCTAATGAAAAGGGAGTTTTCTTAAATCATGGCATATTGCAAAGTTCTAAATTCAAGTAGGTTTGTTCTTACAAATCTGTCTTGTCATCGTGAGCTCAGACAGTCAACAGCATTAGTTTCATATTTGTCATTAGGTTCTACAGCAAAAAGAAGGCTCAAACTCAAGGTTTCCCCTGGTTTTGAATATAGGCACACATGTGCATGTGTGTGCACATGTATGTGCATGTTCCAGCTTGCATTACCTAAAGAATCTCATGAAAACTTGGTGAAGGGTAACTAGCTGCCAGGCCCATTTGTTGGCAGTGCTTGGTACAGACTAAACTAGGGTCTGACGAACTATCCCAGTAAGTTGGCCCATGAGCTACACATGGTGTTCATATTTTGAAGTTGTTAAGAGAAATAGTAATGCTAGTCCATTACATGCAGCTCATCCGCCAGTATCCATGAATACAAGTTTAAAATATGGCCCCTGGCCTTTGTTTATGTACCTCCTATGTCCTCCTCCAAACTATACTGGCAAAGCTCCTGAAATGCTCTAAAGATGACAGTTAAGCTTTGTGTCTACTACTTGGTTCATGACAGGAAAATTCTGCAGGTCTCTAGAATTAATGCATGCAAAGAACAATGTCTTCATAATATATGAGCTTTGCAATGAGCCACACAAAGATGCTTCATTCTCTGGTAGAGGTTCAGGAATATGACTGGTTCCAAAATTACAGCTCTCTTCATTAGTTGCACCTGAGATGACTATATGTTCCAATTTTAACCTTCATTCTGACCTCACAGTTCCTCCATTTTGCCTTAAATGAGTCTTCCCTAGTTAATAGTTATGCTTACCTGGCAATGTTAGGAAAGAGAAAGAGAGAAAAGGTGTAAGCGAAGGGTGTAGGGTGTACCTGGAAGAGAATGGGGGACAAGAGACGAGAAGAAGGACGCCAAGAGTCTGATCAAGGCGACAATTTTATTTTTCTCCAAGGCTGAATTTATACCAAAACATGGGTAACAGAGGGAGGGGGGAAGTAAGAAACATTTATGCAGGCCAAGGACACAATATTCGTGTTTTCAGAGAATCGGCTGATGTTGACAGGATGTTAGAAAGGTCACAGGTTTGTCATATTATGAGTCAGCAGGAGAACTTTATCATATTATTATTTATCTTGACCACCAGATTTGTATTAGTCTTCTGTAGCTGGCTGGGGATTTTCCATGAACCCAGTCATACTTAATTCTAACCATAGTAATAACATCAACAATGGAGGGCTTCAAGGGCATCGCTCCCAACAAAAAGGGACTAAGAATAAATGTTTGAGTGTCTGTGAGTGATATATCAGGATTTTTTAGACTGTGAAGGATGAGTACAGTTAGCAAGAGGGATGATAGAAAGGAGTACTTGGACTTATTCATAAGCATTATGACATAAGACATGGAGACTGATTTGCTGAATGAAGACCAGCAACACAGGTGAGAATTGCTTTCCAACCCCACCTCTCCTAGTTTGCTTTCTATTGCTAAAACATGATGACAAAAAGCAACTTAGGGAAGAAAAGGTTATTTCAGCTTACAACTTACAGTCCATCAAAAAGGGAAGTCAGAACAGAAACTCAGGCAGGAACCAAGACAGAGGCCATGGAAGAATGCTGCTTACTGGCTTGCTCTCCAGGGTCTGCTCAACTACCTTATATAAGGCAGAACCACATCCCCAGGGGTAGCTTAGCTCTCCTGTAGCCCTCAATAATGAAGGAAATACCCCAATAGAATTACCTACAGGTCAATCTGATGGTGACATTTTCTCAATTGATGTTCCTTCCTCCCAGATAGTCATCTGTGTCAAGTTGAGCAAGAGAAACCAAACTAGACAGCATGCAATGAAAACAATTACCACTGAGTACTTTAGTCACAAAGAACATGGCTTGAATCCTGCAACTTAGAGCTATGTTTCAAATCTGAAATTTATCTTCTTTGGTTGGGATTTCTTTAAAACAGTGTATGTATGGGCCAGGTATGGTAGTACCCAACTGTATAATTGTCACATACGTGAGGCTGAGGCACAAATATCACAAGTTCAAGGTCATCTTTGGCAACACAGGGCAATCCTCTTTTAAGAATAAATAAATCAAACAATATTTGTACTAAGGGAAAAAAATGAAACTATAGAGAAAGGAAGTGACTTGTTCAAGGTCACAGGAATAACTTGGGTAGCTCACTTCCGGTTACTAATTACTAACGTACAAATGGGGCCATATCACCCTAGAACCATCCAAAAACTCCTTAGAAGCCTCCTGCAGGTCAATCTGCTACTCTAGAGAAAAACATTCTTTCACAGGTCAACCCAATGAATTTTTATTAAAAACATACCTTGGCAGATAAAAGAAAGTTTGATTTTTATGGGAAACATTTTCTATTACTTTGTAAATCCTGTAGATTGATTGAAGCAACGGAAACGGCATTCACATCCCAGGAGCCAATGTCTGTGGATGCTATTTCAAGGCTCTAAGCTCTAGTAGCTATTATATGATCAGGAGAGATGTTCTCCCAGGGCCACTTTCATTTTTTCCAGGAGAATCTGCAAAGATTGTTGCAGCTAGCCTTCCATCCCCAACATGAGGCTGCCAGCCAAGAATCTGAACAGTAATTCTTGATTTTTCAGACATCCCTTCCAGATATCAGAGTGAACTTAGAGATGAGAGGGAGGGGAAGAGGAGAGAGAGAGAACCCCAAGAATATTGCTAATCCTACTTTTCACAGAGAGCCAACTAAAACAGAATTGAAAGCTATCTAATATGATCTCATTTATACCATAAATAATAATTTTACATACATAAGAGAACTTCAAAAGGCTACTTTTCAAAATATTGACTATATATTTAGCCTTAAGTGAGAATAATATAAATAACTTTTAATTTCTCTAGTTCTAGTTGATCTACGGGTTTTTCTTTTTGTTATTATTTCCTCTTTACTTTTATTTCTTACTGGGGGGCTAGTGGTCAAACCTTGGGCCTTCCACAAGCTATACGAATGTGCCATCCTTGAACCATATCCTCAGGTTCAATTCATCACTCTGACAGTTATCTGATCTTTAAAAATTATTTACAGTGTATATTTGCACACACTTCTAGTGCATGCATGCATGTGCACACACACATGTAGAAGTCAGAGGAAAACTTGTGGAGTTAGTCCTCTCCGTTCATCTTGTGATACCTGGGGCTTCATACTTCTAGGTAACATTCCTCCAACTAAGCTGCATCTCAGCCCCAGCCCTTGGCTTTGTTTGTTGGGTTGGGTTGGGTTGGGTTGGGTTGGGTTGGGTTGGTTTTTTTTTTTTAAGACAGGGCTCCCTGTAGGCTAGGCTGCCCTTAAACTAGAAACCTCTTGCCTCTGGGATTACCAGAGTAACAGGTATCTAACTAACCCAAGGACTGGGATTACCAGCATGCACTGCCACAGCCAGCCATCTCTAATTTTGAAAGTTCTTTTGTGGATATGGGATATACATTATTTATATGAAAAGTTACTCAAGAAAACCAAAGATAGCTCAGTAGATAAAAGCACTTACTTCCAAGCCATACACTTGGTGTGATCCCTGGAATCTAGGAGTTGGAAGGAGAAAACTCACAAAATTGTCCTCTGACCTACACACACACACACACACACACACACACAGACACACACACACACAAAAAACTTTAAGTGGACAGACCAGCACACACTTGCATTAAACTCATTTTATTCTAAAGATTCCAACCAAATGTAAATGCTAAAAGTTTTTGGAAGTTCTCAGAAACTCACCGTTTCTTTAGCTTGTAAGTAAAGGACTTTAGACTCCTTCAAAAGTTAAAATTAGGCCTGAACATAGAAAACATGTTCCCAGTGCTTTCACCAGGAGGAAGAATGTGGCTCTCCTAGTTGGAAAAGCAGAAGCCGCCACCCTCCTGCAGATTGTGTGGGAGTGAGATGCCCTTCCTAAGGACCCAATCAGAGGCAAAAAGCAGGCTCTGAGATTTCAGACAGCTGCCAGGAGTCTCCTTAGAAATTCGACCTGTTAATTGGGAGACATGTGTTCAAAGCATAATCAAAGTTTTCTATCTGTTTGATGATTAATTCAAGGAGCTATTGTTCCCTTTTCCAAGAAAAGATATCAGACCAGGATTTTGGCCCATGAATAAAAGGAATATTTCAAAACATTCTGAGAGTTTGGTTTTCTTTTCCTAGAAACTACCATTCCAAGCAGAACTCCTAACTCGGTGGTTCTCAACTGAGTAGATAGATTTCCTCTCTGGGAGACATCTGGAAGGTCTAGAGACATAGGGTATGGTTGTCATGTTGGAGGTAGATGGTAGGAATACTGGTAACTATCTGATGATACACAGGACAAAGTAAGTCTGCCTTGTGTCAATAGCACCAAGGTTTAGAAACCCTGTGTGTGATAATGGAGGAAATCCTTTAGAAGCTTTGAAGACTAACAAGCTTTTTTTTATTTTGTTGTTGTTATAAGATGATCCAGCAAACTGACACATGGCTGTATCTTCCACAGCCAGCAGGCCAAAATAGTCTTTAAATGTTCTCTTTCCTTGGTTATACCGCACAATACAAACATCCACATTTGGATGGCATGGAAAG
The DNA here is from genome assembly GCF_021556685.1 of Rattus norvegicus. NCBI lineage: Eukaryota > Metazoa > Chordata > Mammalia > Rodentia > Muridae > Rattus > Rattus norvegicus. The sequence goes on along the minus strand of NC_141548.1, from coordinate 14,729,440 downwards.
GAAGCTAATTATACGTTCCAACTCCAGTTTATAAGCAGTGACTTCAAGTTTGGGCTTTCTGAAGGCACCTGGAGTTGGAGGTTGAGGTATGAGGTATTTATTAAAGATCAACACCTATGAATAGAAGGGGGAGAGCTAGAATTAGACAGGGATGGGTGGAGAATACAGTGCAAGTCTGGTACCGCCTCTACCAACATGGACAGTGCTAGAACCAGTATTTCCCTAAAGAGTAGCTCAGAGTGGCCTAGAGCATCTGGGTCTTTACAAATGCCCTCTCCTAGTCATCACTCTGGCTCAGACTACCCTAAGAGCCAGAAAAGGCATTGTGGGACCGTAATGGCCCAGCATGTCACAGAGTACAGAGGAAGGGTCAAGGGAGCTTCAAACCTGGATACCTCAAACATGAGGATATCAGGTGTTGGCTACCTTTGGCATCCCAACCTGGTGCCATAAAGCCAACTGCCCCATGGTCAACCCTGGTATGAATTCATCACTCTGACAGTTATCAGGTTTCATAATTGTTTGACCTAGTAAGAGTTTTCTTCCCCTGAACCTACGGCCCTTGAGTATGTACATCAAACATCGTCCAACATTCCTACCCTGGCCAATGGTATACAGCCACACAAACTTTGTTCCAGAGACCCTGCCCACCTCACCAGGGTCATAAATACCCCTCTCCACACCCACTCCCCGAGTAAATGAACCAGTTCTACAAAGCTGTTTCTGGGTATGTTTATTGCAGGAATACTCATCACCCACCAAGATCCTGTATTGCATCCACCCACCCAGGCCAGGCTAAGCTTTTCCCTCCTGTTGAACTAGGTGTGCAATGGGTCTGGCTACCCAGAGTGGGAAGTGGTCATGGAGAAGCAAGGCATGAGTTTCAGTTGGAGACTCCAGTGTAGCTGAAGTTGACCTCCATGTGTTAACAGCTAGACTCTCAGCTACCAATACTCTTTGGCCCTCACGAGCAAACCTCTTTTTGAAAGCATTCTACATTCCACATCTCCATGAGTACCATGGGTACTTCCATTCCCAGTGAAAAGACGTGCCAGGATCCATTAATAATGTCTGCTGTGAGGCAGGTGCAGGGCATCTCTACCAGGTACTTGGCAACTCTGCATTAAAAACATATGCCAATTTATTATAAAGACTATAATTGCAGTATCATGGGGAGAACTGCAAACTCATTGGGTCTTAAGTCCCAAAGGAGCATCCAATCCACTCTATCAATTGTATCAATTGCCTTCCTCATCCCTTGGACAAATTTCCTGATGATAGTTTTATTTGCATCCCAGTTTCAGAGACTGTAAGGAAGAGATGGTGACTGGAATGGGCTGGTCTGTAGACAGGAACTTAAAGCAGCAGCATCTCCCATCGCTACTGACTCTAGGAAGTAGATAGCTCTGGTCTGAAGTAGGCTAGGCTTTAACAGTTTCACATGACTATTGACTCGAGGAAGTAGATAGCTCCAGCCAGACATAGGCCAGGCTATAACACTCAAAGTCCCAATGACTTACTTCTTCCAACTGACCTCCCACATCAAACGTTCAACAACCTCCCAAAAGAGTGCCATCTCTTGGGGACCAAGTATTCAAGCACTTGAGTCTGTGGGAATGATAGATAGATAGATAGATAGATAGATAGATAGATAGATAGATAGATAGATAGAGATACAGAGATATATAGATATAAAACTTATATTTCAAATGTTACCCCCTTTCCCAGTTTTCCATCCATAAACCCTCTATCCTATCCCACCTTCTTCTATGAGGGTGTTCCCCCATCCATCCACTCACCCCATCCCGTCTCCTCGCCCTGACATCCCCTTAAATTGAGGGGTCCAGCCTCGGCAGGACCAAGCTTCTCCTCTCATTGGTGCCCACAAGGCCATCATCCTCCATGCAGATGGACCCATGGGTCTGTCCATGTGTACTCTTTGGATGGTGGTTTCATCCCTGGGAGCTCTGGTTGTTGGTATTGTTGTTCTTATGGGGTTGCAAACTTCTTCAGCTCCTTCAATCCTTTCTCTAACTCCTCCATTGGGAACCTTGATCTCAGTTCAATGTTTGGCTGTGAGCATCCGCCTCTGTATTTGTCATGCACTGGCAGAGCCTCTCAGGAGACAGCTATATCAGGATCTTGTCAGCATGTACTTCTTGCCATCAGCAATATTGTCTGGGTTTGCCCCACCTGGGGATCCAGTCCATAGACACACAGCCACCAAACCCAGACAATATTGCCGTGGGGACATTTTAAATTCAAACTATAGATCATCCTTTCACATGCACTTATGAAGGGCCCATCATGTGCTAAACATGAAGCTGGTACATGAAGGAAATGATAATCAATAAATAATTGAAGAGTTCAGACCTGCAGCCCAGACTGAAATTTCTTATAAAGTGGCTTTGGGTTTTTTCCAATTAATTTCATGTGTGCCATCCACCCACTTTTCAGCATCTACAGCCCTAACTGGAAAAGGTTCATATGACTGAGGCTTTGTGATTCCAGCAAGCCTTCTTCCCTAAGCCTCCTTAGATTTAACTTTAGAGATCAGGCAAGTAGAAGGCTTATACTCATTGATAAGTGGCTATTAGCCCAAATGCTTGAATTACCCTAGATGCCTAGAACAAATGAAACTCAAGACGGATGATCAAAATGTGAATGCTTCACTCCTTCTTTAAAAGGGGAACAAGAATACCCTTGGCAGGAAATAGAGAGGCAAAGATTAAAACAGAGACTGAAGGAACACCCATTCAGAGCCTGCCCCACATGTGGCCCATACATATACAGCCATCCAATTAGACAAGATGGATGAAGCAAAGAAGTGCAGACCGACAGGAGCCGGATGTAGATCGCTCCTGAGAGACACAGCCAGAATACAGCAAATACAGAGGCGAATGCCAGCAGCAATCCACTGAACTGAGAACAGGACCCCCGTTGAAGGAATCAGAGAAAGAACTGGAAGAGCTTGAAGGGGCTCGAGACCCCTTATGTACAACAATGCCAAGCAACCAGAGCTTCCAGGGACTAAGCCACTACCTAAAGACTATACATGGACTGACCCTGGACTCTGACCTCATAGGTAGCAATGACTATCCTAGTAAGAGCACCAGTGGAAGGGGAAGCCCTGGGTCCTGCTAAGACTGAACCCCCAGTGAACTAGATTGTTGGGGGGAGGGCGGCAATGGGGGGAGGGTTGGGAGGGGAACACCCATAAAGAAGGGGAGGGAGAGGGATTAGGGGGATGTTTGCCCGGAAACCGGGAAAGGGAATAACACTCGAAATGTATATAAGAAATACTCAAGTTAATAAAAAAAATAATAGTGAAAAAAAAGAAGAAGGCTTATTGCTATATGTATATTATTCCTCAGGGTTTGATTACATCCAACTCTGTGTAAGAAAGGGAGAATGGACATGACAGAAGGCAAGTGTTTGATGATCCAGTCTTGGCTAAGGAGCTGGCAAGCACACAGCTAATAGCTGCAATAGTTGCGACAACTGGCTATTATTATCATAACTGCAACTGATGACAGTTTTCAAACGCTACACTTTGCTAACCACTTTATGGAATCATGGTTACTTTTTAAAATTGAAATGATGAGTGATATGAAGATCTCAGTTGATTGTTTGTGTCCTCAATCCTGCCTACAGCCAAACAGACGAATATCTTTAATTTTTTTTTTTTTAGATTTTATTTCCTTTTACTTGTATGAGTGTGCCCAGATGTGTGTGAGAGCAGGTATACAGTACCTGCAGAGGCCAGAAGAGGGCATCACATCCCCCTGGAAAGTTCTTAGGTGCCACCTGGGTAGTGGGAATTGAGCCTCAGTCCTCTCTTAGAGCAGCCAGACCTCTTAACCACTGTGCTGTAGCTCTACCCCAAATGGGTATAACTTTTGCTACTTTTCACTGCCACAGACACAAACTAAATTTGTTTGGGGGTTATGTACACTGGTGCAATAGTCATGTGTGTAGGTAGCAATGTTATAGAGAGATCAAGAAGACAACCCGCCAGGGTTTCTTATTTAAAGCCAGCACAGAAAGAGATGATAAGCTCACAAATGAAATCCTGCTAGTTACATTCCTACTGGATTCTAATACAAAAGGGATCACTTTACTTTGTCCAACTGTGGGTCATTTGTTTACTATGGTTGAACCAGGGTAATGGTAGGTCAGGAATAATAGGTAGCAGTACTGAGTGCAAGCTTCTGTGCATGTTTTCCAGTCCAAAGCTCCTCTGTCATCAGCTCCTACGCCTCTGTGATTCAAGGAGACTTCCTTGATTCAAAGGACTGCAAATGTGACTTTCAACTCTTTAGCACATGATATATCTTTTTTTTTTAATTTTTTATTACATATTTCTTTTCGTACATTTCAAAGGTTATTCCCCTTCCCAGTTTCCTGTCCATAAGCCCCTATTCCCTCCCCTCCCCCTTCTCCATACGGGTGTTCCCCCTATACATCCCCTTTATTGCCCTCCCCCATATTCCCCTGCAATGGGGGTCCAACCTTGGTAAGACCAAGGGCTTTCCCTTCCACTGGTGCCCCAACAAGGCTATTCTCTGCTACATATGCAGTTGGAGCCCTGGGTCAGTCCATGTATAGTCTTTCAGTAGTGGTTTAGTCCCTGGAATCTCTGGTTGGTTGGCATTGTTGTTTTTATGGAGTTGCAAGCTCCTTCAACTCTTTCAATACCTCCTGTAATTCCCCACAAGGAGGTCCTATTCTCAGTTTGGTGGTTTGCTGGTAGCATTGACCTCTGTATCGGACATGTTCTGGATGTGTCTCTCAGGAGAGATCTATATCCAGTCCCTTTCCGCATGCATTTTTTAGCTTCATCAATCTTATTTAGTTTTGGTGGCTGTATAGATATGGGCCACATGTGTGTCAGGATATGGCCATTCCTTGCGTGCTTCCATATCCCCTCCTATGATAGCACATGATATATCTTATCAATTAGATTTCTGCTTTGCTTCAGTAAAGAAATATGAATTATGGCTGCTTCCCCAGAAAGTAGCTGGGGACTAGAGAGCTCCTCATCCACATGACAATTAAGGACATACAAGGTCAACACAGAAATGCTATATGGGAAATAATTTATCCACATCAGCCTAACAGGATTTACTTAGAAACAAGTCAAGGGTTATTTATGTGTTAATCCCTTCACTTGGGGCAGAACTTCCTGCAATTCACAGTTCCTATCTTCAAACAAAATATAGTCTATGAATCCTTTTTCACCCAACTCCTACAAGTGCATCTCATAAAATTTATAACAGCTCTCTCCTCCCATATTAAATATTGGAGGAGGGGGTGAAATTTTAATTGCACTTATTTTTGTATGTAATTTTAAATACAAAAAGCACTATAGGAAAATTTCATCTTGCCTTCCTTTCTGTTGTAAATTAGGTATTTTTGTATAAGGTTGGTAGTTCTAACTATGTGTTGTTACAGCTCCCAAGGGTTTTTTTAAAAAAGGCTGCAGGAGGACTGGCCAAGGCTGGATTCTAGTGGGCACTTCTGCTTGTAATAATTGGACTTGTATATCAGTAGGCAGGTTGGAGTCATGCCCTAGACTGCATGGAATCAAAGATGTTGCAGATGGTTCATAGGAAGGGACCCAATAGAATTATCAAAAATTGGCAACTTTCCTTTTGTGAACTAGAAGAGTACCTAAAGACCAGCACAGGACATTCTAGAGCCTGAAAAATGAATAGATTTCCTCTCTGGGATATGAGGTTCACTAGGCCTCCTCTCTGAAACAGAGACCTGGACATGAAGTAACAAAGAGACTCTATGTGTTGCTGATGTCAAAGACAGTCGAGAACCAGACAAGGTAGAGGACAAGTTACCTTACTATTGGAACTGCAAGAGCAAAGGAAGATCAGCTGTCTAAACAGAGCTGATGGCCTGCCTCACTCGATGGTCAACTCACAAAGGGGTGCCTGTGTTCTCACCTCAGAGGAACACACTGCACCTAAGAGCAGACAGAATAATAGGAAGCCCAAGAGGTGCCCTCAAAAGGGAGGCAAGAACACTAAGGAAAAGCAAAAAAGCTATTCAGAGCAGGAATCTACTGACATGAATCTATTCAGATAACAATTTTGATGAACAGATTCCCAGAGGCTCAGATTCTTGTGTAATGTATGTGTTCACACACAGGTACAGAATACCTCTTTTTAAAAATATGATTGTAAAACTTCTTTTAAAACTCCACATGTGAGCTGAAGCTAGGAGTGTCACTAGTGAGCTATAAATGTAGTGATCCATTAAAGGAGGCTATAACATTGGAGCAAAGACTCGATGAGCTGAAACCATGGGAAGAGGTGGGGAAAGAGTCAGCTACTAAATTATGAAAATACAAAAAATCCATTTTGGGGGCTGGGGCAGAAAAAGAAAATCAAGAGTGGTTATGTAATTGAGGAATATAATACACCAGTGCTAGAGAAACAGGAATCCTGAGTTTGCGTAATTTGAAACAAGACCACTAGATCTCAGAAGACTCCAGAATTCCAGAAACAAATTATTAAAAAGAAAATAATGCTTGGGCTGAGAAGTTGATTCAGTGGGAAAAATACTAGCTGCAGAAGTGTGAAGACTTGAGTTTAAATCCCCAGAACCCACAAAAAAAAATTAGACATGGTAGCATGTCCTTAGTCCCAGCATTTGTACAGCAAAATAAGAGGAAGAGACAAGAGAACCCCTGAACACTCCAGGCTAGCTAGCCAGCCATGCGCAGCAGTGGACAACAAGAAAGAGGAATAGACAACAGGTAATAGGCTGAGGGCTGAAATCAATAATTTAGGAACAACAAAAACAATATAAGAACCAATGAAACAGAAAATTGGTTCTTTGAGAAAATCAACAACAATAAATTCTTCTCCAATCTAACTAAAAGACAGACAGAGAGAGAGAGAGAATATCCAAATTAACAAAGTAAATAAAAATGTACTAGACAAAAATTGGAAAATCTAAAAGAAATGGACAATTTTATTAATAGATACTGCTTAAAATAAGATTGGGTATACAATGTAAATAGAACTATAGTGCCTAAAGAAATAGAAGCAGGATTCTACTAGACTTTCAAAGAAGAGTTAATGCCAATACCCCTCAAATTATCCCACAAAAAAGAAACAGAAGGAACATTGCCAAATTCATTTTATCACCCTGATACCCAAACCACACTTTTATTTCAACAAAGGAGAATTACAGACCAATTTTCCTTGTGAACATCCATGCAGAAATACTCAATAAAATACTTGCAAACTAAATCCGAGAGTGCACAAAAAGATCATCCACCATGATCAAGTAGACTCCATTCCAGAGATGAAAATCTGTCAATGTAATCTACCATGTAAACAAACTGAAAGAAAAAAAAACATTTTATCATCTCATTAAATGCTGAAAAGACTTTGACAAAATCCAACACCTCTTCTTATTAAAATTCCTGGACAGATCAGGGATACAAGGGACATACATAAGCAAACATAATAAAGGCAATGTATAAAAAGCCTACAGCCAACATCAAATTAAATGAGGAGAGGTGGGGGAGAGAGCTGAACTCTCAGAAGTGCGAGCAATCTTGAGAGCTCAGGAGAGACAACTACTTCTGCTACATTCCTGGCCCAAGACTGGCTAGTGTCCTCTGGATACAGGAACCTAGGAGCAGTCAGGGGCAGGAACCTTCTCATTTCTGCCTCCACCCAGAGCTGAACCAGTCCCACAGCTCTCTGTACCCAAATCTCCTGTGGGAAAGGGCTGGACTCTCAGAAGTGCAGACAATCCTGAGAGCTCAGAGCAGCAACTACTTCTGCTCACATTCCTGGCACAAGAGGAACCCACCTAGTGCCCTCTCTGCCCTCTGGGCACAGGAACCTAGAAGCAGTCAGGAGCATCCAGGAGTACCCTTCTGGGTTATGCCTGCACCCAGAGCTGAAAGCCAGTCACCAGGAGTGCTGACACACCTGAAAGCAGAGGTAAGACCACAACTTCTGCTCCGAAGGACCCACCCGGAGCCCTCAGGACAGACAAATTCAGGAACAGTCTGGGACAGGACCCTTCCAGTTTCTGCCTGCACCCAAAACTGACCCTGTGCCACAGCTCTCTGTACCCAGATTCAGCTGAAATAAAACAGTCCTACAGGAGTGCTAACACATAGGCTTACAGGAGGGTCAAGCCGCTGTCAGAGACAGCAAGACAAGCTAACACCAGAGACAACCTGATAGTGAGAGGCAAGTGCAGGAACCTAAGCAACAGAAACCAAGACTACTTGGCATCATCAGAGACCAATTCTACCACCAAAGCAAAGACTGGATATCCAAACACACTGGAAACACAAGATTTGGATTTAAAATCGCATCTCATGATGATGATAGAGGGCTTTAAGAAGGACACAATAACTCCCTTAAAGAAATACAGGACAGATGGAGCCGTTTCCGGGGTGGTCGGAGGAAGAGTAGGACTCCGATGGGTCGAAGTCGTAGCCGCTCCCCTCTTAGGGAATGTAGGCGATCCCGGTCCACAAAGTCCAGGTCCAGGGAGAGAGATCACAGAAGGAGCCGCTCAAGATCCCCACAACAAAGACGCTCCAGGTCTCCAAGACGACATAGATCCACATCTCCCTCCCCTTCTCGGCTGAAAGAAAGAAGAGATAAGAAGAAAGAAACTAAAGAAGTAAAGAACAAAGAACGTCAGATTACTGAGGAAGATCTGGAGGGTAAAACGGAGGAAGAAATAGAAATGATGAAATTAATGGGATTTGTCTGTTTTGACTCCACAAAGGGAAAGAAGGTAGATGGCTCTGTAAATACCTATGCCAAAAATGTGTCTCAGAAGAGGAAATACAGGCAGTACATGAATCGAAAAGGCGGATTCAACAGACCTCTGGATTTTATTGCATGAGCCTAGAGGTGTTGGATGGATGATTTTCCCCCCTCGTCTGGGTCAGAGAGTATTTATATTTTGTATTTAATACACATCAAAACACGATCTTGATTCTTCATTCTTATAAAGTAAGAAAGTCTTATTTATGACACCCACCTTACTTACTTATCAAGGCAGTGTCCCTGGGGTGGCCACCAGTCCATTTGTCTGTCCTTGTTCCTCTGAAACTATGTGTGCTTTTTTCTTGGATGCTTGCTAGGTGTTCTTAAAAACTGAAAGTAAATTACATGTTTCCCCAATAAAACAATGTTTCTACCCCCCAAAAAAAATTACAGGACAGCACAGGTAAATAAGTAGAAGAAACACAAAAATTCTTTAAAGAACTACAAGAAAACATAACCAAACAGGTGAAGGAATTGAACAAAACCATCCAGGATTTAAATATAGAAATAGAAATAATAAAGGAAGTACAAAGGGAGACAACCCTGGAGACAGAAAACCTAGGAAAGAGATCAGGAGTCATAGATGCAAGCATCATCAACAGAATACAAGAAATAGAAGAGAGAATCTCAGGGGCAGAAAATACCATAGAAAACATTGACACGACCATCAAAGGTAATATAAAACACAAAAACCCCGTAATCCAAAATATCCAGGAAATCCTGGACACAATGAAATGATCAAACCTAAGGATAATAGGTATAGAAGAGAGCGTAGACTCCCAACTTAAAGGGCCAAACTAATAGAAGAAAAAGTGGAGAAGAGCCTGAAACACATGGACACTGGAGAAATTTTCCTGAGCAAAACACCAATGATTGATGCTCTACGATCAAGAATCAATAAATGGCACTGCAAAGCTTCTGTAAGGCAAAGGACACTGTGGTTAGGACAAAATGGCAACCAACAGATTAGGAAAACATCTTTACCAATCCTAAATCTGATAGAGGGCTAAATTCAATATATACAAGGAACTCAAGAAGCTAGATTCCAGAGAGCCAAATAACCCTATTAAAAATGGGGTACAGACCTAAACAAAGAATTCTCAGCTGAGGAATATTGAATGACTGAGAAGCACCTAAAGAAATGTTCAACATCCTTACTCATCAGGGAAATGCAAATCAAAACAACCCTGAGATTCCACCTCACACCAGTCAGAATGGCTAAGATAAAAATCTCAGGTGACTGTAGATAGGAAAAACTACACGCCCGAAAGCAGAACACTCTGTTGCCATAACTGGCTGAAAGAAAACAGGAAAACAGGTCTACAGCACTCCTGACACACAGGCTTATAGGACAGTCTAGCCACTGTCAGAAATAGCAGAACAAAGTAACACTAAAGATAATCTGATGGCGAGAGGTAAGCGCAGGAACCCAAGCAACAGAAACCAAGACTACATGGCATCATCGGAGCCCAATTCTCCCACCAAAGCAAACACGGAATATCCAAACACACCAGAAAAGCAAGATCTAGTTTCAAAATCATATTTGATCATGATGCTGGAGGACTTCAAGAAAGACATGAAGAACTCCCTTAGAGAAATAAAGAAAAACATAAATAAACAAGTAGCCTACAGAGAGGAATCACAAAAATCCCTGAAAGAATTCCAGGAAAACACAATCAAACAGTTGAAGGAATTAAAAATGGAAATAGGAGCAATCAAGAAAGAACACATGGAAACAACCCTGGATATAGAAAAACAAAAGGAGAGACAAGGAGCCATAGATACGAGCTTCACCAACAGAATACAAGAGATAGAAGAGAGAATCTCAGGAGCGGAAGATTCCGTAGAAATCATCGACTCAACTATCAAAGATAATGTAAAGCAGAAAAAGCTACTGGTCCAAAACATACAGGAAATCCAGGACTCAATGAGAAGATCAAACCTAAGGATAATAGGTATAGAAGAGAGTGAAGACTCCCAGCTCAAAGGACCAGTAAATATCTTCAACAAAATCATAGAAGAAAACTTCCCTAACCTAAAGAAAGACATACCCATAAGCATACAAGAAGCCTACAGAACTCCAAATAGATTGGACCAGAAAAGAAATTCTTCCCGTCACATAATAGTCAAAACACCAAATGCACAAAATAAAGAAAGAATATTAAAAGCAGTAAGGGAAAAAGGTCAAGTAACATATAAAGGCAGACCTATCAGAATCACACCAGACTTTTCGCTAGAAACTATGAAAGCCAGAAGATCCTGGACTGATGTCATACAGACCCTAAGAGAACACAAATGCCAGCCCAGGTTACTGTATCCTGCAAAACTCTCAATTAACATAGATGGAGAAACCAAGATATTCCATGACAAAACCAAATTTACACAATATTTTTCTACAAATCCAGCACTACAAAGGATAATAAATGGTAAAGCCCAACATAAGGAAGCAAGCTACACCCTAGAAGAAGCAAGAAACTAATCGTCGTGGCAACAAAACAAAGAGAAGAAAAGCACACAAACATAACCTCACATTCAAATATGAATGTAACAGGAAGCAATAATCACTATTCCTTAATATTTCTCAACATCAATGGCCTCAATTCCCTGATAAAAAGACATAGATTAACAAACTGGATACACAACAAGGATCCTGCATTCTGCTGCCTACAGGAAACACACCTCAGAGACAAAGACAGACACTACCTCAGAGTGAAAGGCTGGAAAACAACTTTCCAAGCAAATGGTTGGAAGAAGCAAGCTGGAGTAGCCATTCTACTATCAAATAAAATCAATTTTCAACTAAAAGTCATCAAAAAACATAAGGAAGGACACTCATATTCATCAAAGGAAAAATCCACCAAGATGAACTCTCAATCCTAAATATCTATGCCCCAAATAAAAGGGCACCTACACACATAAAAGAAACCTTATTAAAGCTCAAAACACACATTGCACCTCACACAATAATACTAGGAGATTTCAACACCCCACTCTCATCAATGGACAGATCATGGAAACAGAAATTAAACGTCTAAGAGATGTAGACAGACTAAGAGAAATCATGAGCCAAATGGAATTAACGAATATTTATAGAACATGCTGTCCTAAAGCAAAAGGATATACCTTCTTCTCAGCTCCTCATGGTACTTTCTCCAAAATTGACCATATGATTGGTCAAAAAACGGGCCTCAACAGGTACAGAATGATAGAAATAATCCCATGCGTGCTATCGGACCACCACGGCCTAAAGCTGGTCTTCAATAACAATAAGGGAAGAACGCCCACATATACATGGAAGTTGAACAATGCTCTACTCAACGATAACCTGGTCAAGGAAGAAATAAAGAAAGAAATTAAAGACTTCTTAGAATTTAATGAAAATGAAGGTACAACATACCCAAACTTATGGGACACAATGAAAGCTGTGGTAAGAGGAAAACTCATAGCTCTGAGTGCCTGCAGAAAGAAACAGGAAAGAGCATATGTCACCAGCTTGACAACACACCTAAAAGTTCTAAAACAAAAAGAAGCAAATACATCCAGAAAAAACTCAGAGCTGAAATCAACCAAGTAGAAACAAAAAGGACCATAGAAAGAATCAACAGAACCAAAAGTTGGTTCTTTGAGAAAATCAACAAGATAGATAAACCCTTAGCCAGACTAATGAGAGGACACAGAGACTGTGTCCAAATTAACAAAATCAGAAATGAAAAGGGAGACATAACTACAGGTTCAGAGGAAATTCAAAAAATCATCAGATCTTACTATAAAAGCCTATATTCAACAAAACTTGAAAATCTGCAGGAAATGGACAATTTCCTAGACAGATACCAGGTACCAAAGTTAAATCAGGAACAGATAAACCAGTTAAACAACCCCATAACTCCTAAAGAAATAGAAGCAGTCATTAAAGGTCTGCCAACCAAAAAGAGCCCAGGTCCAGACGTGTTTAGTGCAGAATTCTATCAGACCTTCATAGAAGACCTCATACCAATACTATCCAAACTATTCCACAAAATTGAAACAGATGGAGCACTACCGAATTCCTTCTATGAAGCCTCAATTACTCTTATACCTAAACTACACAAAGACCCAACAAAGAAAGAGAACTTCAGACCAATTTCCTTATGAATATCGACGCAAAAATACTCAATAAAATTCTGGCAAACCGAATCCAAGACCACATCAAAACAATCATCCACGATGATCAAGTAGGCTTCATCCCAGGCATGCAGGGATGGCTTAATATACGGAAAACCATCAATGTGATCCATTATATAAACAAACTGAAAGAACAAAACCACATGATCATTTCATTACATGCTGAAAAAGCATTTGACAAAATTCAACACCCCTTCATGATAAAAGTCCTGGAAAGAATAGGAATTCAAGACCCATACCTAAACATAGTAAAAGCCATATACAGCAAACCAGTAGCTAACATTAAACTAAATGGAGAGAAACTTGAAGCAACCCCACTAAAATCAGGGACTAGACAAGGCTGCCCACTCTCTCCCTACTTATTCAATATAGTTCTTGAAGTTCTAGCCAGAGCAATCAGACAACAAAAGGAGATCAAGGGGATACAGATCGGAAAAGAAGAGGTCAAAATATCACTATTTGCAGATGACATGATAGCATATTTAAGTGATCCCAAAAGTTCCACCAGAGAACTACTAAAGCTGATAAACAACTTCAGCAAAGTGGCTGGGTATAAAATTAACTCAAATAAATCAGTAGCCTTTCTCTACACAAAAGAGAAACAAGCCGAGAAAGAAATTAGGGAAACGACACCCTTCATAATAGACCCAAATAATATAAAGTACCTCAGTGTGACTTTAACCAAGCAAGTAAAAGATCTGTATAATAAGAACTTCAAGACTCTGAAGAAAGAAATTGAAGAAGACATCAGAAGATGGAAAGATCTCCCATGCTCACGGATTGGCAGGATTAATATAGTAAAAATGGCCATTTTACCAAAAGCAGTCTACAGATACAATGCAATCCCCATCAAAATACAAATCCATTTCTTCAAAGAGTTAGACAGAACAATTTGCAAATTCATCTGGAATAACAAAAAACCCAGGATGACTAAAACTATCCTCAACAATAAAAGGACTTCAGGGGGAATCACTATCCCTGAACTCAAGCAGTATTACAGAGCAATAGTGATAAAAGCTGCATGGTATTGGTACAGAGACAGACAGATAGACCAATGGAACAGAATTGAAGACCCAGAAATGAACCCACACACCTATGGGCACTTTATTTTTGACAAAAGAGCCAAAACCATCAAATGGAAAAAAGATAGCATTTTCAGCAAATGGTGCTGGTTCAACTGGAGGTCAACATGTAGAAGAATGCAGATCGATCCATGCTTATCACCCTGTACAAAGCTTAAGTCCAAGTGGATCAAGGACCTCCACATCAAACCAGATACACTCAAACTAATAGAAGAAAAACTAGGGCAGCATCTCGAACACATGGGCACTGGAAAAAATTTCCTGAACAAAACACCAATGGCTTATGCTCTAAGATCAAGAATCGCCAAATGGGATCTCATAAAACTGCAAAGCTTCTGTAAGGCAAAGGACACTGTGGTTAGGACAAAACGGCAACCAACAGATTGGGAAAAGATCTTTACCAATCCTACAACAGATAGAGGCCTTATATCCAAAATATACAAAGAACTCAAGAAGTTAGACTGCAGGGAGACAAAGAACCCTATTAAAAATGGGGTTCAGAGCTAAACAAAGAATTCACAGCTGAGGAATGCCAAATGGCTGCGAAACACCTAAAGAAATGTTCAACATCTTTAGTCATAAGGGAAATGCAAATCAAAACAACCCAGAGATTTCACCTCACACCAGTGAGAATGGCTAAGATCAAAAACTCAAGTGACAGCAAATGCTGGCGAGGATGTGGAGAAAGAGGAACACTCCTCCATTGTTGGTGGGATTGCAGACTGGTACAACCATTCTGGAAATCAGTCTGGAGGTTCCTCAGAAAATTGGACATTGAACTGCCTGAGGATCCAGCTATACCTCTCTTGGGCATATACCCAAAAGATGCCCCAACATATAAAAAAGGCACATGCTCCACTATGTTCATAGCAGCCTTATTTATAATAGCCAGAAGCTGGAAAGGACCCAGATGCCCTTCAACAGAGGAAAGCATACAGAAAATGTGGTACATCTACACAATGGAATATTACTCAGCTATCAAAAACAATGCCTTTATGAAATTCATAGGCAAATGTTTGGATCTGGAAAATATCATCCTTAGTGAGGTAACCCAATCACAGAAAAACACACATGGCATTCACTCATTGATAAGTGGCTATTAGCCCAAATGCTTGAATTACCCTAGATGCCTAGAACAAATGAAACTCAAGACGGATGATCAAAATGTGAATGCTTCTCTCCTTCTTTAAAAGGGGAACAAGAATACCCTTGGCAGGGAATAGAGAGGCAAAGATTAAAATAGACACAGAAGGAACACCCATTCAGAGCCTGCCCCACATGTGGCCCATACATATACAGCCACCCAATTAGACAAGATAGATGAAGCAAAGAAGTGCAGGCAGACAGGAACCGGATGTATATCTCTCCTGAGAGACACAGCCAGAATACAGCAAATACAGAGGCGAATGCCAGCAGCAAACCACTGAACTGAGAATAGGTCCCCTATTGAAGGAATCAGAGAAAGAACTGGAAGAGCTTGAAGGGGCTCAAGACCCCATATGAATAACAATGCCAAGCAACCAGAGCTTCCAGGGACTAAGCCACTACCTAAAGACTATACATGGACTGACCCTGGACTCTGACCTCATAGGTAGCAATGAATATCCTAGTAAGAGCACCAGTGGAAGGAGAAGCCCTGGGTCCTGCTAAGACTGAACCCCCAGTGAACTAGACTGTTGGGGGGAGGGCGGCAATGGGGGGAGGATGGAGAGGGGAACACCCATAAAGAAGGGGAGGAGGAGGGGTTGGGGGATGTTGGCCCAGAAACCGGGAAAGGGAATAACACTCGAAATGTAAATAAGAAATATTCAAGTTAATAAAAAAAAGTAACAATAAAAAAAGAATATTCAAAATACCTTCCTTCTGCAAAAAGAAAAAATCTCAGGTGACAGCAAATGCTGGAGAGGATGCAAAGAAAGAGGAACACTCCTCCATTGTTGACGAGATTGCAAGTTGGTACAACCACTCTGGAAATCAGTATGGAGGCTCCTCAGAAAATTGGACCTTGTACTACCTGAGGACCCAGCTATACCCAAACAAAGCTCCAACATACAACAAGCACATGCTCCACTATGTTCATAGCAGTCTTATTTATAATGTCCACAGCTGGAAAAAAGCCAAATGCCCTTCAACAGAAGAATGGATACATAAAATGTGGTACATCTGCACAATGTAGTACTACTCAGCTATCAAAAACAATGACTTCATGAAATTCATAGGCAAATGCATGGAACTAGAAAATATTATCCTGAGTGAGGTAACCCAATCACAAACAAACATACATGTTAAGCACTCACTGATAAGTGGATATTACCCCAAAAGCTCAGAGTACCCAAGATACAATCCATGGACCACATGGAGCTCAAGAAGAAGGATGACCAAAATGTAGATGTTTCAGTCCTTCTTAAAAGGGGGAATAAAATTTTTTCATAGGAGGAGATATGGAGACAAAGTTTGGAGCAAACATTTAAAGAATGACCATTCAGAGCCTGCCTAACCTGGGAATCCAGCCCATATATATATATCTCCACCAAACCTAGACAATATTAAAAAAGGCCAAGGAGTGCATGCTGACAGGAGCCTGATATAGCTGTCTCCTGAGAGAGTCAACCAGAGAGTGACAAATACAGAGGCAAATGCTAACAGCAATCCATTGACCTGACCTCCTCCAATGGAGGAGTTAGAGAAAGGATTGAAGGAGCTGAAGGACTTTGCAACCCCATAAGAACAATAATACCAGGGGTTGGGGATTTAGCTCAGTGGTAGAGCGCTTGCCTAGGAAGCGCAAGGCCCTGGGTTCGGTCCCCAGCTCCGAAAAAAAGAACAAAAAAAAAAAAAAGAACAATAATACCAGCCAACCAGAGGTCCCAGGGAGCTAAACCACTATCCAAAAACTACACATGGACAGATCCATGGCTCCAGCTGCATATATAGCAGAGGATGGCCATGTTGGGCACCAATGGGAGGAGAAGCCATTGGTCCTGCCAAAGCTGGAGACTCCTCCCAGTGTAGGGGAATGTGGGAAAGGGGGTGGTTGGGGAGTGTGAACACCCTTATAGAAGAGGGGGAAATGGGGCTGGGATAGGGGGCTTATGGACGGGAAACCAGGAAAGGGAAAAGTATTTGAAATGTAAATAAAAAATATTCAATAAAAAATAAATGAGGAGAAACTCAAAGCAATTGGTCTAAAATCAGGAATAAGATAAGATTTCACTCTCTCCATTTCTATTCAATATAGTACTTAACGTTCTACCTAAAGCAGTAAGACAACTAAACAGATCAAGGGGATACAAATTGGAAAGAAAGAAGTCAAAGCATTGCTATTTGTAGATGATATAATAGTATACATAAGAAACCCCAAAAATTCTACCAAGGAGTGCTTACAGCTAATAAACACCTATAGCAAAGTGGCTGGATACAAAATTAACTCAAAGAAATCAGTATCCTTCCTATATAGAAACAATGAATGGGCTGAGAAAGAAATCAGGGAGCCAACATCCTTCACAACAGCCACAAATAACATAAAATATCTTGATGTGACTTTGACTAAACAAGTGAAAGACTTGTTGACAAGAACTTCAAGTCTTTGAAAAAAGAAGTTGAAGATATCAAGAGATCAAATGATCTCCCATAGTTGTGGACTGGAAAGATTAATGTTATAAAAATGGCCATTTTACTAAAATTAATCTATAGATTAAACACAATCTCCATCAAAATCGCAACACAGCTCTTTACAGAAGTTAAAAGAACAATATTCAGTGTCATATGAAACCCCAGATAGTTAAAACAATCCTGTACAATAAAAGAACATCCTAGGTGTTACTAGCCCAGATGTCAAGCTCTACTAAAGAACTATAGTAACAAAAACCACATGGTATTGGTATAAAAACAGACAAGTTGATCAAGGCATTTGAATTGAAGAGTCAAATGTAAATCTATACACCTATGGGCACCTGATTATTGATAAAGAAGCCAAGAAGCAAGCATCTTCAACAAATGGTGCTGGATTAAGTGGATCTCTGCGTGTAGAAGAATGCAAATAGATCCACATCTATCACCCTGCACATCTATCACTCAAGTCCATGTGGATCCAAAGACTTCAAAACCAGATACACTAAATCTAATAGAAGGAAAAGTTGGGAAATAGCCTTAAACACATTGGCACAGGAAATGACTTCTTAAATAAATCGTGCAGGCA
Source organism: Rattus norvegicus (assembly GCF_021556685.1). Lineage (NCBI taxonomy): Eukaryota > Metazoa > Chordata > Mammalia > Rodentia > Muridae > Rattus > Rattus norvegicus. The sequence goes on along the minus strand of NC_141548.1, from coordinate 14,711,174 downwards.
CAGCAATTAATAAATGAGACCTCACGAAACTGAAAAGGTTTTATAAGGAAAATGACACCATCAATAGGACAAAACAGCAGCCTACAGAATAGGACAAGATCTTTACCAGCCCTACACAGGGCTGGTATCCAAAACATATAAAGAATTCAAGAAATTAGCCACCAACAAACCAAGTAATCCAACTTTAAAATGGGGTACCAATCTAAACACAGAATTTTCAACAAAAGAATCTTGAATGGCCGGGAAGCACATAAAGAAGTATTAAACATCCTTAGCCATTGGGAAGTGAACCAAAATGACTCAGATTTCATCTAATACCTGTCAGAATGGCTAAGGTAAAAAGCACAAGTCCATGCTGGTAGGACAACTGAGACACTCCTCCACTGCTGGTGGGAGTGCAAATTTGTACAGGCACTCTGGAAATCAATATGTTGCCTCCTCAGAAAATTGAGAATTGATCTATCTTAAGCCCCACTATAGCACTCCTGGGCATATACTCAAAAGACGCCTCACTATACCACAGGGACATTCATTCAACTATGTCCATAGCAGCTTTATTCTTAATAGCCAGAAACTCAAACAACCTAGTTGTCCCTCCTCCAAAGAATGAATAAAGATTATGTGGTATGATAACACAATGGAGTATTACTCAACTATTAAAAACAATAACCTAATGACATTTGCAGGCAAGTGGATGAAACTAGGATAAAAGTCATCCTGAATCAACCCGGACCCAGAAAGACAAACATGCTATGTATTCACTTATATAAGTAGACATTAGCTGTAAAGTAAAGAATACCCAGGTTACACTTCACAGACCCAGAGGTGCTAAGTAACAAGGGTGTCTCAAGTAGGACACATGAATCTCCTTGGGAAAAGGAAACACACTAGATATCACTGGTGGACTCTGGGCAGACGGGAATGGAAACAGGAGGGATCAGGGCAGAGAAGGGCAGGAATGAAGGGTGAGAGTTCTAGGAGAGATAACTGAAATTGTGGGACACTTCAAGGTCAAGGTAAAACTCTAATGCAATAGAAACTCCAAGGAATCTACAAGGGTTGCCCTAACTAAGACTCCTAGTATGTTTGAAGTAGAGCCTGTATTGGTCATCTCCTGTAACCAGGCAAGGCTTCCAGCAAAAGCATTTGGACACCAAGTCAGCCACAAAATCTTTTACCTACAATTGGTTCTGCCTGCAAGATGTGCTGGAGTAAACATGGAATAGAAATTGTGGGAGCGTCCAACCATTGACTGGTCTAACTTGAGAACCATGCAATGAGAGGGGGCCCACCCTCGATGCCAGACCCTGAGGCTGGATAACCCAGAGACCTAGGATAGAGCCAAACTCTACTGGAAAAAAATATCAATGAAATGATTCCTAATGATATTCTGCTATACTCAGAGAGGAGCCTAGTGTAGTCACCATCAAAGAGGCTTCATCCAGAAACTGATAGGAGCAGATGCAAAGACCCACAGCCAAACATTAGGCAGAGCTTGGGAAATTCTGCCGAAGAGGGTGAAGAAGCGTTGTAGAAACTAGAGGAGTCAAGGCCAGCACAGGAAAACCCATAGAATCAATTCACCTTGGCTAATTAGGGGCAAACAGACTAAACCAACTGTCAGGGAGCCTGCATGGGTCTGACCTAGGCCCTCTTTACATATGATTGTATACCTTAATGTTCTTATAGGACTCTTAACAGTGGGAGCAGAGACTCTCTGTCTCTTTTGCCTTCTTTTGGGATCTTTTCTTCCTAACTGTGTTACCTAGCCTACCCTTAATTTGAGGGGAAATGCCAATAGTAACTTGATATGCCATGTTTGGTTGATATGCCTGGGAGACCTGTCCATTTTTTGAAGGGAAATGGAAAAGAAGTGAGAGGGGTACAGGGGAGAGAAGATGGAGGGGAAACTTCGGTCAGGATGTAATATCTAACAGAAGAGTAAATCTTTAAAAACCACATTACTTTATTACATATACATATTGAATAAGTGAATGGGTGACACTTCTTTTGAAATAGGGTTTTACTCTGTAGCCTATGGTGATTCAGAACTCCCTCTGTAGACAAGGCTAGCCTCAAACTCATGGTCATTCTTCTGTTTCACCTTTCAAATACTGGGTTGGCTGGCATTTAATGGTGACTCTCCATGCAGTAGGCTCATGTCCTAGGTTAGTAGGCTTAGAAGAGTAAACATGATCTCACAGCAAACAAACCGTCTTTCATCCTGGTCACCCAGCTCACACCCAAAGGTAGAGCTGTGTCAGTGTAACGTAGAAAAGGCAAACTGAAATAAAATATGAACTCAAAATAAAAACAGAAGCTGTACCCAGAACAGTGGCAGGTACATGTGCAGCAGAAGGAAACTTGACAGATACATAAAGGAAAGACTGTGGAACTGGCAGGCTTTAGAGAGATACCTAAAGTCCAGGGAACAGTCATCAGGAATGGCAGACGCAGGAGCAATTTTCCCCAGAAACTCCAATAGACATCTGCCCTGTTAGCAACCACACAGCGTCTTAGCTTCCAGAACAGTGCAGGGATACAGACATTTTTGTTATTTTAAGTTGCTCGGTTTGCAAGAGCATCAATGGCACCTCAAGAAACTGATAAAATCATATTATTAAACTGGACATAAAAAGACATCCCCAATGAGTGTAGTTTGGAGGCAAGTTGACAGAGACGCAGAGATTCTGCCACAAGGCCTGACCCTGAGGGCAGCTATACCTCTTCTGTCTCAAACAACTCTTCAGAGGGTTTCTATTCCAGGTCTTTCCTGCTGACGAGTCTGCAAGTGGATCCCCAACTACCAAACAAGCTGAGACAAGCCTGTTTGTGTGGAAAGCAAACACCAACTTAACAGTTTGGTTTGTTTTGGCCCAGGCACATCCAATACAAATTGATCCAAACTAGACTTTGAAAAGAAAGTTTAGAAGTGTTTGTATTTTTTTTCCCCTCAAAGCCCAGGTGACAGCAGATGGAGACTCTATTCATCAAATCCTAATTGATCCTAAGAGAGGCTAGCTGCAGAGTGAAGAGCACTTTCCCAGACATTCTTTGGTCTCTTCCCTGAAGGAGAATTACACTGCCATCTGGAAAAAGCTGCTGCTCCTTTCACAGACATTGTTAAGCTAATTACCAACTGGTTCCAACCTATAAAGCCCAGAACCGTGTACTGAACCCCCCACACTCCAACCCCCACATTATTCCTGTGTCTCTGGTTTACAGGTTAAAAAGTGCTGCCACCTGAAGGCTTCGAGCTGTGTACTGTTTCTTCTCACAACTCAGTATGAGGCAATGAGAAGCAGTGAGGGGTCATGCGAATATGAAAATCTCCAGCAGCAAACACCAAGCACAGCGGCACATGCCTGGGATCCCAGTGCCTAAGAGATGGAGACAGGAGGGAGATGGAGACAGGAGGATCCGAGGGATTGCAGTAACTGTGGTTCAGTTAGAGACCCTGGCTCAAAAATAAGGTGGGAAACCATATATGGTTATATTTGCCTTTAGTCTCCACACTCAGGAGGCAGAAGTTGGCTGATTTCTGTGATATGTGAAATTCACATAGTGAATTTTAGGTCAGCTATGAATAAATAATGGTCTCAAAACTCTTTAAAGTGAGAAATATTGGAGAAGACGCCTGACATTGACTTCTGGCCTCCACACATTTGCACACATACATGATGTGCATCTATACCTACATAATGCATGTGAGCACACACAGAGATAGATAGATACATAGATATATAGATGATAGATAGATAGATAGATAGATAGATAGATAGATAGATAGATAAGAAGGAAGATAGATAGATAGATAGATAGATAGATAGATAGATAGATAGGAAGGAAGATAGATAGATAGGAAGGAAGATAGATAAATAGATAGATGATAGATAGATAAGAAGGAAGATAGATAGATAGATAGATAGATAGATAGATAGATAGATAGGAAGGAAGGAAGATAGATATAGATAGATAGATAGATAGATAGATAGATAGATAGATGATAGATAGATAGATAGATAGATGATAGATAGATAGATAGACAGATAGATAAGAAGATAGATAGATAGATGATAGATAGATAGATAGATGATAGATAGATAGATAGATAGATAGGAAGATAGATAGATATATAGATAGATAGATAGATAGATAGATAGAGAGATAGATAGATAGATGATAGATAGATAGATAGATAGATAGATAGAGAGATGATAGATAGATAGATAGATAGATAAGAAAATAGATAGATAGATAGATAGATAGATAGATAGATAGATGATAGATAGATAGATAGATAGATAGATAGATAGACAGACAGATAGATAAGAAGGAAGATAGATAGAGAGATAGATAGATAGATAGATAGATAGATAGATAGATAGATGATAGATAGATAGATAGACAGATAAGAAGATAGATAGATAGATGATAGATAGATAGATAGATGATAGATAGATAGATAGATAGATAGATGATAGATAGATAGACAGACAGATAGATAAGAAGATAGATAGATAGATAGATAGATAGATAGATAGACAGACAGATAAGAAGGAAGATAGATAGAGAGATAGATAGATAGATAGATAGATAGATAGATAGATAGATTGATAGATGATAGATAGATAGATGATAGATAGATAGATAGAGAGATAGATAGATAGATAGATAGATGATAGATAGATAGATAGATAGATGATAGATAGATAGATAGACAGATAAGAAGATAGATAGATAGATGATAGATAGATAGATAGATAGATGATAGATAGATAGATAGATGATAGATAGATAGACAGACAGATAGATAAGAAGATAGATAGATAGATAGATAGATAGATAGATAGATAGACAGACAGATAAGAAGGAAGATAGATAGATAGATAGATAGATAGATAGATAGATAGATAGATAGATAGATGATAGATGATAGATAGATAGATAGATAGATAGATAGATAGATAGATAGATAGATAGAGCTGTGATTTAAAGTGTACATCTTCTAAAAGAAAAATTGAACTTCAGAGAAGCAAAAGGACTTGTCATACTATAACCATAGCCTCTGTGTTATAATGCCTCTTGAGGATCAATCCCTCAAGCAGACCGAATAAAAATTAACCCTGCTTTATTTCAGGTATTTGCTGTTGGGAGATCAGGTCTCCCAAATCTTGAACTTGAGGAAACAGAGATGAATACTCAGGCATTTGAGGTCATTCAAGTCCATGATGTCTTCAGGTTCAAATATCACTTTACTATTGCTCATGGTATATCTTACTCTGATTGTTATTAATTAACAGTACACATATCCCAAGCCCATTTCAGTGTGGAACGAGTGCTGGTACAGCTTCTCAGCAGTGCTTATGGCCTCCTGCCCTCGTGTCTCCTGGCTCCCAGATCAGATCATGAAAAAGCCCAAATGAATCTTAGACACTGTCTATGTGCACAGCCTTCGAAAAGCTTGACCCTGACATCTCCTTATCCAGTCATTAATAACTAAAGTCTTCAGGTGGCCATCCTCCAGAGACCTATAAAAGGAAAATTAAAAGCAAGATCAATTGTACTTCTGTAAGATCCTACATTTTTTATGACTACAAGAAATGAAATAAAACAAAACAAATTACCTTTCCTGAAGATGATTCCCATTTCTGTTCTGTGTCACAGTGGAAAACGTGACCTGAATCAGAGGCAAGGGACCCATTCATATACTCAAATGCTTTTATTTACCGAGCAGGTGGGTACGCTGTGCCAAGCATGAGCTGGACTACATCAGTGAGGAAAACAGTGATGCTCTAAAGGAGCTATACCCTGCTGAGCCAAGGAGGACACAGGATGTACAGACTTAGTTTCTAGTGTTCAGCAAAACATAGCCAAAGCCTTAAAGGTGACATCTCTTGCTGCCCTCTACCAGAACTAGCTGATTCTAGAAAGCTATAAACATCCACACAGCAGCTGAGCTCATGTCTACAGCTTAAATTTAGGTAGCTATGCCAGTAACACCTACAAAAATGCTATCACTCAGAGAAATTGCGGGGAATTTTCAAGGATATTGACTCCTCTGAGGGACTGGCTTCTGAGAGGAAGTTTATGCTCCCAAAGGACGCTTCCTGGTGCTCCAGTGTCTTCCACTTTCTTGCACCTGTTCGACTGTTGTACACATACACATTCCCAGAGACTGTGGAAACGGAAACCATAGAGAAAGGGAATTATGAGAAACTTGCGCTAAGTGAACATTTGCTGTGTAGTTCAGAGAGTGTCTGGATTGGCTTTTCAAGTCTTGCTTTTTTACTAAGAGAAAAAGAAACAGAGGCCGCTAGTGATTTTCACATGCATTTAAAAACATGGGCCTTTTAGTGACTCCTTTGGCGGAAAGAACAGTACTGTTAATTGACACTTTCAACAGTTACATAAATCTCCCCAGATGATCAATTATCCATAAAGAGATTTATTTTTAGGACATGCAAAAATCGATGGCGTCTGAAGTCTCTGGTCTACTTGGTTGTATTGTTCCTATGTTAGTTTCTTTGTATAATGTATTGTTCTTATAAAAGATAGTCCCTACAGGACAACGGTTCTCAATTTGTGGGCCAGGTCCCCTGTGGGTGTCAAATATCAGATATGCGTGTCATGTATTTATATTATAATTTGTAAAAGTAGAAAATTACAGTTATGAAGTAGCAACAAAATAACTTTGTGGTTGGGGTCACCACAACATGAGGAACTGTATTAAAGGGTCACAGCATTAGGAAGCTTGAGAATCAACTACCTTAGAGAATCTTAGTAACCGATGTGCAGCAATTCTGTACTAGTTTTTGACAATTTTTGTGATCCTATAATTATTTTTTAGAGTTTAAAAAAAATAACTCAAAAGTGTACCGAATCTTCCCCTGCCTCCTACCCTCAAAAGTACCCTCATTGGTCTGAGGATTTACCAGTCAACCTTCCTAGACAATAATGAAATATTGGAGGAAGAACTGGGAATAAGACGTAAAAAGTAGGATATCAAACAAGCTATGGCTGTTTATTATGAGGCTAGATAAAAAGTTAACAACAATAGTAAAAATGATTCCTGTGGTGCTGATCAGTAGTAGATGTATTTAGAGAACTGGGTGCTGTGTCTTCATGCCAAAAACATCCACTATGCTGGAGAGAGGCTTACATATTAGAAAGAGGAAACTGAGGCACAGAGATGTTAACCTACTTGTACCACCTGTGAGTGAGTACAGAGCTCTAACACTAACAGCTAAAAGTAGGAATGAGGCTATGTCATCATCTCTTTATTTGAATCCACAAACAAACAGAATTTATGCCTCACATTCTAGGTCCTACCCAACACTTAGTAAATGGCAATAAGAAATAACACATGCAGATTAGTACCAGCATTTTGTAAAGCTGTACTATGTTTTGTCAGTCCTCAAAACCCATTCACTGAAGGATGATTCTTCTTCTAATGTGGATGCTAACACCATTCTTCACTGAAAACCCCTTTCTATACATTTACACACACACACACACACACACACACACACACACACACACACACGCACGCACACAGAGAGAGAGAGAGAGAGAGAGAGAGAGAGAGAGAGAGAGAGATACACAAATCTGTACCACCAAAACAAGCTACACCATTATCCAATCATCCACGCTGGGACTTGAAAATTATAGCTAAGCTGTCTATCTAACAGGTTCAAAACAAGCCAAATTGTTTTGACTGCATGCACAATGCCTGGGCAAGATCAAGCCAGTCAAAACCTCAGTCTATACACGGGAGGACCTTGGATACTAGCATTGGGGCAGTCAGTTTTCTCAGGAAAACTGGCAGGGGAAGATTCGGGACACCTTTGAGTTATTTCTTTCCAAGAAGCTACCCAGGCTCCAGTAGATGTCTTAGACCCACAGAGGCAGCACCAAGTGCATTCAGCAGGTTCGTTTTTTAAGAGCACATAAAGTTGAGAAGAAAACATGTTGGGAGAGGGTAGACGCTGAAGAGAAGAAGGGGGAGGTAAATGAGGTCAAAGTGCATTACATCCGTGAAATGTCTGCACTTTCCTTAATTGAAAGCCATAATAACCTAGACATGGAGGTACATCTTAACTCCAATGCGAAGCGGTGGGGTGGAGAGACAGGGAGTTTCCTGGAGCTCACTGGATCCTATTCTAGGCAAGTCAGTGAGGCTCAGGGTCACTGGGAGACCTTATCTTGAAAGTAAGGTTGAGAACAACTGGGGAAACACATACTGGTTAAAATAGTTTTTGGCAAAAAGCCATAATTTTGTATTGTGTGTATCTAGCATAATAAAAATTAAATCAATGTTTATAAAGTACTTACAAGTCTGGTAATGGTGTTAAAGTGTTGATTAAATACATATATAGTTCAAATTTTAGAGGAAGCCAAGAAATGGCATGAAATAAACTTTAAATACCTCCAATCATAAGGATAATGAGCTGGGGTTATACAGCCCAGTGATGAAGCACTTGCCTAGGGCATGCAAGATGGAGCCCAGGTTCCATCCCAAGCCATGCAAAACAGCCAGGACAAGGGCACCGGAAGAGAAGAGCAGCAGAGGGCCGGGAGTCACTGCTGCTCTTCTGTTCTCTCACCAGGACGTCCGGCAAAATCACTGCCTGCTTATAGGAACGCAGCACTCGTCTGCTGCTACTATACCCAAAGATCTCTCTGCCTCCTCACCTACCTGCACCTCACTACTTAAGACTCAGACTCCGTCCCAAAGAGTCACATCAACTCTTTTCATCTCTGTCTTCAAAAGGAAAAAGAGCCACGTGATTGTGACCCATTCTGAAAGCCTCTGACTCAAAACTGATTAAACAGAAAGGATAACAGCGTTTCAATCCCAAGAACCTGGAAAGAAAATGCAACATCACTGCTGTGAAGAATGAGAACGGCAAGCGACCTTTGGCATCTGTGAGCATTCTGTAGTTTTCCTCATACACTTTTAATGAATTAGCGAAACTTGAAGTTCCTGAGAGCCTGCTTAACATACAACAGGTTAGGATGAGTGATAAGTTTTCAGTTTGATAAAATATTTTAAAGTGTGACGTTCTTTAGGGGAAAGCTGGAAGCCAGCAATGAAAAAAAAATCACTAATTTCATGCCAAGGCATCTAGAATTGGCAGGAGCTCAGTTCCAGAGCAATATCACAAGGTTGCGCCGTACCAGTGAGTCTGTTGCAACTAATGCCTCGTGTTGCATAATATTTTGACAAAGTGATTCTCATATTTACTGTAATCATGTTTAAAATGCACAGGTACCTGCACACAGCAGCAAAGCCTGCATCATATCCACTTTTCCGCTGTGGAAAGGGAGACCCTGAAATGCTTGCTAAATGCTGGCTGCAAGATCACATGGAAAGGTGCCAATTACATCAACTTTCAAGCCTCAGCCTTCTAATTGCAGATCTTTGGCTTCTCCTAAATCTCTAGTCATTCCCAAGTGTCCTTTCTTCCCTTAGGAATGGAAAGCATAAAAAGTAAAGCTTGCAGAGTGTTCTATAAAATAAAGGTAAGGTCTTCTTTGCAACGCTAAGATTCATTGACAGATAAATGATACATTAAGAATTGTGAATCTATGAGCCAGCCAGCCCTTTAGAAAGGAAAACTGAAAAAGAGAGCTAGAGTGTGACCCTTAAAGAGGTTTGAAATACAACTTGCTTAGAACCTGGGTAGACACTGGTGACTTAGCCAAAAGTTCAGCAGAAATGATGCCTTGTGATTTCCAAGCCTGGGCCTCAAAGGACTACTTGTTCCCTGAACAAATGCCCAGCTAATCCTGACAGAGAAACTGCATGAAGAAGCCAGAGGACCCAACTACACCCCACCTACAAATGTCTCATGATGTCAAACTGTATGGCCACTTTGGACCCACCACATCAGACAGTTGCCAAAAGAATAGTACTGGCGGGTCTCCACTGGTCCTCATGAAGGTAAAAAATGGCCCAAGCAACAGTTAATCACATTGCTGGCACACTGAAGAATAAGTTATAATAAGATGGTTATTATTCTAAGTTAGTAATCTTTGGGGGCTGTTTGGTACCCAGAAATATATAATGAGAAATAAAATTTTTTTTTCCTTTTCTTTTTTTCGGAGCTGGGGATCGAACCCAGGGCCTTGCGCTTGCTAGGCAAGTGCTCTACCACTGAGCTAAATCCCCAACCCCAATAAAAATGTTTTATTTACCCATAAGTGAAGTTTAATTAAACTCATTATCCATATTTAAAAGATGCATATTTCATCCAGCTATATCACTCCTGGGCATATACCCAAATGATGCTCCAACATATAACAAGGACACATGCTCCACTATGTTCATAGCAGCCTTATTTATAATAGCCACAAGCTTGAAAAAAAACCCAGATGTCCTTCAACAGAGGAATAGATACAGAAAATGTGGTACATCTACACAATTGAGTACTACTCAGCTATTAAAAACAATGATTTCATGAAATTCATAGGCAAATGGATGGAACTAGAAAATATCATCCTAAGTGAGGTAACCCAATCTCACACACACACACACACACACACACACACACACACACACACACACACACACACATGTGCAATCATTGATAAGTGAATATTAGCCCAAAGGGGCTTGGATTACCCAAGATACAATCCACAGACCACCTGAAGTTCAAGAAGAAGGACGACCAAAGTGTGAATGCTTCAGTCCTTCTTAGATGGGAGAACAAAAATATTCACAGGAGGAAATACAGAGACAAAGTATGGAGCACAGACTGAAGGAAAGACCATCCAAAGACTGCCCCACTTGGAGATCCAGATACACCCACCAAACCCAGACAATATTGCTGATGCCAAGAAGTGCATGCTAACAGGAACCCAATATAGCTAGCTGTCTCCTGAGAGGCTCTGCCAGAGCATGACAAATACAGAGGTGAATGTTAGCAGCCAACGATTGAAGTGAGAGTGGGGTCCCCGTTGGAGGAATTAGAGAAAGGATTAAAAGAGATGAAGGAGTTTGCAACCCCAAAAGATCAACAATACCAACCAACCAGAGCTCCCAGGAACTAAACCACCATCCACAGTATATACATTATATACATGGACAGAGCCATGGCTGCATCTGCATATGTAGCAGAGGATGGCCTTGTTGGGCACCAATTGAAGAAGCCCTTGGTCATACCAAGGCTTGATCCCCCAGTGTAGGGGAATGTCAGGGTGGAGAGGCAAGAAGGGGTAGGGGGAGGATTGGTGGGGAACACCTTCATAGAAGAAGGGGGTTGGGGGATGGGATAGGGGGTTTACAGATGGGAAGCTGGGAAATGGAATAACATTTGAAATGTAAATAATTTTTTAAAAATAAAAAAATGCATTTTTCATATATAATAAGGTAGATGTCCAGCTCTTTTTGATTCATGGAATTCTAAATCCTTGGCCTTAACTCTACGTGCCCATAATTTGATGAGACCGAGGAAGAGTAATGTCTCCCAAGCATTAAATGCCACTGAGAATTCAACTGATTCTTCTCATCTGATCCCTTTTAGTAACTCAGGGTGCCTGTTCAGCCCTAAAGTAGCTTTCTCCAGCGTGGTTATTTTTGAAAAGCACAGTGAATAATTAATCCGTTAGTGCTTTTTAGTATCTAAATCCACAAAATGAACATAATTCAAAAGATACGGAAGCGTCATACCTGGATCAATGGCTTCCCCATCGAATACAGTCTCATACACAGTGGTTTCCTTAAGAAGGAAAGAATTACTTTCAAAAAGTAAACAGATTTGTACCTTCTATAACAACCTGGTGGACATCTAGTTGTGACACAGTCGACACATTATTACAAAGAGACAAGCTAATGTAGCACAATGGAGTGAGGTTATAACCTCAGATAGAAGGGTAAAAATGTTCAACTTCTAAAAACACCCACAAACAGTGAAAAGGCAGTCTGGAGTCTGGTAAATCCAATATTTGTTTAAAAAAAAAAACTATGCACAAAACCCATAGTATTTGGGAAAAGAGGAAAGATTTATACCAGGAGCAGTTTTAAAATGTAACTGCCTACTATCAATTACACATTAACAGACACACTAACCAAAAACACACCACAGTCATGTCTATAAAGCATGTTAACCTTTCTACGTAGATTTCCCTTACTCTTAAACTAGGTGGCAGTGCTGTTAATACTGCACATGGAAAACTAGCAATAATTGACTTTTACACAAATGTAAAGGATTTTTCTTTCCCCCAACTATTTAAACATCAAAACCTATGCTTATAAAACTTTAAACCATTCAGTAGCCTAAGCCCCTCACGACAGACTTCTCACCTACTCTTTACGTCTGAAGTCGGCCAGCCTAGTTATCTAGGGTAGACTGTTTCAGAGAAACGTCAGCCTCTCTCTCTTTTCTGGTAGCTTCGTCTTACTGCCTGCCTCATGACTGTCTTTGCTTTCTTGGGTACTATCACCATTGTGTTGTGGATGATTTACTCTTGGGCATCGGATCATCCGATAGGCTCTTTGTACCTGTTTGTTCCTTTTCTAGCTTTTTGTTTGGCCCTCTCTTCCTTGATCTGTGGTTTTGATTTGCTTCCTCATACTGTCTTTGTTCAGCACTTGGGTGATGACCGAATCTCCTTCCCCAACCAAAAACATAGTCTTAAACTTGTTATATAACATCGTAGACTTCTCCGAGATAACTTGACTTTGAACCACCGTATTTTCCTCAGGGTTGCGATCGTCTCTCTGTGTTTCAGAACTTGCTGCATTATTACCTGAAGTGAAGCAAGTCCATGCAGTACCTCAATGCATCTGCTCACATCTAGATTATCAATTTTGAGTGAGTTTTTAATTCAGCATGTATCTTTTGAAGTCTAGAATTCATTGATGTTTCTCGCTTCTCCACTTCCTTAACTTCCGGTTTCTTTCCTCCATCTTTATTTTGCTGCGCAGTTTCCACTTGTCCCTCTTGCTTGCAAGTCTGATCTGCGGCTTCTTTCTCTTCTTGGGGGATGGACAGGGGTGGTTGTTTTGTGTTTTTTGTTTGTTTGTTTGTTTGTTTGTTTGTTTTCTTTTCTTTTTCATTTATTTATTTTTAAACTCCAGATTTTATCCTCCTTCTAGTTCACCCTCTGACTGATCCACATCCCATGCCTCCTCCCCAGATACTCTGTCTCCACTAGGATGTCCCCACTCCACCACCCCTCAGACCTCTAAACTCCCTAGGGTCCTCCAGTCTCTTGAGAGTAAGGTGCATTTTCTCTGGCTGAACCCAGACTGGTAGTCCTCTGCTGTATATGTGTTGGAGGCCTCATCTCAGCTGGTGTATGCTGCCTGGTTGGTGAGCCAGTGTCTGAGAGATCTCAGGGATCCAGCGTAATTGAGACTGCTGGTCTTTCTACAGGATCACCCTCCTCATCAGCTTCCTCCAGCTTTTCCCTACTTCAGTCACAGGGATCAGCAGCTTCCGTTCATTGATTGGGTGCAAATATCTGCATCTGAATCTTTCAGTGGCTTGTTGGGTCTTTTGGAGAGCAGTCATGATAGGTCCCTTTTTGTGAATGCCCCATAGCCTCAGTAATGCTGTCAGGTCTCGGGGCCTCCCCTTGAGCTGGAACCCACTCAGGGCCTGTTGCTGGACCTTCTCCATTTCCATCCCTGCATTTCTTTCAGACAAGAAGAATTATGGGTCAGAGCTTTGGGTGTAGGATAGCAACCCTACCCCTCACTTGATTCCCTGTCTTTCTGCTGGAGGTGGGCTCAACAAATTTCCTCTCCCCACTGTAGGGCATTTCATCTAGACCCCCTGGCCCCTGCCTTTTGAGTCCTGAAAGTCTCTTACCTCCCAGGTTTCTGGTACATTCTGGAAGGTCCTCCCAACCTCCTTCCTCCTGAGGTAGCCTGTTTCTATTCTTTCTGCTGGCCCTCAGGACTTCAGTCCTTTTCCTCCACCCATGTTTCCCTCTCCCCACTCCCTGTCCCCTTTACCTCCCAGGTCTCTCTCTTCCCTCTCCACTAATAGTTACTTTCTTCTCCCTCCCAAGTGAGACTGAGGTGTCCTCACTTGGGCCCTTCAGCTTGTTGACCTTTTTGAGTTCTGTGGACTGTATCTTGGGTATTCTGTACTTGTGTTGTTGTTGTTGTTTCTTGTTTTTTTGGCTAATATTCAGTTATTAGTGAGAACATACCATGCATGTCCTTTTGGGTCTGAGTTACCTCACTGAGGATGATATTTTCTAGTTCCATCCATTTGCCTGCAAAACTCAGAATGCCATTGTTCTTAATAGCTGAGCTGTATTTCATTGTGTAAATGAACCACATTTTCTGTATTCATTTTTCTGTCGAGGGACATCTGGGTTGTTTCAGCTTTTGGCTATCACAAAAAAAGGCCACTATGAACATAGTAAAACACATACCCCTGTGTCATGGTGGGGCATCTTTAGGTATATTCCCAAGAGTGGTATTGCTGAGCCTTTAGGTAGATCTATTACCTCCAAATTGATTTCCAGAGTGGTTGTACCAGTTTTCAATGGAGGAGTGTTCCTCATTCTCCACATCCTCACCACCACTTATTGTCACCTGAAGTTTTGATCCTAGCCATTCTGAGTGCTGCAAGGTGGAATCTCAGAATTGTTTTGATTTGCATTTCCCTGATAACTAAGGACTTTGAACATTTCTTTAGGTGATAAACACAAGGGATAACCAGATGGCGAGAAGCCTTTTTCTCATGTTGGCCTTTTAGCATGTTCCTCCTGTGAGCAGCCTGAAAGTTTCTTCCACCTTTTCTCTTCTTTTCACCTTCTTCATAATCTTTGTCTTCTGAATCAGATGTAACCCCTGGTTTAGCTAAATTTAGTTTTAGGACTGGGATTTTAGAAGTTAAAACTAAAGAGAACAGACAGGTTTTATACACATATAGAAAGTCCATCTTCAATCCTTTATAGGTACTAATCACACAAACCTAAAACCAGTTTGTTTTTAATCTTACACTCATTAAGAACTCGTTAAGGTGTGTGTTTTCTTTTTAATTAGAATCAGTCCATGATGCTTATAAGTGATAAGTAAGGAAACAAACCTAATGAAAACATGGCCATATTGGAATGGGATTTTTAGTTTCTCTATCAAACATATCAGAGGATTACAGAAAAAACAAACATCACTCGCCCAAGGTAGTAACCAGAGAGCCCATACACATAAACAAGAACTATCACTCTGTTCAATTAAAGGATAACATCTCAAAGATGTTCTGAGTAATCAGGCCAGTTGTTTTTTATTAGGTAGAAAAGTTCATCCTTATGCTTTGAAATTCTGTAGGAAAGTGACCTAACACGGGTGTTTGTGTGTGATGTGATTAAATATGTTCTTGATTTCTCAGATAATTATTTTTACCTATGTAAAACTTCTTTAATTACTTCAGTAATTGGACCTTTGCTTTGATATCTCTTACGATTTAAGTAGTGTTTTGAGCAAATGCTGTACACTATATATACACCAGTCTTCTGTTTGTCCTTAGTACATTTTTCACTTGGACAAAAATTATTCTCGTTAAATCATAAATTTAGGGGGCTGGAGAGATGGCTCAGCGGTTAAGAGCACTGACTGCTCTTCCAGAGGCCCTGAGTTCAAATCCCAGCAACCACATGGTGGCTCACAACCATCTGTAATGGAAATCCGATGCCCTCTTCTGGTGTGTCTGAAGACAGCAACAGTATACTTATAAAAAATAATTAATAAATAAATATTTTTTTAAAACATAAATTTAAATTGTTTTATTTAAAAAGTTTTTTCTACCACAAAAAAGAAAGAAAAAGAAAGGAAGAAAGAAAGAAAAGGAAAGAAATAAGGAAGGAAGGAAGTTCACATTAGTAGTAATGCCAACTTGATAAAATTACTTTTGTCATGAATTTAATACTTTAAGCAAATGATTTTGGTGGTTAGTTCTCTTTGTCAACTTGAATTAACCCAGAATCACCCAGAACGATATTCAGCAGGGGGTTATCTAGATCAGGTTGGGCTGTGGGACTTCTGAGAGGGGTGTCTTAATTATGTTCATTGAGTGGGAAGACCCAGCCTGAAAGTGGTTTGGGGCTCAAAACTGTTCAGAGTGGCAAAAACTAGCTTGAATCCTAAGTCCCCCACTCGTTGCAGCTGAACATGGCTCTGATGTGACTAGTTGTGTCAAGCTCCTGCCACAGCAGCAATGGACTACAGCCCCGAGTGTAAGATGATCTCTTTCTCTCATAAGTTGATTTTTGGGTCAGGATATTTTATTTCATCAACAGAAATAAGACTAGAACATGACTACTTGCGAGTAATCTTTCTAATCTGTAGAAGGTTAGCAGCTTAGGGACTAAAACTTCCCATCAGTCTTACCGCCTTTCAACTATATCCACCACAATTTTTCTGCCTGCTGCAACTTCTGTTAACTCAGATTCCTCTCTTAATGGGAATCTTTATGAGAGTCACTGTAGGTCACACTGTATGTGGCTTCCTGACTTTCTAGGATGTCAGAATGCCACTATATTTGGACCAGTATTTTGAGAGCAAATAATGACACAGATAACACTGTCCTGAAGACCAAGCAGCCTCAGCAGAACTATGGGCATCTCCAGGACACTGCCCGGTAGATGTCTACTGTTAGGCCACCCAGTCTGTAGTGTTCTGCTATTGAAACACCAGAACACAACTCAAACAATCAGATGATTGGGCAGCACTGGCCTCCTTGTAGGAGGCCTGGGGGCAGGGGCATTGAGAGGGAGCCAGCCTGTGGAGCAAGGCCATGGGCAGCCAGAACTATGGCAGGAATGTCCAGAGTGCATGGGAAGCAACTGGAGGAAGGTGGAAGATGAAAACTAAACTTGCCCTTTCTCGTTCTATGCTGCATTGTGGATCCAAGACCCAGCCCTCCCTGGTATACTTCTGTGGATTACTCAGTGGTTATGCTTTGGACAGTTTGGATGCTTCTGCTTTCCCTGAAGGAACATTTACCATCTGCTAAAGACACTAAGGTTGAGGAATTTACCCAGGTCTGTTACATGTGTAACGTCCTTTCAAATATAGTCTTAAATTCTCAGTAGTGTAACCTAACGCTAAGGTTATATTTGTCTACTCATTCCTTTTTTTTTCTATATGCACAGATATTTTGGGTAAGTTTTTGACCTCACCAAGTTCCTAAAATTTAATCTGAAATCCCAGCTTTGTAACGCATACTAATTCAGCAGAAAATGGTGAACTGAAATTATTTTATTTCCTTCCTACGATGTTTGAATAGATCTTACCATATGTTTACAAGGGAAAACTCCAATATGCAAGGGGAAAAAAGACAAAAATACACTTACGGTTAACACTTCTAGTTTTTTGTTTCTGGTTTCTGTGATAACATTTTTTTCTTTTTCGCTTCTATTTCCTGTTTAAAAGAATACATTAAATGAGTAAACTAATAAGTAAGTATGCAGTGCCCGACATTTTTAAATGACACAAGGTGGGCTTGCAAGATGACTCAGGGTTGAGGTGTTTGTTGACAAGCATGACAACCTGAGGTTGGTGCCCACATGACCAGAAGGGACAACCTGAGTCCTTCCAGTAGCCTTGTGACCTTCCACAAAAGAAAAATTATAATATAGGTGTGGTCACTTCAGCAATACATACACGGAAACTGAAGAGATTGATCAGCATGACTACCCTGTAAGGATAATATGCAAATTTGTGATATACTTCATATTTTTTAAATAAGACTAAAGATGTTCAAAAAAGGTCTATGAAAACTATTAGGTGAGGTTCATATACATGTGTGTGTATCTATGTGTGTATGTATGTATGAATGTATATATGTATGTTATACATACATATAAAAGAATATTTGTATAAATATATAATATTATATGTACATATTCTAGAGGTCATGGAGGACCTGGGCAAAGCGGTGTCTACTAAACATGACAGGACCATTGTATGAGCTCACGGCAGCTGTGATACCTGCACAAGACCTGTATAAGAACAAACCCCTCAGTATTCGAGCATGGAGGAAGGAAAAGCTCATAGGCCACACCGCTCACTGAAAAGCCACTGACAGTTGATGGCTTCTGGCAAAGGGGTATCAGCTATTTTTTCCTTTTACAAGAGGGTGGTGTCTGGTAGTGCAGCAATTCTCAGAGGACATGAAGTTGTGAAGTAGTGAACAGTTAGGAAGGTGAATTCAGGAAAATTACAAGGTGGAATGGGAGTGGCTGTGGTCAAAATACATTTCGAGAAATTCTCAAAAAAAATCAACAAAATATTTTGTTAAAATAAGTGCATAGAATTTTAAAATATATAATCCAAGCATAATTAGCAAACTATATCTTACCTACAACATATTTCATTCCACTGTATAAAAAGAAAATTTGAGAAAACATCAGTTAAATTATGACAATATATGTTGAAAATAATTTCATCAGTTAACATATGACTGTTATCACATCGTAGTTTTTTTTTCAAGGAGTAATATTGTGATTTTCTTTAGCTGTTTCCATCTGCTTTACTGCATCATTAAAAAGAAGTCTGTATCAGTAATGAAAACACAGATCTAACATTTGTGTTCCCTGCACGCAGTACAGTGCTATGTGATTGTGTCTGTGCGCTCGTGCCTGTGTTATAAAGATTGAATCCACAGCCTGTGCCTGCTTTCTATTCCCTTTCTTTGTTTTACTTTTTATTCTGATAAGTGGTCTAACTCACGCTGGATTTTAATCTGCAATCCTCCTGCGTCAACCTCCCATGGACTTCGGAATTAGAGTCCTTTGCCCCTAGGCCAGGCTCCAAGTCTACTTTTGAAGCTATGGCATTCTGAAGCATTGTATTGACAAATGGTGATAAAGGCAGATGTGCTCTCTGTCTGTTTCTTTAACCTCAATGAACTAAAACAATCAATTGTGTGGAGAGGAACTGTCCTGTATTACCTACCCGTTTCTAAGTTAACTACTACTTATTGTCAAACATCTGTCCATGAACCCACTGAGGCTCAAAATTATATGACATGCTTCTCTGCTCACAGATTTATTTGTTTTAAAGGAATTCTCACAGACAGCACATTCTACTGCCTAGTCATGTAGAGCTGATCTTCAGTTCAAGCAGGGCTTGGTTTGGTTTGGTTTATTTTATTTTGGTTTATTTTAATTTTTGTTGTTCTTTTGTTGTTTGGTAGGTTGGGATTTTTTTTAAGATTTATTTATTATATATAAGCACACTGTGGCTGTCTTCATGCACACGAGAAGAGAGCATCAGATCTTATGACAAATGGTTGTGAGCCACCATGTGGTTTATAGGATTTGAATTCAGGACCGCTGGAAGAGTAGTCAGTGCACTTAACCACTGAACCATCTCTCCAGACTGTGTTGGGCTATATTTTTTTAAGATTTATTATTTTATTTTTATTTTGTGGATAGTTCCTATGGAGCCTACAAGTCAGATCCTTTGGAAGTGGATTTCCAGGGGTTTTCAGCCTCCCAGAGTTGGTCCTAAGAACTAAACTACTAAACTCCAGGCCTCTGCAAGAGCAGTAAGTGCTCCTAACTTCTAAGCCATGTCTATATCTACGTATTTCCTTGTTTAGTATGTGTGCTTGCGTGTGTTTGTGTGTGTGTGTGTGTGTGTGTGTGTGTGTGTGTGTGTGTGTGTGTGTGTGTGTGATGCTAGTCTCATATTTGCTATGTAGTTATTGCCTCTGCCTCCTAAATGCCGTCAAGCTAACCTCTGTTGCTGGTTTTTACATTTTTTTTTTTTTAGAAATTACAATTACATAATTTTTTCTTTTCTTTTCCTCCATCCAAACCCTCCAATATATACCTCCTTGATCTCTTTCAAATTCATACCCTCTTCTTTCATTAATCATGTTACATATATGTGCGTGTGTTCGTGTGTGTTTATATTATATACAACCTGCTCAGTATGTAAAATGATTCTTGTATGTATGCATGTGTTTTCAAGGCTTACCATTTGGTATTAGATAGACAATTGGCATGCTCCTCCAAGAGAAGACTATGTCTCCTGCTCTTGGTGTTCCTGAGTTGTCTATAGTTCTTCACATGGGGCTGAGGCCTCATGAACTCCTGTTCCAGCCCCCATCTAGGCTAGCATGTCCTAGTTCAGCTTATGAACCCGTACTTCACTAAGCCAGCACAATTCCTAACTTGTCCCTACAGATGAGCCTAGTCCTCAGCCCTCGTTCAGGAAACTTATGTTTGCCACAGACAGAGACCATTACAGAACACCACAGCCAATCAAAATGCAGAGTTGTGAACCCCGTTGTCAATGGATACATCCACAATAAAGCTCCTGCATCTAATGCTCAGTGATGATTGTGGAAGAGTGGGTGAAAAGATTGTAAGAACCCAGGGATCAGGGAGTTTGCTGTAAGACTGTCTACCAGGAACATTGGGAGCATTGCTGTTTACTGAAGAAAGCCTCTAGCCTTTCAGGTTACAGTGGGTTTGGGAGCTCTAGTAAAAGAGACCGCTGTGTTTTGTACCCTTAGTATTTTTTTCTCTCTAAAGCATGATTAGGCAGAATCACAGACAGTTAAGATTAGCACGCTTAGATCCATTTTAATTCTTTATTCCAAAAACTTAAAAAGAAAAAGAAAATCCACATACTTGGGTTTTGGCTTGGAGCCTTCCTTGGCCACTCTCTGAGACTTGCTTTTAATGCTTCCATATCTCCAGAGGAGAAAACACATCCAGGAAACCAATCCAACAAAGAAAACAGCCATCAGAGTGAAGACGAAAGGAACATACCAGTCACTGCTTTTGTATGTGTTGATGGCTGTATACACAACGGTCAGGCCTTTTCTTTGCTGGAAAAGTATTTAGGAGCAAAGAGAGCATTAGTCCCTTTTTTCAAAGTACATCTGTTTACACAGTGAAGCATCAGTACAGAGCCACCATCTTGACACAGACAAGGGGATATGAACTCCTACATATGTGTAAGTACCCAGATAACAATGAGAATCATGATGACATAAAAGAGACACCAAATTAAAAATGTGAAGAATAGATTTTCACAGAGTGAACACTGTGCTCCAAAGCAAGTCATGTCTCTCCTTTTCACCTCAGTCCTTTGACCTACAAAATTAAGAGACTGAGTGAGATGATACATGAGGTCTTTTTAGACTTGTGTGTCCCTGTTAACTGCTCCCTTTTGTATAACTTGAGACAAAAGTACATTTTTGAAAATCAAATACTCAAGGAAAAAGACTTTTTAATGCTGTATCCTAAAGGCCACAAAACAATGCAATACACCTTAAAGTCAATCAAATAGGAGCATTCATTCCAGGTGGCTGATAAGCCATTGTGTAATTTAGGAGAGGCTTCCCATATCTGCTTTAGAAATAAGATACTAATTGGTATGCTAAATGTAGAGTTAGACTGAAGATTAGATAAAATGATGAGTATAAGACATGTGGTATGATGCCTGGCATTTCATGGGTCCCCATTGTTATGACAGCAAATCCTTTCAAAGCATCCATTTGCAGAGTTTTTTCATGGCTGTAATCCACTGAATAGTGCTCCCTTGGATTGAGCAAGACCTTCAGACTATTCAGCCAGCCGTTAAGGGGCCCTCTACATATGTGCATATAATTTCCACTATTCCTGTGCACACATTAGCCTTTCTAGGCAAAATCTGACTCTGCAGTAAAATATTTACAACATAGAGACTCTAATCAAATTCTGTAACTCTTTACTTCAGAACTGGTTGGAGAAGGTGGTGTGCTGGTTTTCATCACATAAATATCTATAACAGCAGTTCCTGTCCTGGGCTTGATAGCTTTGCCATATTGCAGGTTGTCATCGATTACGTGTACCACAAGATGATATCGCTGCTGCAGTTCAGCTCCAGAATCAAAGTTGAAAGGATTCTTCACAATTAATTTTGGAGTATTTGACCCTCGAGTTGGGTCTAATTGGAAATGAAGATTTTCATTTCCTTTAAAAGGAATAATGGAAAAGTTACAATTATTTTTAATACATCAAATTGTCTCAAGTTATGTTAAAATGATGTCAAAACCCAGAATGTGTGCATAAATTAAAATTTGTGTTACATTATAAATTTTTATATCTACAAATAGTTTATAATGAAGTTGAAATAAAATAAGCAATACATACAACAGGGAAGGGTTTTTAAGTAGGCATGTAGGATAGAAATGAAATCTCAGCACTTGGGAGGGAGAAGCAAGGGGATCAAGGTTATCCTTGGCTACATGAAGAGAGTTCAAGGCCAACCTGGGCTACAAAAGATACTGTTGCAAAATAATGGAAAAAAAATCCAAAAATGTCTTTGAATGTTAACATTGTGATTCTAACCCCTGACATGTAACCAACAAATCTTAATGCTACTATCTGATTATTCTGATTTTTTTCCTTCTTCTTTTATTGATTGTCTCAATGTAGTCTAGCCTAATTTCTAATGATCTCATCAGTCCACAGTACAAATTATGTCCTTAAGAACTGAAATCCTCTCCAGAGCCTAGTAGACAGACACTATTCAAACAAGATGAGCATTTCTCCTTTCTTCATAGAGCTTATCACCCAATGATAGGTGTAAATATAAAACTAGTCCACATAGTGTATTAGTAGTGTGTTTTCTGATATCCACACTCTCCCTTTTTCAGATGAGCAGCGGCAGTCTGAGCCACATGAAAAGGTCTTATTGTCATGGTCAAGAGAACCTCAAGGACACTGTTTTCCGGTGTAGTAGACTTTCTCTTACTTGTGATTTTATGTGTTGATGGTACTCAGAATTAAATGAATAGTGAGTGCCATGAATATGTTCCACATCTGTCATAAATAGCTCTATGTAACAATTTCTTGGTGTCTAAAACATGGTTGGTCTCAAATGAAGAAAGATCTCCTATAGAAGACAAGTTGGTGACTATAACATTTATGTGAATCTGTATAGATCCAGCAATAATAGAATCAAAATCATATAGCCTTGTGAACTTGAAATAACATCATCAGATGGGAAGATCTCATCGATTTTTTAACTGACTCCATGTATAAAAATAATGTAGATTCTTGTATTAAAATGTAAAGCATTTTCCCAGGTTCTGAGTCACTTTGAAGTCATACGAGTAATTGAGTTGTTTGTGTAGACATGAAAGGGTGTTGTGGGGAAACAAAATACTAGCTATGAGATAGTGTAACTTTTATAAACAGCCACTTCTAGGGTTACATATCATGCCTGACATTGTATAGCTAATGTCAACTTGACATATGTTTGTGATTAAAAGAAATAATTAAAGTATCTACCAGAAGCCATTTCAAAGCGCATTTCAAAATCTTGTGAATCTCTGTCGTGACAGTTTAGTCTGAGGCCATTGACGTTTGTCCCAGCAATAACATTGTCAGAGATGATTGCTGTATATAGATAGGGTGTGCAGACAGGTGCTTCATCATTCTCATCTTCAATGTCAACAGTGACCTGTCAGTGATGAAGGGGAAAGAAACATCACATCCACACCATGAGACTATTTATACACAAAATCAGAAATGAGCATCTGGATGGGCAGATCATCCAGAATTAATAAGTAAAAAGTCTAAAACTTTCTGAGTTTGCAGACATGAACTTGGAAATATGGATTCTAGCTGTCAATCACTAGTCGGCGGTTGATTATTCTTGGGTCAGCTGTGACATTCTATGTCCCCTTTAGGAAGAATTTTGGGCTCATTAGATGAACTCTGTAGAAAGTACAGTTATGCAAATCATAGCAAAAGCAACTGAAGAATGCTGTCGCTGAAGATAAGGTTCCCTGGGACTCTTTGAATCGCCCATATTCAATAGCAAACACACCGAGAAGGAGCTTCCTCTAATTAACTAAGGACCTCTTCTGTACTGTTTCCCCAAGCACAATGTATGTCTGACCTTAATTAGGAATATTATCAACATTTTTGTAATTAAATATCATAAGTCAGGAAGCTGCAATTTACATAGGAAAAGATCAAAATATCAAGGGTTTGAAAAATGTCAGCTTGGAAAGGTTGTCTTTTCCACCTCTCCAATGACTAATAATTTTCCCAATAACATTAGCAGAAGAATCCCTGGTGCATGTACATCTGCAAGACTTACCTTTTTCTAGATGTTTTATGGAATGTTTCAATAAGATAGTTTAGTTCTGGAGGAAATTGTGAATTTCTTAATGTTACTTCTCTGTAGACTGAATACAACCAGATGTAGTATTTACAATGTGAGATTTTTTAAATTACATTTAGTTAATTTGTTTGTTTGCTTGCTTGCTTGCTTGTTTTTTAAGATATGGTTTCTCTACATAGCCTTGGCTGTTGGGGAACTCACTCTATAGACCAGGCTGTCCTGTTCACAGAAATCTACCTGCCTCTTCCTCACAAATTCTAGGATTAAAGGTATATGCTACCACCACCTGGCTACTTTATTTTGTGTGCATATGTTTGTGTGTGTGCATGCTTATATACACACAGCAGTATGTGTGATGTCAGAGGTCAATTATCAAGAGTTGGCTTTCTTCTTTCACCATGTGGGTCCAGAGGACTAAAGCAGACCCTCAGGTTTCATGACAGATGGCATAACCTACCGAGCCATCTCAGAATCCTAAGACATGTTTTTATTTTTATTTAATCTTTATTTAATTGCTTTTAGCTTTTTGAGAATGTGTGTGTGTGTGTGTGTGTGTGTGTGTGTGTGTGTGTGTATGTACTATATTTGGATAATTTCTACCCTTCCCTCTACCCCTCTAACTCTTCCCAGGCCTCATTCCCTCTCAAGTTTATGACCTTTCTTTTCTATTGATGTGAGTCTATGCTGCCAGTCTTCCTGGTTTTCTACTTTTCTCACAGTGTATCTCACACCCCATGTCTGTGCTGCTGTCTGTTGAATAATCTCTCCTTCCTTCTTGGACCATTTACCCACTAGCAGCCATCTATGTTATTATGTTGATAATGTGAGCCCTGAAGGATAAGCATTAGTCTTGATGTATTGGAGAGACAGAAAGAAAATGGAGTGGTAGAACTGTACTAAAAACAGAAGCTAAGGACCAAAAGGTAGGCAGTTCCACATCATTCAAGCACTGCGGACCCTGAGAATGATGTTACAGCCTACGCCAGAGTAGTGGGGAGTTGATCTTTTTCAGGAGTCATTCTGACACATTTCAGTTCCACAAACAAAGATGGGATTCTAGAAAGCAGCCTGTTTCATCAAACTAAGTACAGGCAATGGGGCACAACCAGGATGCTAGCAAGAGATAGGTGAGAAATAGAGTATAGATTGCCTGAAGGATTCAAGAGAGGATTTGGGGCACACGACCGAGAATGTGTACCCAGACCTCAACCTGTCTCTGAGCTGAGTAACATCAATATATAGTGTCTAAACCTTCCCCTTCTGAGATGCTCTCTCTTAAGTTACTTCCCTTTATCTCTTCTCATAAGAGTTGGGCATGTCCTATTCTGTCAAATCTTTCTCTGATTCATCACTTTGTCTGCCATTCAATTAGACATCATTTTCAAACATGGGACCTTCCCTCTGTAAATCAACTTTACCTTCATTGTTTGAGATTAAAGGTGTGTACTAAGGGAGTGTCTGTACTCCAACCAGAAAGAATAAAGGTGCTAAGACTGAGCCACACCACAGGTGGAAACAGGTTTCTCCAGTAAACAACATAATCTTGGGATTCAAAGTGTAATCAAACATCATGCAACAACACTATTTGGAGAAGTTATGTGTCTATAAGAAAACTGACCAAAGTAACTTACATTAAAAATCACTCTCATGGGGCTGGGGATTTAGCTCAGTGGTAGAGCGCTTACCTAGGAAGCGCAAAGCCCTGGGTTCGGTCCCCAGCTCCGAAAAAAAGAACAAAAAAAAAAAAAAAACAAACAAAAATCACTCTCATGAGTATCATCCAAAACATGCCAAGTCTCATAATTCTAGATTCATGGTTGTAAGCTCAGCTCTGTGAAAAATCATTCTAATCATTGATGCAGATAGATCATAAGACCTATCTGCTTTCCTCACAGTAACACTAACTCAAAAAACACAGAAGACAAAACCCAGTAACCACATATAAGTGGAGGGAGTACAGTGGTCTTGCAGCTCAAGAAGTCCTGACTCCAGAAGGTTTCTGTGCAACAACAAACCTTAGTTTCATTAATAACATATACCTCATAATAAATACAACATCATATATTCTTGATGTCTTTGAACTGTCAGTCCTCTGGCTTTGCTATTAAAATAATACACAGAGACATACACTAAACCAGACTGCCTTCTACTTCAATGCAATGCTAAGTCTGTGAACATTATATTAACTCTGGGTGCATATATTAACTCTGGGTTCACCTTGCTACCCTTTGCTGATCTTCTGTAGGCTTTGCTGATGCTGGTCTTCACTGACAGCTCTGTGGTATTGATATGTCTTTCCTTCTCCACTGACTTTGTAGAGAGAAATGCAGCAAAAACTGGTGGTGTTCCCTCTGGCTTCTTGCCACTTCTACAGACTGGAGGTTCACGTCTATTGATAGAGCCTTGCAGTTTCTTCTGGATTGAATTGCTGTTACTGATTCATAAATGGTATTTCCAAGTGGATCAAGCAACTGCTTCTGATTTGTGTGAACTGAACTACTAATATCCTGACAACAAAGATTGGAATTGTCCCAAGTAACTATTTCTAAATAGGTCCATATCCTCCTTTGTCTATTAATCTCTCCTTTCCACTACCTCTGTTGAGTGGTGGTCTAGAAGGAAGATAAAAGAATTTAACATGCCTTATTAAAGTATGTTAGCCCTCACCATTCAGACTTCCAAAGCTAAATTGATACAAATGTTATGGAACACACTTGAGAAGTTGAAGAAATTCACACATTTCTCTATTCCCTGCCACTATTGTAACATGATTGCCCCAATGTGATAAATTAGAAAGTGATCTATTAGTCAGTCACATGGACACAAAACTTGTGTCTCTTTACTCACTGTGGCCAGTGCAGTGCGTGGATGATCTCTGTCACAATCCACAGCTTCCACTGTGAGGTTATATTGCCTCACTGACTCATAGTCTGGCTGAGTGGTGAGTTCAATCACTCCAGAGAAAGGGTGAATCCAAAACCTTTGTACAGTCTGGATGTCCCCACTGATTATCTTGTACGTCAGACAGCCTGGTGGGTGGTCTTCATCAATGGCAGTCACTTGTCCAACTTTGTAGAAAGCTGCCAATGTTTTACAGTTTATTTTCCTCATGTACATACACAAAGGCTTACTAGGTCTATAATTTTTCAGATGATAACCTGGATTTTTTTCAAGTGATGAGACCATAAATACTTCTGGGTAAAAATGAGTGTTTGATTACTAAAGCTCCACATGATAGCAGTAAGATTGACAGGAAATCCCTCGCTACTCTAGACCACTGGTTTCTCTCAAGTGAAACAAATTTAAAACAACTCTAGAATACTAATAGTTAGCTTCATCTTAACATTATGCTAAGAGTTATATAATGTTCAAAAGCCAGACTTGAACTAGAAGTTCCAGTTTACAAATCTTAGTCTCTCACTAGTTTAACAACGGACAATTCTGTAGGCCCCTTGACATTTTTCTTTATTTGAAAACTAAGAGCAATAACAGTATCTACCATACCAAGTTGCGAAGACTAAGTGAATTAAAATACACGAAGCACTTAAAAGCCAAGTAAGCAGTAAATGCTAAGTAAGGATTATTTCTTATTTTTATAATTCTCTCACTGGATCCTCCCGACAGCCTGAGGACAGTAGTGCTACATCCTCCATTTTATGCATAAGGAACTGAGACCGAAGGCCACACAAGTAATTGTGATGGAGTTGATCTCAAGTCTATGTCTGCTAATTCTACAGTCTGAATTTAAAATTGCTTTACAATACTTCTGGTTAATAATATTCACAAGTAATCTTTCAGAAGAATGATAGCTACGGTACATGGGTTAAATTCATATTTCCAAGTTCTTTATCTTTCCTGTGTCCCCACTACTAGCCATTCAGGCAACCCTAGCACTCTGATTTGTGATTTGTTTCGATCAATGAGATATTAGTCAACCTGATGCAGGCAGAGGTATGAATGAGAAGCATTTGTGAGGTTAGATTGATTTTGTCTTGACATAAACACACACACACACACACACACACACCACACACACACACACACACACACACACACACACACACACACATTCCTGACTATACCTTTAAAAGTCACTCTAGTTATAACTATACATCTTCCTTCACTCTGGGAACAGACTCTGTTTAGTCTGAGCAGGCGAGGATGATGGAAGAGAGGCCAAAGCACTTCAGTCATCCCAACCACACCAGGACAGAGCACTGAAAACCATCTGATTCTCACAAGCTTGAGCAAGGCCATAAAGGTAATGCAATTCTTGAATGTCTGAGCTAGAAACATTTATTGCTATGTTACACTTATCTGTATGTGATTCAGAACATAGCATATTTATGGCAATAGATTACAGCTATGATAGATTTCTTCTCAATCATGTTATACTTAAATCATAAGCTCTGGTACATGATAATACATGGTATAGCTCAACATGATGTGTCTGGGTGTTTCCACTGAGTAGTGATGAAGTAGAAAGAGCATGTGTCATCCCCATCACTTTCAAACTCAAAGAATATTTCCTTATCTGGCATGTTCCTCTAATTAGGATTCATCTCTTATAATGAACTATTAAGTAGGCAGTGAACACAGATTATGATATCAACAACAGGAGAAGAGCATTCCTGGAAAGAAGATGTCCTCTTACGGCAGTTCCAGTAGAGAACAAGTCTATTGCTTGAATGACAACGTCCTTTTTATGAAGGGTATTACAATGGAAGCCTGGTCATGGGGAAGACATAACCAGTAAAACTAATCTCTGTCTACAGATCTGGGAAATGATGGGATCATTTCCACATTTAACCCTGTTTGAGTACAATGGAAAGCATGTTCTTCTGAAGGTGTAAAATTAACCTTTCAATAAACTCTAAATGCTATCTTGAGCATCTTTAGCTGAATTTTAAATAGAGCAATTACGGAACTCTGAATGCGGGCAAACCTCATCAAAACATACTGGAAATGGAGTGCATTCTTCCCTTGTAACCTGCAACTCAGTTCATTCAGTTTCCATGTTTCTTCTAAGTCACTACTGATAGAGGAGTTCTCTACCTACACCTACTTCCTCCCATAGATTTCTGTCAGCTTATCACATCTCCTCAGTTTTTTACTTTTATATTATACATCTCCATAATTATAATTTTCATAGAATCTACTAGATAGATTTGAATGCTCTATGCTAATTAATTAAGTATAGCAAAAACACGTTTTCTATTAATGTAGTGTTTTATTTTGTTCTGTTCTGTTTGGTTTGTTTTGTTTTAAGCTGGCCTGAAACTCACTCTGAAAACCAGGTTACCCTCAAGTTCAAAGATCCACCTGCCTCTGCATCTCAAATGCTTGAGCAACAGGCAAGTCCCACAATGCCCAGCTCCTTAATATAGTATTTAAATATCCTCAAGGTCTGTAAACCCAATGTTTGATATTCTGATGGGATCTTTGAAGAAATGAACTATAGCCTGAGTCCTGTACTTTTGAGTTCTCACCTGTAAAATCAAGGTAGCAACTACATCATAGACCTGAGATGAGGCTTCTGTGCGTGTTGACCACAGTGCACATGTAAGCTATTCATATCAGGATTCTTTAAAATATTTATATCTTTATTATATATATTCATATCTTTCATTATATGTCTGTGTGGCAGTAGCACCTGCACATGATCACAGAAGCCAGCGGTGCTATGTCCCCTAGAACTAGAGTGACCCATCCACCATCGATTATGGGAACAGAATTTGGGCCCTCTAGAAAAGCAGCATGTGCTCTTAGCTGCTGAGGCTTCTTTCCAGCCCAGTAGCTGGATTCTTGGTGTCAAACACCTTTCTTCCCACTGCCATTGAGTTGTACTGCTTATGTCTCCAAAATGCTGGCAGTTTTCAGTGTTCTGCAACTTTTTTTTTTTTTTTTTTGGAAAAGCAGTAAAATCACCCCTCAATCTTCCTTATTCAGACATACAAGCTGAATGGGATTACGAATTGGGATTTTCATTGGTTTGTTTTCTTTCACAGGCTTGAGTCATTTTCTTCCTTTTATTTCTTA
The DNA here is from genome assembly GCF_021556685.1 of Rattus norvegicus. Classification (NCBI taxonomy): domain Eukaryota; kingdom Metazoa; phylum Chordata; class Mammalia; order Rodentia; family Muridae; genus Rattus; species Rattus norvegicus. The sequence continues at coordinate 14,681,035 of NC_141548.1, read as the reverse complement.
TATCATTTCTCCCTGCCCTTGAAGGAATGAAGTTTTAAGAGAATAATGGCCCATGTCTTTTGCTGAAGTACTTTAAAACAAAACCTTACCCCTAAATATATCAAGGTACACCTCATCTCTTAAGTAAAGCACTGGTTTCATCATACCAAAATAGCATGGAGACTTTACTTTGGAAGTTTCCATTTTAAGAAGTAAATTTTTTCATTAATAAATGACAAAGCTTACTATTCCAAATATTTTATACTATAAAAATTGTTCTTATGCATTTATAACAAAATAAAACCCTCAAAGGTGTATAGATGTGAGTTGCTGAGATCATTAACTTCTGGTAGCAGAGACAGGTGTGAAGCCAGCTTCCTTCGACTTCTGTACTCATGGTCTCTCTGCTACAACATGATATGCTTAAAACACAGCTTGGCTCGATCTCAGGTCACAGTCAGTCCTGTCACTTGAAGTATTCAGGTCAAGTCCGGAGGACTCACTATCCAGATGTGGGGAGCGGCTGTGGCAGCGGTCCCAAGATGGCGCCCGGGACTGCAGCTAAGTCTCATGACTAGCACCTGACTTCCTCACACACCTGAAACTAGCCACGTCCATTGTGAGAGCCGCGCAGGCGCACCATGATGCAAGATCAGGCCACGTGACGTGGACCTATGAACTGAGATTATGCAGTCTGGACTGAGGAGGCAGAGTTGAGGGAGGATGTAAGGGAGTGTGCTGGGGGCTGGGAGAGAGAGAGAGAAGAAAAGAAAAGAAAGATTGCTGCTCGCATGCAGAAAGAAAGGTTCCTGAATAAACCGCCTTGAGAAGAATGTCGTGGTGTTGCTCCTTTCTGCGGGACAGAGACAGAAGCGACATCCAGAGACTCTGAGGAAGGGATATGCTTCCATCACAAATGACAGAAACACAACTATTACCATTGCCGTGTTTTCCAAATAAACTGAGGTTAACCACTATGTCCTAACACATATTTAATTTAGAACAGAGGTTGAACCTAGCCATCATCCTGATTTTAGACCTAAAACCTTGAACCCAGGTGGGCATGAGATTTGGGTTGTATTCCTACTTCTTGACACTTAGAGTTTGGAGGCAAAAGATAGGAAATGAAATAAAGTCACTAATGTGTTTTTGTCCACAATAAAACAAACCCTAAAACTGACATCGAATCTCAAAGTAGCCTTTGGGAGGTCATCAAATGATGTATAAGAGCGTCACCAGTGAAGAGAAACTCCTCTGAAGGTGTCGTGTCCAACCAGGCTCCTCTACCTGTATATGTCCTATAAATTTTAATGCTTCTTTTCCATTGGCCTCTCAGCAGACACATGGTATATGTTTCCTTGTATATGCTTACATGTTAAATACCTAGAACATCCTTACCTCCCGATGTTTCTGGAACTGAAAATGCATAGTGCAATTCTTGAAATTTGGGGCTAAAATCATTGTCAGGAGCAATCTCCACAAGGATTGTCACAGTCACTGTAAAATTGAACAGCAAATTAATACCTTTTTGTTGTTTTACTATACTAACTACTGAAACATGTCCCCAGTGTCAGAATTAGCAAAGGATTATGAAACTACAACCGGAGTCTCTCTACCTCCAAATGCTTGGTATTTCCACAGACTCAAAGATTGAAACAGTTGGTTCCCATGTGATGTTATCATTAGGGAAAGCTATAGAACCCTTAGAAAGAGGATTTTTCCTTGGATGAAAGGGGTAGGGGGTTGGGTTTTATAACCTAGGTCCTCTTCCTGTTTAGTCTCTGCTACATGGTTGAGGATGCAATGTAATTGGTTTCATCCAACTCTTACTGCCATGCTTACTATCCCCTAGTAATCTAGATCTTTCCAAACTATGAGTCAATCTTCCCTCATGCTACTTCTTGTCAGTTATCTGTGACAGCAACAAGAAATATAAGACAAGATCCAGATGAATTCCATGGCTAGCCAAAACAGTTTAACAAAAATGTGTAAGGTATTATGCTTTATATTTTATTTTATTAATACATATATATGCAATATAATATATTTATCCAAACGTACATATTTTCTATAAGAGAATTTATCATAAATTTCTTTGGAACAACTCTCCCATTGGTTAACTGAGGTGACTTTCCAATAAGTCTGTGATTTCCTACAGTATGCTTTTAAAGCTTTCTCAGAAATTCCATGTTTAATGTTTGAAATTAACGTAAATTCTATGGTCTTAAGCCAGTTTTCACTTCTAGGAAGCTTAATTTCCTCATCAATCAACAAATCAGTCAATTAAGTCACTGTTCACCTCCTACACCACAGTATAAATATGAAGTCAAAGGGGATTATGATAAAAAAATTTTTCAAAGGAATATAGGTTATCACAAAGGAAGTTATCTCTGGCCAGCCACTTTGTTCAGTAGGTAAAGGTGCCTACTCCCAAGCCTAATGACTTGGATTCAATCTCTAAGACTCATATGGTGGAAGGAGAGAATGTACAGAAAGCTGTCTTCTAACTTCCACATGCACACGATGGCATGTCTTACCCCTCCCCACACAGATACAAGCAAATCATTAAGTGTAGTAAAAATAAATTAAGGATTTGTTACAATTTTTGCAAATTGCCAGTAAAAGAAATAACTGTACTTTGGGCTAACGAGCTAAGGTTGGCTATTAGAGTGTTGTTGAAAAGAAATATTTTGATATTAAAACATAAAAGGAAGCAACTTGAAAGCAGAGAAAATATTTCAAAGTAAAATTAGAGCACCACATGCAAGACATTAACTGGGACAATGGTATTACTGCCTCAGTTTCACAGGAAAGAGATTAAGATGAACAGAGCTAAGTTCATGGTCTAATATTACAAAAGTGAAACTTCTAATATTACAAAGGAGTAGATGTCAGAACAGGCTATACTAGCCATTAACATCTCTGAGATAAGAATGTGACAAATACCAAGTTCTCAATTAAATAAGAACTAAGAGGATTTTTTTATGGCAAGACTTCTTAGGGTTTCTGCTATGCTACTGTTTATTTCGAATCTCCAGGCAAGCATTCTTCCCAGATTTGTTCGGCCATAAAGTTCTCCTTTATCAGATTATCTATAGCATTCATGTTCAAAATAATTCTGGTATATTGCCTCTCCTAGAACTCTGTGTGACATACAACAAATAGTAGAATTCAGTCTGAGATCTATAGGACCTTTATTTCAGACACTCAACAGCGTCCTTCAGCTTCTAGCATATGCTACCAGATTCGCTTTCAAGGATGGTCTCCACAGCTTTCATCACAAGCTCGACAGTAAACATGATCCCTGACATGTTTAAAGCATGCCGTTCTACAAAAACAAATAATTATTTTAGAGCCATATATTTCTTTCAATAAATCAAATACATCAAATATAAAAATGTATATGTTGCAATAGCAGGTGCTGTTTACAGCTCTACCCTACTATGATTTTTATTGCATCCATAAAGACTCCAAATTGTGTGAATTAGCCAGCCTATAAAACAGAAGGAATGAAATTTGCAATGTTGTAAGCATATTTTATGAGCAATTACTGTGAATATGTTGGTGAGTGAAGACCAGAGAAGATATGTTACTGAAAAAGACGTTTTATCTCTGCCATGTTCAAGACAGGTTCAAATCTGGTGAAATGGGCAAGTTATTTATCTACAAGGAAAAAAATCAATCCAAAAAGTCACTTTGGCCTATATGCAGACTTCTTCAAGGTGCTCTACAATGTCTTCAGAGAAAATTCAAGAATACTTCTGGGCAAGATATGATGCTTTATTCCATTCCCCAAAATAACACATTTTCCAGGAAGCTGTGTAAGTCTACAAACCACCATTTTTAACTTAGCGTCTGTATTAGGTACTTTCCTGATCGCTGGAATAAAGAAGATACTCAAAAGAAGCAACTTAATGGAGAAAGGATTTTTGACTCTTGGTTAAAGCTAGAAAAGTGAGGCAGGAGAGAGTAGTGGACATTTGCTCATGTCTCAGCAGATTGGGGGACAGAAAGCAGGAAGTATGGTTAAGATATGATACCCATGACCCACTCCCAGTGATTCCAGTGACAACCACTTTCCAGAAGTTCCACACTGTCTCCAAAACAGTGTCACCATCTGGGGATAAAGTGTTCAAACACAATCCTGTGGGGAGCATTTTATATTCAATCACAGCAACTCCAGTAAAATTTTTACATCATCAAGTCAAGGAGGATTAAAAGCATCGTAGGTGTGCTGATTACAGTTCAGACTTAAGTACTATTTGGCTGCAAACACATAAATGTCTCATATAATTTCACACATCTGCATACATAAAAGACAAGCTACTCTTTTCTATTTGCTTCAGGATCCATCTCGACCCAATGATCAAGGCAACTACCATCAATGATTCAGAGTTCTCACAAGAGAAAAAAACCCAACCGTGACCTTTATTCTAGACTCTCCTTTACCAGACAACACCTTTCTACCATTAAACTTGAGGTTCCTCCCATGAATTTTGATTTATCAGTAATGAAGAGATACTTGTAACCTGAAATTTCTGAGGAGATCCACAGAAAAATCTCTACAGCCCGTACCTCTCCAAAAAGTCTAAAATTGCTGATGTGTAATTGTTGAACAAGTACCACGCCTTAGGAAAATTGATGCATGCTTTCATTTTACCAAGAACAGGAGACATTTAGCACACCAGCTCCTAATCGGTCTGCTCTGGATCCTTAGCACCTGACTCAAACGTGTATGTCAAAAGGATAGTAGTTCACAATCAGCAAAATTGCAAGTATTAAATCCCTAAGTGCCAAGTGTTTTATAATCATGCTGTCTTGGCAAACTGAATCTCACTACATCAAAGATGTATTTTTCATAGGCCGGCCCGAAATGGTGGAAATGTTATGACAAGACGTTATGTGAGGGAGAAGTAGCCATACCCTGCACATTCGTCAGGTTCATGAACTGTAGAAATTGGCAAATAGCTCATGGCTTGTAATAATAACAGCTTAATGTCTTGCAATGTCATTCAAGGAAAATGTATTTAAAGCAACAATACGTGTGGGTTTTGGGTTGCCTGATATCAAGCTCCTTCCAAGTCAAATGTACTTGGTATTATTTAGCATAATCAAATATATATATGATCAATTGATATATAAAGAATCACACACACACACACACACACACACAAGAATCAGAACAGGAACCCACACCCTCTTGCACTTTTAATGCTACAATCAATAGCCAGACCATGATATAAGAACTCTATATTATTTAAGGTGCTGCTAAGAGATGTAAAGGCTTCCCAGGGATGGAATTTCCACATCAGTCCACCTCTTTCCTCCAATGCGATGAAGGCTTATAGCACACCGACCAGCCTTGAATAGTCTATAATGATTACCTGTATGGGATGGATGTAGGTCATCAAATACTGAGATCATCATTTCATAAATGTGTCCTGCCGCAACCATCTCTGGGTTTTCATAATCCAGCTCTTTGGTAACCTTATAGAACAACATTATTTCAGTAAAATGAATTTTTAATCTGTGTTACATACGAGGGGCGGGGCTGACTATGATTTGTGTATGCAGTCCGAGGAGAACTTGCAGAAGTCCATTCTTTCCACATTGCAGATACCCAGGATGGAACTTAAATAGCCAAGCAGGCGCCTTTATCCAGCGAGCCACCTCACTGGGCAAGAATCAAAACTTCTAATGTGCATGTTTTAAAATGTCAGTCTGTAAATGCTAAGTGCTGGGCCATTTTTATTTCAGAGGATGACATTTCAGAATGTGCGAGTCCAGCAGCAGCTGAGATATGGAAATGAGCATTTTGGTGGAACAATAGGACACCACAGTCCCTTCCAGAATAGCTTAATTTTGGAGGGAACATTCCAGCATATGTGTGTGTGTGTGTGTGTGTGTGTGTGTGTGTGTGTGTGTGTGTACGTATGTCTGTATGTATGTATTAGCATTGCATGTTACATGTGCTGCTATAGGCGAATTGAAATACTTTGAATGAACATTGTGTGGGAAGGCTCGCCTAAATAATTACAATTCCAGTCTGTATTACAAAATTACAAAATGAGTATCTACCCAGTATGTACCTGGTTCTGTGCCCAAATATCCAAACTTCACAGTCATGCAAGAACTTACCTTATAGCTGTAGACTTTGTCAAAAAAATTGGGGATCAAGACAAGAGAAAGAAAGGATTCATCTGTGTGTTTCTTGATCATATTTTCTAGCTAACACCAGGAATAGGTTGAGGGCAGCTGGTGATATTGAGGTGTGGGGTAAAGAACTATGAAAGCTATCACAGATTGACTCTCTGAAATAAATGCCATGAAAATCAGGGCTTTGGAAAAGGAATTTCTTCAAGGCAAAATCATGTGCAGAGAAAGAAAAGAACCTACAGTCTTCATACTCTGCCAGTAGAAAATATGACACGCTTGAAAAGAAGCTGGCTTTACTGACTTTTAGTGCCAGGAGAGCAAGCCATCATCACACATGCTGTCATACAGACTGATCTCTAAGGAAATCATCGGGTGTTCTCAGCTTCTGATTTCCCCAGCTAAGTAAAAAGTGAATTGTTTTACGCTAATTATAAAAGGAGAAACTGATGGCAGTAACAAGAAAGTACTTACCCAAGTGCCTTCTGGTAAGACAGCAGAGGAAGTCACAATTCTCCTCTACTGTACCAGGACTCTGCCTTTGGAACCTACTAGCACTGATCCAATCGGCCATGACACGACCCAATTCCTCGGGAAAGCTCCCTGGAATAGCAGCTACTGCGACTCACCTGAATGAAATTTTTGGCATCTGGCACTTGCTCAAATAACCGTCCAGAACCTACAGGGCCAGAACTTGGAGCATAATGAATTGTGTCAGGAGGTTTGTCAAGGTCATGGCATGAGACCTTAGCAACAACTGTGTCTTTTGCAATCTCCTCCTTGCCTGTGTACCTGTTTAATTGTTCAAGAAAAAAATCAATGTATATAGGCGTTCTCTTATAAAGCCATGCCTAAACATCCACTAACTTAGATAATGTCTATGTATGTGCCCTGATAATCCTGGAGCAGACAGACCCTCCTTAGAGCGTCATTTAGGCAACTATTTCCTAGGAGTGCAATCTGATATAGCTACTGTGCAAATAAGTATGAACGTTCCTCAAAAAATTGAAAATAGAACTACTATGTGACGGCTACCTATGAACAAAGACTCCGTATCCTACAACAGAGATATTTACACATTCAGATTTATTTCGGCTGCCATCACAGTAGCTAAGAAATGAAAGCAGCCTTGATGTCCACCCACTAATGAATGAAAAACATAATGTGGTACATATACCTGGTGGGATTTTATTCCGTTGTAAATAAAAATAAAAATTATGTAAATTTCAGGGAAATAGATTGATGTGGAAATTATTGTATTAAGTCTCAGAAAGACCAATGTTCTCTCTCACATCTGAATCACCTAGCTTCATATATAGGAAAGTGATGTAGGTGTAGGCCATGAATAGAGAGGGAGGTTAGAAGCAACAGAGGTCTTCAGGAAGGAGAGAAACCGTAGAAGAAACAGAAAAAGTGGGTTCTCAGGCAGATGGCCAGGGTGTGGGGGAAGAGAAGAAAGAGCAGAATAACTACATGGAAAGACATGCAGACCTCTTCTCCACACATCAAAAGCCGAAAGTTCTGAAACTTGGAATTCTTCACCACTTACTTGGCATCAAACCCTGTCCCTGCATGAAACGTTTGCATCACAACTTTGTCCTCACTGTCAGATCATTTCCTTCCGTGGACAGTGATTTAAGCATGACCATCTACTATGCTCTCACTTAGAAAGTTATACAGTGTATGATGCACGAACCAGGGTTACATTTTTAAAAGTCAAGGGCAAAGTCTGTGTGTTTGCACTGTGTGTGCAGGTACACGTGAGTATGCACGTGCATGAATGTGCACGTGCACACATATGCGCATGTAGGTGAAGGCCAGAAGACAATCTTGGATACTGCTCCTTAGGGACTGTCCACTATTTTGTTTGCTGTTGTTGTTCTGTTTTATTTTGTTTTGAGACAGACTTTTTTCACTAGTCTGGAACTTTCTAAGTAAGCTAGTCTGCCTAGCCAGTGGGTCCCAGTGACCTCCTTGTCTCCCCTACTCTACCCTCAAGGGCTAAGTATTCAAAAGCTTGCTACCACACCTGGCTTTTTTACATGTGTCACGGGTACTGAACTCAGGTCTTTGTTCTTACAAGGCAAACACTTTACTGAAACAGGAACGAAGTCTTTAACCAGAAATCTCTTCGCTGGTAAGGGTTTCTGGTGAGAACCAGCATGCATAATGAAGGATATTGTGAGATAGCAGCCACTCAGCACTATGCCAAGATGGTCCCCAAAATTAGTTCATTACTTCTTCACACCCATTCTTCAAAGAGATCTATTGGCATGTCATTTTACAAAGCAAAACAGAAGGGCTTCAGTTAATCATGACAGAAGTAGAAGCATTACAAGCCCAGATCTCACTTTCGGATCTTGGAAACTCAACTTTCCATCATAGAAGGACCACTAGGCTATCTGTGAGGAACATTTCTGAGTAACTTGATCAGCCACATGTCAGAGCGAGCTGATAAATACAATGGTCCTTTCTCTCTATCCAATCTGAGTTCTTGCTTCTGCCTACTCCCTGCTCACCTAATCAGATATTGATCACAGAAAGGAGGGTTGTCATTAATGCCATGAATGTAGGTAGCCACTGGAATTTCTGCACACCTCTGATCACCATCACATGCCTTAATAGAGAAGAACAAAGCACTTGCAAATCCAGTTTTCTCCACATCGAGACGGGTAGTCGTAACCACGGTCCCCTTCTCTGTAACAAAACAGCACATCCTGCTCAGTGGGACCAGATTGTCACTTTTAAAATTATGTTGTCACATGTATAGCTACAGAAAAGAGAAAGTAAAAGTTATGCCCTACTCTCTAGAATTAAGGAACTGATTCAAAGTGCATGCACAGTGTTAAATTATTTATCGTTGAAGTGCACTATAAATCGTATTATAGTAATAGGTAGGAAAACAAAAATGTTTTCACTTAGAATATAGAAGACTCTCTAGAAGAGATCCTTATTCTAGGAGTTGAAGGTTACATAGCAGAAGGAAATATCAGTAAATGGGAGACAATTCCTTGCAAAGAGAGCCACAGATAAAAATGCTCCTAGAACATAACTTGTTGTTATTCTTCCAGTCCTTAAATCCAACCAATATTGACTGAGAGAGAGTCATCTATATAGCAGGTATATATTACAGCTACTAGATTCAGTATGATGACATAAAATCTCCATATTTATGGAATTTATATTCTAAGCTTGGATATAGCCCTCAATATGTATTAAAAAATTATGTTATTTTGAAAATGAACTCTATAATGTGATTTTTTTTACAGATAATAATGTCTACTGGTCAGGCGCTTCAAAAATGCAAGGGCAGGGTCTCAAGGCTGACAGCCTACTTGCTGGCTCAGAATAACAGGCCAATGAAGAAAGAATCAGGGCAGCATGGGGGTGCTGTGAAAGGGCAGCATGGGGGTGCTGGGGGAGGGCAGCATGGGGGTGCTGTGAAAGGGCAGCATGGGGGTGCTGGGGGAAGATCACATGGGGATCCTGGGGGAGGGCAGCAATGGGGGTGCTGCGGGAGGACAGCAGTAGTTGAGAATAAGACAAGGGCCAGAGAAACAGGTTCCCAGTGTTAACATAAGAAAACTGAGCCAAACTTTAAGTGTAAACAACAAATTGAGAGGCTCTTTGAACAGAGAAGAAATATGGCCCAGTGTGAGTATTTGAAAGCTCACTGTGGCTCTGTGGAGATGCATAGCAGCTAAGTGTAAAACAGGCAGCCCATCTAGGAGCTCCATACAGACCAGGATGTGAATACAAGCAGATTGTTTAGGAGGAAATCTAGGGCAGCGTGACATGGGGAAGAAAGGCAAGGGGAAAACACTCCCTACACAAGTCCATCATCAAGCCAGTTCTCACTGTTGGCAGCAAGAGCCTCATGTCACTCAAGAATTCTGTGAGCCAGTGTGAATCGTACTGAGAAGTGTTCTACAGCAGGGAAAATAGCTGGAGGATTTGTACACCAAGTCATGGATAGCAGACTTCCTCCTTGTCCAGCCTGGGACTTGTGGGGGGAAAGAAAACAGTAATGAAGCTGTCATATTCCAAGATGGAAAGTTGGAACCAAGCTTACTACACGAGCAGGTATCACACTGCCTCGCCCCAGACCCCATGATTGAATAGGAGGAAAAGACAACTCTCCCAAGTCAAATCAGGTTCTTCCTCATGAACATTTAGCCCTGAAGTAGAAAAGAGTTGATTAGGTCTAAGAAAGTGTGCTAAAAGGGCATATAAAGTGTAGAGTTAATAATATGACTGACAGTTATGAAGAGACATGCGTTAGCAGAGGAATAAGTTGGATGCTGACTCTGTAGAATAACTCATCAGACATTCCCAAAGTCTCCCCCACAGCCCTCCAGAAAGCAGGTTGGCGGGGAGGGTGACAGAAATACAATTGCTTAAACCCACCTTTGTCCACTGCAAAATAATCATCCACTGTATCTAGCCCAAAGGTCAGATCTCCTAGGTTGTCATCATCAGCTGCCTGGCACATTGCAATCATCTTCCCAACCGGAATTTCTTCATCCAGTGTGAGGTTGACTTTGTGGTGCAGAGTTGAGTTTGTGGAGAGAACACTCAAGACCCCGTTTTCAATATTGAACAAGCTTGTTTTAAAAGAAACGGTTATTAGCATGGTGCTGAAGGCAGACAGACTGGGTGGTGTGGTAGCACAATGGAAACCATATCAAGTATCTAAACTACACACTGATAGCTTAGCTAGCTACGGGTTACTCAGTCTTCCCTGAAGACACTTTCCTAGGAAGTCGGGACCATGTTCGTCTCCATTTAATAGATGTAAAATTGACAGTTGAATAAAGAACTTCCAGAAGTAAACACCAAGGTGGTCCCGAGAGGGTTAGACCACAAGCCTCTTTGTTCTAGGACCTGGGTGCATGATCACTGTGCTCGTAATGTTCTGGTAAGTGCTATCTTTACAGAAATGCTGACCTCAGTGTGCTTCTGTACTCCCTGATTACAACACTGACTAGAGTCTCCCTGAAGAGAAATAATAACTAAGCCATAACTCAGATGTTTGGGGTGCACTGCATGAATAACATCTTATGTTCTTCCAATTTCAATATACTTTTACACTTTATGTATTTTTGGACTCTTTTAATGTGTTGGTTGTTTATATAATGCTTTGTTATTTTCATTCTCAGCTGGAAAGAAAATAAAAGAAGGAAGGAGAGACTAACTTTTCAAGGTCATATGAGGTAATATGTTCCTTACCTGCAGGCAAGAGTAGGGTCCTTATCGTTGACATTGATGAGGAAAATCTTCAGATTTCCTGTAGCAAACAGTCCTCCAGGATCAACCACTTTAATAATCAGTGAAAAACTAAAGACACAGACACAAAAAAGACAGCTAAGACTTTCTGACAAACAGCGGGCTTCTACCAAAGCAGGATCTAACAGACAAAACAGACACAGCAATTGATTCCTTTGGTTAAGATCAGTGCTCCCAGTTATCTGAGCAGTTGGAAATAGCTCACACTTTGTAAAGAAACAAATGAGTCAAATCAACTGACAGAAGAGGCTATGGTAACTTTCAAACAGTGTGCCAAGTGCAAGTTTGGCAGTACGTATACTAAAGTTGGAACATACAAAGATTAGCATGACCCTTCCGAAGGATGGCACATAAGTTGCTGAGGTGTTTAAATTTTTTCTTTACAGTTTGTTAATTTCTATAAAAGGGAGTATGGGGGGCCTATGGAAATTCCTTATCATTTTGTACAAAAGTCACTAATAGCTATGGGTTTGTACCCTTTAAACAGTGATTTCTTTTATTAAAGTAACAGGTACCAAGGACAAAGTCTTAGGAGTGATCCAGTGTGGTAGTGTCCTTGCTGTCCAGCCATCCTGGAGGCTGAGGTGGAGGACAGAGATTACAAGGCTATAAGAGACTTAAACAAACGAATAAAACAGGAAAAAGCCTTCAAAACAAATTAACATCAAAATAAAGAAACGTCAGGATGGTTACACAGTTAATGAGGTTTTCACAGAGGTGAGGGAAGGAGAGGAAAATGAAAATTTACTTCTTCAGTGACGAATGCTCTCATCCCTAGATGGTGAACCCCTGCAACCATGACTCAACTTTCCCAGTGCTGCTCAGATTTGATCCCAACAAACTCCAGCTCTAAGCAAATTGAGACATCTCCTTTCTTTAGAAAAAAAACTATTTAACTTGAAATATACCAGTAATTGACACCAAAATGAGCATCTTCCTTCTCTCCAGACCAATGTGCAACCACTTCTCAACTTCTTATTTCAAAGTTTCTCTTACGAGAAATTGATAGTGTATAGGAAAATTACTGACAAAAAACAAAAAGTCTATCTACCTAAAAGAATGAAGACATTTCAAGAAATAATTCTAGCCAAGCATGGTGGCCCATTCCCTTAATTCCAGCACGTGAGGGACAAGTTGATTTCTGGGAGTTAAAGTGCAGCTGGTGTACATAGTGAGTTTCAGACCAACTAGTACTCCAGAGTCAGACCTTGTCTCAGAGTAATATAATTCTGAGAAGTCTTAACTACAACAGTGGGGAAATGGCAGGAGCACTATTCATAGCATGATAACTCAAACTCAGATATGGTTTAGGAGAGGCTGGATGAGGACAAGTGGGTGGAGTCACAGCGATCCTCCTAACATCTTCATCAGGAGCCAAGCAAGTGATTTCCTATTTTTCCTTTCAAGAAAAGGATTTTGATATTTTTAAATTTAAAAATCACCAATGAAAAGAATTAAATCCGGGCTAGGGAGATGGTTCTTGGGGTAAGTTGCTTGTCTTTACCCAAGCTGGGTCCCTAGAACTCAAGCATCAATCAATGGAAGAGGACATTCATTTCAGGGTGTGCTTCTCAGGCCTCTGAAAGTGCCCCGTGGCATGTGTGTCCCGCCACCCACTATATGCAAAACAAAGATTGCTATCAAGAAAGAGAATTGATGAGAATCAGTTGTTATCTGAAATTTTTCTTATTTCAATAAAGGTCAACTAAGCAACCCAGGCAACTCTGCAGCGAGAAAGGGATAGAAGGACATGTCCTAGGAACAGGGAATGAACGGCCATCTTGGCCACTCAGTCGTTAGTACTCCCATTCTGCAATGAGTGCTTCCAGTTTCTACTCTTGTTTCCTCTGATTTAAGAGGTAATAAGAAAAAACAAAAAAAGAGAAAGATTTTATTAGAACACAGAAAACAGTTTCTTTCCCAAACTTTAATTAATTTTCATTTGCTAACAAATCGTAAGGCTTATAAATATCTAGGGTGTTTTGGTTTTGGTTTAAGATTGTATCGTGTAACCTAGGCTAGCCTTGAACTCACTGTGTACTCAAAGATGATCTTGAGATTATGGTCTTCCTGTCTCCCCTCCCTGGTACTGTGACTATGCATGTAGAGTAGGATTCCTGGTTGATGCAGTTCTGGTGATCAAAATCCAAGATTTTATATACGTTAGGGAAACTGTCTACCACCTGGGCTACATTCCCAGCACCAACCTGATGATTGTCTTGATGATCTTTTTGTGGACTCTGAATGTCCTGCAGTGGGACCTGACCTATATGATGTGTGGGCGGCCAATCTTTGCAGGGCCTTTGCTACCCAGGAAACTGCTTTGGGTATTTTTCCATTCTCAACTTCCATTGTTGCAAAGACTCACTTATGAAATGCTGGAGAAATTTTATTGGAATGCCTTTAGACCCCACTTCCTTTTCCTATGAAGCACTTTGATACAAATTATATAATTGAAAAGGGTAAGCATTAAATCATTATAAAATTAAAAATGCTAACTTCAACTGGAGATGACCTGTTTGGCTGATGCAGATGGATAAGAAAGCAGTAGTGTGCTAATTTTTTTAAAAAAGTGCTGATTATTACATTGAAAAGCAATTCTGCATTACTGGCATCGGGAGAGACAACCTGCCCACTTCCCTGGCAAGGCACAAACAAAACTACCAAAATAATCTTTGTGCTTCTCTGTGATGAAAGCAAGTGGCACAGCCAACTTCCCCATAGACACCGAAAGCAGGAACAACACAATTACAAATGGGGGATAATTGCATTTCTAAGACAGTATCAAGAGAAACTTCATGTGAGGAATATTACTTCATGTTAGGAGCAAATATGGAGAACTTTTTTCAAAGGAGGAACTTCTAGTCAAAGGACTAGTATCTCCAGAGAAAACCCGGCACCACATTACCTTCTCATGTCACTCTCGAAATCCAAATCTGTTGCTGTGGAAATTGCCCCAGTGCTGTCAATGGTGAAGCCAGAGCTCTCTGGGGAAATGGAGTACTGTTTGTTGGATAGAAAAGAGAAAAACTTAATATTGCAGAGGTACGACTGATTCCCTGGTGAGGTTCTTCAACTCCTAAGAACCAAGCCTGAAACTTCAGAAAATGTTAGCAGCTGATAGATATGATGATGGTGGTGGTGGTGGTGGTGGTGGTGGTGGTGGTGGTGGTGGTGGTGGTGGTGGTGGTGATGGAGAAGAAGGAGGATGAGGAAGAGGTGGAGGAAGAGGAGGAGGAGGAAGAAGAGGAGGAGGAGGAGGAGGAGGAGGAGGAGGAGGAGGAGGAGGAGAAGAAGAAGAAGAAGAAGAAGAAGAAGAAGAAGAAGAAGAAGAAGAAGAAGAAGAAGAAGAAGAAGAAGAAGAACTTATTATATTCAACTGACTTCAGATCAGACACATGCTCTTAAAAGCTAAAAAGAACAAACCAAGCTTTTCTGATCTCTACAGTCTTCTTATTACCTGAGTGTTTCTTAGAATACCCGACTCAAAGCTAAATGTAAAGGGAAAGGACGATTGTTGTTTAATGAACACTGAGGTGGTCTGTGCAGATGGTGAGTACAGGCTTTGGAAGCTGGGGTCAGTCGAGGAGCTCTGAGAAGACGGAAACTTGAAATACTCAGCATCTGCTCACTTCCTTTGTCCTGGGCAGAGACAATGCTTTATCAAGTCCTCCCATGCTTTGCTGACTTTCAACCTCATCCACCTTTCAGCAGTTTTGTTAAAGGGCTCCAAATCCAGTCATTGGAGTCTCAGCATCCTGGGTCACGGGTTGAAGAGGAAGGTGAAGGGTACTTTGGAAAGTCAGTTAGGTGCGTTGGATGGTGTTTTGCTAAGGCAAACACATGAAGGAGGGTCTCTGAAGCAGACTTGGGCGGAAGGATGGTCTGCTAAAGCAGGTACATGAAAGAACACACTAAAGATTCTCTGCTAATGACACTCATGTATTGGCCCACCTTACATTGTGTAGGTGAGCTCCACTGTCGGGGCTCCATAGAGAAAAATGCACCAAAAATACTTATGATATGCGGTGGCTTTTTGCCAATTCCTTGAACTTGGGCTGATTGGCAAAGGGATGTCAGCTAAGACAGACTCAGGTGCTGAGGCAAGACCCGTGGAGGTCATGTGATATCTGGAGGAGTACAAAAAGGACTCAATGGACAGTGAGGGAAGCTGGGCTAGGTGTCCTTATGGAGCTAGATGGGCAACATTTGTCTTCCTGAGCTTATCCTCGCTGAGCTGAGAAAGGCACAGCTGAGAACTGGCATTCCCGTTTGCCCCGGTCCATCCTGCTGACTTGTGCAGAGCCTGAGCCTGTCTCTGCTAGATAGTGCCACCGCTGCTGATTCGTGTTGGCTGTCCTGAAGTGTTTGCAAGTGGATCCAGCTGCCACAGCTGACCTGTGAACTGAACTGCCGATTTTCTAACAACACAGACGGGAGTTGCTAAGAAAGAAAGAAAGAAAGAAAGAAAGAAAGAAAGAAAGAAAGAAAGAAAGAAAGAAAGAAAGAAAGAAAGAAAGAAAGAAAGAAAGAAAGAAAGAGAAAGGAAGGAAGGAAGGAAGGAAGGAAAAACATTTCTAATGAGGTCCACTTCCCCCTATCCTTTCTTTCCCACTACCTCTGGGGGGTGATGGGCTAGAAGGGAGGTTATAGCATTTTAAAACCATCATTAAAAATAGGATTGAAAAAAAATAAGTTACAATGAATGTTGGTATTATCCCAGTTCACAAACAGGAAATCCAAGGATTGGAAAATTCAGTGGCTTGCCTTGACCAGCATCCTTAAGACAAGCTCCTGCCCAATGGAGCAGGTGAGGCAAGGGTTCCTAATATAGGTGAGAATCCATTTATAGAAAAGGCCAGGAGCATAAAAGAAAAGTCTGCAAGAGCCTTAATATCAGGAATTAATTATGCCAAGTGCTACTGACTTAATCATTGTGCATGCCCAGGATAATTTAATAGAGAAAATTAAACCCAGAAGGACTGCAAAGCAGACTAAAAATCATTTGGAGAAATTAGTGACCTTTACATTGATTGATTTTTCTGGTGAATCACCATATTGTGACTAATTTCAATTCATACCTCCCATGCCTATCCATCTAAGTAAGACTGAGCTGATTGTTGCTGCTTCTGCAGAATGATGTGGAATATTAGCATGCTGGAATGGCAGGCAAATTCATCACATACATACTTTTAGGGCAAACGCAGGAATAATGAGGCCTGATACATAAGGGAACGACAAGAGGATGACTAGAAATTAAATGACCTAAGAGGCTCACCAACACTGTCTGCCTATATACAAATGTGCATGATTTTTTTAAAAGATGCCCGCCCACATTTCTGCTTCCAGCTACTCAAAATCTGAAATTTCAAATTTAAGTGTTACACTGGTGTCAATGGTTTTTTCAAACAGGGTACATTGGAAAGTTGTGTGTTACTTGGTTTATTTTCCACAAAATAAAGTATTCTTCAAAAAAAAATATATCTCGATGGTGCCGTTATGAGCAACCCCTCCTGATGTTCAGGGAAGACTGGATGTTCAGTGGTTGCTAAGCAGCAAGAGCTATCAGTAGGTAGCCCCCTAAATGTCTCGAACAGGAAATCATCCTAAGGGATGAAAAATTAATTCTCTGGGGCAAGGCAGATTATATTCATTGTCCTTGGGCTTTTCCTAATCAATAATTTGTCTGTGGTTGCCATAAATTGATAAATAATCATTTGGCCATAAAACTAATATGGGTCTCCCCATTCGCAGACAGCAAGGCATGAGGACAGATTACAGGACCTGAGGGTATGCATCACGGGGGAGTGAGCCTTCAGTCTACCTGAACAGGCTTACTCAGAATCCACTTTATTCCCTTCTTGAGAGGCTCAGGACTATTTGTTCTCAAGGTAGCTTGTGGATTAGAAATGTCAGACGCAAAGTTCAAACAGAGTGAAAGGCTCAGTGCTTCCAGATCAGGGTCACAAGGATGGATCTTTTCACACCCTGTCAGTCAAATAACGATTGCAATATCTGTGAGTAGATTGGACACAGGTTGCAATAAGGGGATGAGGCAAATGAGGAAGCAAAGAAAGAGTTAACTGTGGTGAGAATGAAAGGAGTGGTTATGGAGGATAACTAACATTAAAGACTTTTGGAAGTCACATAGACTGACCACTATAGGTTGGAGAGGCTGGCTTGTGACTTTATTCTCAAGATAGCCCAGAAATTACAAATATCAGACCCAAACTTCGGAACAGTTAGAGGTTTCAATGCTTCCCAAGCTGGTCAGTCATAGATACATAAACATGCGCACGTGCGCACACACACACACACACACACACACACACACACATGTTGTTTTTGTTACTTACAATGGGGAAGGGGGCAATTCTTTTTCCAGACACCATAGACTATCAAATGAAAATCCCAGTGCCATGTGTTTTCAAGATGTTAGTCAGTGAGAGATCCTGCAGGACCTGCAAACGTTCTAGGCTATTGCCACTGCTCTTTTTTATTACGAAGAACTTGCTGGAAAGACTTTACTACTAAAGACACCACACAATTCAGTCACAGGACAGGGAGTGATAAAGGTGGTACCTACCTGAAATCATCATCTCTATGGGTTACCTTTAATAGTGGGGGAAGGTACCACTCAGGTTCCTGGCGGAGGAAGGTTAACCAATAACTCCACCCAAGTGTGTATACTATGAGCTACAGTAATAACTGGAGGAGAAAGATATGTTCATTGGTGCAACCATGGCATAATATAAATGCTATGAAAGACACCAACCACTTTCTGATTGATTTTAAGGCTAGCATCACTAAATGGAATTTGTATCTGGTACTGTTGGCTAGGCCAAAATCCAGAAGCTGGTGTGCCATAGACCCTAGGAGACAATTTACTTCTATTATTCTGCTAAATGGACATAGTATATTGACTTTCTGTCTTTATGCCAGTAGATTAGTGCAACTGCCAACCCTCATCAGAGAAGGTTTTATTTCATTACATGATTAATACAGAGAAACACAATTGGTCAGCATTCAGAGAATGGGTGCTCAACTGCTTGCCCCTAAATAGGACATCTACTTCACTCCTCCTCCCAAAGTTTAGGAACCCTCCTGGAAAAGTGAGAAGAAAGGTTAAAGGGTCAGAGGTAGTGGGAGGATTGCAAAGAAACTGTATATTGCAGATATGACAGCATCATTGTACATATGACCCCATAGACACTGAGACTGCACGCGTAAGTCATGTACAACACCAAGCCAGATGAAATCCTGGCATGGATAAAGGATGAGCTCATGTTGTCCCTCCCCTCTCTGAGGAGGTTTTGGCAATTGATAACTTCCTGAAGAGAGAGAGAGTTAGACTGTTTTTTCAGGGATGGAGTCACTGATAAGCTGGCCACACTCCAATAGATGACCCTATATCAATGAGCTTGCTCTCAGCACTAAGTGGAATCAGTGGCTTAGGAAAAGAAAAGGAGATTTTTGTCTGTTGGACATCTATGGCTGGGCATGTAGCCTACCCTTAAGAGTAGTTTCTTACTCCAGTAAGACTCTCTGGGGAAAAAAACTGATTTTTCATTTGCAAGAGGCTCTCAATAAATTTCCGGGTTAGGGACAGGGGCATGTGTCCACTTCCGCTTTCAGCTCTAGGACACCATCTGGTACAGACCCATGCAGGACCTGTGGGTGTTGCTATAGTCTACATGGATTCATTTATGCACTAGCCTGGGTCTGTCTAGAAGGCCTTCTTCCTTGGTGCCCTCCATCTCCCCTAGCTCTTAGACTCTTTCGGCCTCCTTTTCTGCAGCATTTCCAGAGCTCTGAGGGGAGGAATTTGATGGAGATAGACCTTTCACAGCTAATTGTTCCAAAGTTTCTCATTCCCTGCATATTGTCTGGCTAGGGGTCGCTGTAATTATTGCATCTGCTACAGGAGGAAGCTTGTCTGGTAATAGCTGAGCAAAGCGATCTAATGAACATAGAATGTCTTTAGGAGTCATTCTATTGGTGTATTCCTTTAGAAGAATGGTAGTATGTGGTTTTCCTCTAGGTCCCTGGCCTGCGGTTCTAGGCTATCCAATCAGCATTGGGTATAGGCCCCATCTCATGAAATGGACCTCAACTCAAATCAGACATTGGTAGGTCACTCCCACAAGCTTTGTGCCACCACTGCACTAATGTATCTTACAGGGAAGTCACTCCTGTAGCTTGAAATGTTTATACCTGGGTTAGTGTTCACTTTTCTCCTTTGGTAGCATGCTGAGTGCCTGTGACACAACTATGAGTGTGTAGGGAGTGAAGATTCTATGTAGGCTCCAGCTAGACTTCTACATGTCCAACGAGTTATGCAGGTGTCATGTTCGCAGTAAGGCCTTATGTCCAGTTTGTGAAGAGGCAGCAAGAGCTTTGACAATAGCCTGGGTTGTTTGGTGGCTACTATGGATGGAACTCTTTGCTTAATAACTCAATAACATGTAACCTATTTCTAGAGCTTCATTTGGTGACAAGATTTGGAGCTTTTCATTCCCGGATATTTGGCAATTTTATTTAGATCACTGTTGTTTATGTACCTATTATAAGAGGCTTCTACTGTCTTAGGATTCCATATGACGTTTGAAATTGCCTCTAATTTTGGTGGTTCCTTGCTCTCCTCTTTTCTCCCCCTCTTCTCTGGCTAAGCCTATCATTCCAGTCAATACCACATCTATCCATCCATAGCTATTTACTCTATTTCCCCTTCTTAGGGAGATTCTTCCTTCCCCCAAGTCCCTTACTCTCTAACTACCCTACGTAGTTCTATAGGTTGGAGCTTGCTGATCAATGGTTTAACAGCACATATGAGCAATACATACCATATCTGTCTTTCTGGGTCTGATATATCTCAGTCAGGATGTTTTATTTTTCCAGTTCTATCCATTTGCCTAAAAACAATTTAACAGCCAAGTAATATTCCAGAGTATAAATGTACTGCAAATCTTTATCCATTCATCCACTGATGGACAACTTGATTGTTTCTACTTTCTGGCTATTATTATGAGCAACAGTGAACATGGTCAAACAAGTACCTCATTAAGTGTCCTTTGGATATATGCCCAAGAGTAGTGTATCTGCACCTTGAAGTAGATCAATTCACATCTTTCTGATGTACTAGTACTGATTTCCATGGTGGTTGTAGGAGTTTACTCTCCCACATCAATGAATGTGTGTTACCTCTACTCCATATCCTCACCAATATGAACTTTTTTTTAATTGACTTTAACCACTCTCTTTGTGGAAGTAAGGTGAAATTTCAAAGTAGTTTTGATTTTACTTCCCTAATGACTAAGGATGTTGACCATTTCTTCAGGTGCTTCTCAGACATTTGAATTTCCTCTTTAGGGAGTTGATTTTTAGATCTATGCCCCATTTTTTAATTCGGTTATTTTCTTGAAGTCCATTTTTTTAGATTTTTGTTTTGAATATTAGCCCTCTATCAGATATGCAGTTTCCTGTTCTGTTGGCTGCTACTTTGAATGACAGAGTTCTATGCCATATAGAAGTTTCTCGGTTTCATAGAATCCCCTTTGTTAATTGTTTTTAGTGCCTGTGTGAACGGTGTTATGTTCAGAAAGCCTTCTTTTGTATCAACGAGTTCAAGATTATGTCACACTCTCTCTTCTATGAGATCCCTTCTACCTGGCCTTATGGAGTTGAGTTTTGTGCAGGATGATAAGTATGGATCTATTTGCATTCTTCTACATGCGGCCATCAAGTGTGATCAGCATTTATTGATCATGCTGATTTGTTAAAGATTTTTTTTCTCTACTGTGTATTTCTGGCTTCTTTGTCAAAAGCTCAGGTGTCCATAGATGGGTAGATTTATATCTGGGTCTTCAATTTAATTCCATTGATCAACATAACTGTTCTTGTGCCAACACCATGCTGTTTATTACTGTAGCTCTGTAATATAATTTAAAGCCAGGTATTTTTTTGTTATTTGTTTTCTTTTGTTTTGTTTTCTTTTTTTCATTCAAGAGTTTTTAACTATGTTGGGTGTGTGTGTGTGTGTGTGTGTGTGTGTGTGTTTCTGTGTGTGTGTGTGTGTGTGTGTGTGTGTCTTTTCATATGAAGCTGAAAATTGTCCTTTCAAGGTCTGTTAACAATTGTGCTGCAGCTTTAATGGGGATTACATTGAATCTGTAGGTTGCTTCAGTAGGATGTCCATTTTGACTGTTACCCTACTGATTCATGAGCATGGAAGATCTTTCCATCCTCTGATATCTCTTTCAATTTGTTTCTTTAAAAATTCTTCTCACTGCTTCCCTCCCTCCCTCTGCCTCCTATGGCTACCTTGTTCCCCCTTCTAAGTGTGATTCAAGTGTCCTTGCTTGAACCTTCCTTCTTGCTTAACTTCTTTGGGTCCTGCGGGGGGTACCATGGGTATTCTGTACTTTACGGCTATGTTTTTATCATACAGTTCACTTACTACTTTAGAGTTGCCCTGAGGTATTGTAAAGGTGTAGTTCCCCTGATTTCTTTCTCAGTTGTTTCCCAAATTGAACATAGAAAAGCTACTGATTTTTGTGAGTTAAATTTCTATCTAGCTCCTGTGCGGAAAGTATTTATCAGATGTACGGCTTTCTGCTGGATTTTGTAGGGTAATTTATATATAAACTATCATATCACCTGCAAATAAAGACTTCCTTCCTTCCTATTTGTATCCCCTTGATCTCTTGCAGTCGTCTTATTGCTTCAGCTAAGACTTCAAGTAGTGAGTACTATAAGAATAGGTCTGGCAAGAGTAGATAATCTTGTCTTGTCTCTGATTTTAGTGGAATTGCTTTGGGTTTCTGTCCATTTAAGTTGGGTCTGAGCTTGCTATAAACTGCCTTTATTATGTTTATGTATGTCCCTTTTATCCCCAATGCCTCCAGAACTTTAATCATAAAGGGGTGTTGGATTTTGCCAAAGGTCTCTTCTGCATCTAATGAGATGATCATGTGGGGTTTTTTTTTCCCTTTCAGTTTGTGTACATGGTGGATTACATTTACCAATTTACTTATGTTAAACCATCTCTACATCTCTGAGATAAAGCCTACTTGGTGGGTGAAATGTTTTATTTATTCTTAGATTTGGTTTGTGTCTTAGTTTGGGTTTTACTACTGTGAACAGACAACACAACCAAGGCAACACTTATAAAAACAACATTTAATTGGAGCTGGTTTACAGGTTCAGAGGTTCAGTCCATTATTATCAAGGCAAGAGCACGGCAGCATCCAGGCAGGGATGATGCAGCAGGAGCCAAGAGTTGGACATCTTCATCCAAAGGCAACCAGGTAAAGACCAGCTAGCTTCCAGGAAGAGGGTCTTAAAGCCCATGCCCATAGTGACATATGTACTCCAAGGCTACACCTACAAATGGTGCCACTCCCTGGGCCAAACATATTCAAACCACTACAGTTTGCAACTATTTTACTGAGTAATTTTGCTAAGGAAAATTGGCCTGTAATTCTTTCTTTTTTGAGTTTTCTGCAGCTTAGGTATCAGGACAACTGCGGAGGAAAGGCATTGAGCAATGATTCTTTTTTTTTAAGATTTTATCTATTTATTGAATATAAGTACACTGTAGCTGTCCTCAGACACACTGGAAGAGGGCATCAGATCCCATTATGGATGGTTGTGAGCCACCATGTGATTGCTGGGAATTGAACTCAGGACCTCTGGAAGAGCAGTCAGTGCTCTTAACCACTGAGCCATCTCCAGCCCCGAGCAATGCTTCTTCTGTCTCTATTTTGTCAAATAAATTAAGGATTGGAGCTAACTCTTCTTTGAAGTTCTGATAAAAATCTGTGCCAAAACCACCTTTTCTTTGCTTTTATTTATTTGTTTATTTATTTATTTATTTATTCATTTATTTTTGATTAGGAGACTTCTAATGACTTCTGTTTTACTAGGGGCTATAGATCTGTTTAAATCGCTTTCCTGGTCTTAATTTAGCTTTCTTATGTGATATGTATCAAGAAAATTTCTTTTATAGCTAGTAGATAGAGTACACCTTTTAAAGTATGACCTTGTGGATTTCCTCTGTCTGTTGTGATGTCCCCTTTTCATCTTTAATTTTGTTTACTTAGACCATCTCTTCCCACCAATCTGTTAATTTGCTTAAAATTTTGTCAACTGTATTGATTTTCTCAATGAATAAACTCTGTCTCATTGGTTCCTTGCATTTCATTTTGTTTGTTTGTTTGTTTGTTTTTCTCTCATTGATTTTTATCCCTGAGATTGATTGATTATTGACATCTAGGCCTTTGGAGAATTGTTTCTTTTTCTTCTTCAGAGCTTTCATGTCATTAATTTACAATATGAGACCTCTCCGAGGTTTTGTTGTTGTTTGGTTTGTTATTATTATTGTTGTTGTTTTCCTTGGTTTTCTGCATCGTGCTGGTTGTCTGGGAACTCATTCTGTAGACTAGGCTACCCTTGAACTCAGAGATCAACCTGCCTTTCCCTCTGGAGTTCTGGGATTAAAAGTGTATGCTGCCACCACCTGATTCCAAGTTTTTAATGTTAGAGCTATGAACTTACCAATTAGAACCACCTTCCGTGTGTCCCATAAGTTTGCAAATATTGTGTTTTCATTTCTATTCAATTCCTGAAAGTCTAACTTCTTTATTTCTGTCTTCACCGATATTTTTATTCAGTAGAGAGTTGGTCCGTTCCCATGAGTCTGTAGGATTTCTGTTATTGTTGATCTCCAGATTTAATTCATGATAGTCAGATAGGAAGCAGGGTGTTATTTCAATTTTTTGAACCTATTGAAACTCGCTTTGTGTCCAAGTATGTGCTCAGTTTTGGAGAAAGCTATATGAGGTGCTGAGAATTCATTGAAAAGCATTTTCTTTTGTGTTGGGGGAAATGTTCTCTCAATATCTTTTAGGTCCAGTTGATTTATAGTATCTGTTAGCTCTGGTTAACTCTGTTGAATTTTGTGTGAATGACTTGTCTGTAGAGTGAGGTATTGAAATCTCCCACTATCATTGTACGAAGGTCAATATAAGATGTACGCTAGAGTAGCATTTCTTTTATGACATTGGTTGCCATTTTGTTTGGCACATAAATGTTAAAAATACAAAATACTCTTTGTGTATTTTCCTTTGGTTAGTATGCAGTGATCTTCCCTAAGTCTTCTGATTAGTTTTGGTTTGAAGACTATTTCTTCAGATATTAAAATGACTATACCAGCTTGCTTCTTAGGTCCATTGGCTTGGAACATTTTTCCATCCTTGTTCCCTGAAGTGATGTTTATCTTTTATGTTAATGTGCTTCTTGGGTGCAATAAAAGGACAGGTCCTATTTTCATATCTATTCTATTAGCTTGTGTCTTTATATTTATAAATTACAACCATTGGTGGACAGAGTTATTAATTGGCAGTGCCTATTGATTTCCAATATTGTGTTATTGTGTTATGGGTTTTTTCCCTCTTCTTTTGACTTGCTCATCTGATATTTTTATTCCTTTTCGCTGCATGTGATTTTCTTCTTTAGGTTGAAGTTTTCCTTCTAACACTGTCCCATAGCATTAAGTGCAGGCTTCTATTGTTTCTTTCTTAGAAGTTCTTCAAGTAGATCTTATGATGTTCAGTTTTGGATTTTTTAAGGGCTTCCTGTGTGGGCATATGTGTGTGTGTGTATACATCTATATGTATTTCCTGACTTTCTTTTGGGGAGGGCTCTTTTTTGTTTGTTTGTTTTGTCAATTAGTTTGGTTTTTATTTATCTCATCCTATTTATTATTATTCTTTAGATATATGTTTTAGTTTGTTTTGTTAACAAGAGATAGAAAGGGGGAGGAGAAACCATAACCAGAATATATTGTGTGTAAAAGATCTATTTTCATTAGAAGAAGAAGAGTATATGATGCTGAGAAGGAATTGTGGTGGGGAGACCAAGGTAGAATTAGAAGGAAGGGAATGGAAGTGAATTGGATCAAAATACATTAAATGTATGTGTGAGATTCCCAAACAATAAAAGTAAGAGAGTAGAGAAAGAAGAAAACCAATATTGCTATTTTCATAATTCAATGTTAACATTAGGTATCATGTGTGGAGTTATCTCTTACAAGCAATCAGTGATCGCCAACCTTTTGACACTGTGGCATGACAGTGTACTGTACAAATGAGGTGGACCTCTTTCACAGGATTCCTGGGGTCCAGGCAGCCCCAGACCACAAATCAGACACACAAAGCTAACCTTTCATATGTATCATCTAGCTTAATCCTCATTAGAACCCTGAAATAACTATTATTAATAATTGTCTTATAATTAAAGAAACCAAGTTACAGAGAAATTATGAGACTTGCCTAAGGACACAAAGCCAGAAAGTAGAAATTCCAAATTTATTATGTTAATAAACTATGTAAATTCAGAGTGTGCTATTGCTCTGATGTACCACCCCTCACTTGGGAGACTAACTCAG
This sequence comes from Rattus norvegicus, assembly GCF_021556685.1. Taxonomy (NCBI): domain Eukaryota; kingdom Metazoa; phylum Chordata; class Mammalia; order Rodentia; family Muridae; genus Rattus; species Rattus norvegicus. The sequence goes on along the minus strand of NC_141548.1, from coordinate 14,655,171 downwards.
GGAAATATTTTCTGAAGAAGGATCAGTACACACAAGATTTCAGTAGGTTGGCTTTGAACTTTTGATATTCTTGCGTTAGTCTACAGAGTGTGGCAGCTGAAGATGTGTGCCTCCTTGCCCATCTGCCCTGAGCATTATCTGAAACAGGAGCTCTGTGTTTACTCTTGAAAGTCATGGGATTTTACAAGTATCATTTTCTTTCCCCTGGAGTACACTCAGTTTATGAACAATCGCAATGGTTTTCCAGTATGTACTGGATTACATAAGAACCTCTTTCTCAATGCTTCTTTGTACTTCCTCTGTTTGGTATAAATCATCTCTAGTTTGGTATCTAGGCCTGGTATGTGTCTTAGGATTTCTCTAGAAACAGATCCTAAGAAGAATAGGTGTATGTGAATGACTAAGCACCTGTCTGAAAACTGAGAAGCACAAGAGAAGGAGTAGAACTCAAGCCAAAGTGCCATGCCAGAGTCCTTCAGAGGCCTTCAGGCTGAACACTTCCCACAGTCTTTGGGACTGTCCCCATCCAAGGACAAAAAGTGAGACTTTCGTATGGTAAAGAGTTAACACAGGGGCTGGAGAGATGGCTCAGTGGTTAAGAGCACCCTACTGCTCTTCCAGAGGTCATGAGTTCAATTCCCAGCAACCACATGGTGGCTCACAACCATCTGTAAAGAGATCTGATGCCCTTTTCTGGTGTATCTGAAGACAGCTACAGTGTACTTACATATAATAAATAAAACAAATCTTTTTAAAAAAAGAGTTAACACAGGAATATGTGAATCTCTGAGTGTTTTCTGCTGTTATAACCATAAAAATACCTCAAAACATCTTTCTTCTGACTATTGGAAACTAATTCTATCATGATCAAAGAATGGAGTTGAAACACAGAAAAGTGGAAGAAGATATCCAAAGAGATTGGGAGGAGCACAGTCCCAGTCCACTAGGACCCCTGGCACTCCCTTTATTACAGAAACAGAAATCCTACTAGGAAGTAGGGTTAGCTGTAATATTCTGAAACAAATTAGTTTATATGTAATTAACATTTAATTCTGTCCCATGTTCTCCAGTAACTATGAGGGGGAGGGGAGGCTTTGTTTTAACTTGAAAATGTAGCTGTAATAATAGTGTGAATTGTCAGCCAGCTTGTCAGAATCTAGGACTCATCTGAAAGATGCCTTGATTGTATTAATTGGGGTGGGAAGATCTACCAACTGTGGGTGATACCATTCCCTCTGCAGCGGATCCTGGCTAAGTAAGCGGGGGGCGGGGGGTGAGCTGAGAGGCAGCAGCATGCATACATTTACTGTTCTCTTGACTTCCCTGCCATGACAGATGGCAAGCTGGTATTATAAACTAAAATAGACCCTTTCTCCCTTAAGTGTCTTTTGTCAGTGTATTTTGTCACAGCAACAGGAAAGCAAAAATCAAAAACAAACAACAACAATAAAAAAATAAGACCGGGACACTGAAGCATTGTATAGAGAAAAAGGTTAGCCTAATTGGAAGGAGGTGTCATATTCAACTACCGATGCCTCCTGCCAGCAAGTGAAAAGACATCATAAAATAATCAGGGAGTGATGATGTGCAAGGTGCCTTTAGAATGCCTGGGGAGATCTATCTAGTGCCTGTGACAACTGCCAGAGGTTCCATTGGTCTAAGAAAGCGATCTGGCATCTGCACTTGTTAACATCGTCTACTTGATCCTATTGTTACAAATACCACACTGTTGAATACTATCCCCTAGTTGTCTCAGGAATTGTCTTTAGGAATACATTTTAAAAAATGAAAGAAACCCTCCCAAACATAACCTTTGTATTTTAATTTTTAGTCTTATAAAACTTTCATTCAAACCTGGGTGTTTTTGCTTGGCTCATTTTCTTGGGCCTCCCATACAGTGTTGACTTTAGACAGACCAATCACTAGTGGATCTTCATTTGCCTTGTATGAATAGACTTGAATTATTATTACACCTTTTTCAGGTAAATGATTGTCAGATCTTCATTTTCCTTCACTCCATAGCCTACGAATAGTGACACTCAGGCAACTGTTATAAGGTATTATAAGACAAAAGCCTTAATTCATAGAAAACATCATCAGAATATGTACATTTGCAGTTGATAAGATAAGTGTAATAATTTACTCTGGGATTGTTTGGTGGTTTTTTTTTTTTTCACAATGACATTAAGCGGTATAACTACTGGCTGTAGTGCATTACAGACTGCCATCTTGTGGAGAATGCGACAGTATGTGCAATTGTGAAGTAAACACTGAGCCAAAAATGTATTACGAGCATGATTATGGTTTTCTCCAATCATCTGCCTTTCATGTGGTGAATTAAAGATTTTTTTCTAGATAATTAAAGCTTTTCCTAAAATCACTTTCCCCCAATCACATAGTTATTTCAAGCAAAATTGTGTTTTAGCTTGAATAATTCAGATAATTGTCTCCATTCTCAAATTCATTTGGCTATAATAGTCTTACACTAAATATTTCATCACATATCAGAACTTTCTGAGTATACATTAATAGGTGACTGTCTCCATTCCGCCTCCACTCCACCTCTCAATATCACAAGAAAACAAACTTCTAAATTGTCATTAGGTACTGAATACAAACTTAAAAACTAATTTTTTCAGTGATTTTTGTAAAGATTTCCTGAAGGTCTACCAGGAATAAAGAACAAGGCCTGTGCCTGTGTCTTTGAGGTGAAAACAAGAATAGCCAATCAATATGCAAGATTATTGATACTCTATAGCGCCACAAATTAACAAAGCATAAGCAGTCATTCCTTTTCTATGTATGGTATGATTTGAATAATAATCATCCCCCATACATTCATGCATTTGATTCCCAGTTGTTGGCATAGCTTGAAGGGGTTATGGAACCTTTAGGACGTGGAGCATCTTAACCCCTTGACTTGACTTACTTTCTGGGTGTGGATAAAGTCAGCCACCTTCCTGTTCCTGCCACTTTGCCATGCCTTTCCCACATAGAGGATTAATAAACTAGTGGAACCATGAACCACAATAAGTTCCCTGTTCTTTAAGTTGCTTTTGGTTGTGTTATTTTATCCCAACAACAGAAAAGTAGCTAATATGGTACGTTGGTTGGCACTGGGTTTCTTTTAAATAACGTGAGCAGATCTGTATATATCCAAGTAAATGTCAAAATATTGGTGTTGATTTTCTTTTTTCTTATTGGCTGACAGTTTTGTACAGGTAAATCATTGCTAAATCTCCATTTTTCTATGAGTAACCCTATATTATAGATTCTTACAGAGTAACGTTTAGGATACTTGTTTCCCCTCCCCCAACATCTTCTCTCTTAACCCTCACAACAGCAAGATCCCAAGACACTTCCTGTCCCCAACAATATGACTTTCCTGATTCCTCAGTGGCAATAGCCAGCTAACTGTAAATTTTCCAAGATACCATTCAAAGCACAGGCATTGGTATATACTTTGTAACCCTGTCCACACAGTACACCAAATTGCGTGTCATCACACATGCATCAACCACAGTTCAATCCTCCTCAGCAGTACAATAGTTCAATCCAGCAGAACCCCTCAGTGTGCCACTTGGGAATTCAGTCTTTCATCCAGAGACTGCCCTCTTCTCTGAATGTTCATCTTTCCATTTCTCTGTAGCCATGAAGAGTTCTCCCTTACTTAGATGTCTTCTCTACGATCCTCAAAGTTCTAGCATTTCCCAGCATCATTTCTCTCTCTCCCTCCCTCCCTCCCTCCCTCTCTCTCTCTCTCTCTCTCTCTCTCTCTCTCTCTCTCTCTCTCTCTCTCTCTCTCTCTTCCCTCTGTCTCTGGCCTTTTGCTTACTTTACTGAGGAAACTTGAAAGAGTTCCCAAGTCAAAAGAAAACCCCATGTATTTAAAATTATCATTTTTAAAGCTCTGAGATAATTCCCTGTGTGATTGCTTGACTCCTCCCTCCGCAATCCTTAGCAGTATGTGATACGCTGAAGAAGAGAGGTTCTTTCTGCTACTGGTTCATCACTGTGTGACAAGGTCCTTTTTATCTTCTTCATTTTCTGTATAAGTTTTCTTTTGAGCAGATGGCCTTGCACTTATTAATATCCAACAACTTGCCAAGAAAGAGAAAATACCATCAGCATTTAGGGAAAATTTTGTTCCTGTCCACTTTGGCTGTTTTTATACTGCTCTTTCTCCCTGCCTGGAAGCCTTTGTCCATTGCCACAGTCCTCACTCTAGCCATCACTATCCTCACTTGTGTTGTTATTATTCTCTACCCTTTCTTGATGTGGAGGTAGGAACATACTTGGCCCAGGGAGTGACACTGTTAGGAGGTGTGGCCTCATTGGAGTAGGTGTGGCTTGTTGGAAGAAGTGTGTCACTGTAGGCATGGGCTTTGAGACCCTCCTCCTAGCTTGGTGGAAGCCAATCCTTTCCTGTTTACCTTCTGAGCAAGATATAGAACTCTCAGCTCCTCCAGGACCGTGCTTCCTGCCTTGGTGACAATGGACTGAACCTCTAAACCTATAAGCTAGCCCCAATTCAATGTTGTCCTTTATAAGACTTGCCTTGGTCATGATGTCTTTTCACAGCAATTGAAACCCTAACTAAGATACCTGGATTCTCTCCTTCAGCGTAGAATATGCATTTTTTCCAAAATGAAAGTTTCTCTCTTGGCACCACATTTTCCCCAGCCACTGTCCCATTTCTCTGCTCTATATCTTAAGGAAAGTAATTGAAATGTAATTCTGCTGGTTGTTCCTACTTTCTTTCCCTCTCCCCGCCCCATGGGGTGACCCCCAATCACACTTTCACTCCCACTACTCTGCTGAGCAAAATTACTTAGTGAGGTGGTTTCTCTTGACTATTAATTTAGAACTTAGAATTACCATGGAAACAATACCTGTAAGGGTGTCTCCAGGCAAGGTTAATAATATCAGAAGACCCACCTTCAATTTAGACTGTGCTATTTAAAGGGTGAGGGACATACTACACTGAATAAAAAGGCTGCTCAATGGGTAAAGATGTTTGTCACCAAGTGTGCCGTCCTAAGTTTGATACCTGAAACCCACATGAAGAAAGAGAAAGGTTTCAGAATTTGTCCTCTCACCTCCACTGTAGCACGAATGCCACACACACACACACACACACACACACACACACACACACACACACACACACACCAAGAAAAGGAGCTAAAGTGCTGAATTCTTTTACTGTTCCTGTGACTTGTCTTGTCTAGGACAGCAGTACTTTTTTTTTTAAAAAGATAGACTGATGGACACCCTGAACACCAACAGAAAATCTAGGATTGGATGTGCTATACTGCGTGGTGGGGATGTTGATAATAATTCTTTCAATTTTTCAGCTTTTTCCATTGTTCTGTATGTTCAGATTTTTCATGATAGAATATTGGGAAAATCTATAAAACCAAGTAATTTCCTGTCACTCCAATTGTCAATATCCTAGACTAAGTCTTCCTCTCTCCTCATGAATTTTACTGTTGTCACTTCAAGTGGTTCCCCCGTTTGTATTTTTGTCTTATATAGTTCTTTTCCATTCACATAGATGCTTTCTGATTATGTTTTATGAAAATCATAATATGCTTTCCCCCTAACAAACAACCTCACACCAGTCAGAAGAAGACATGAAGTCCTTTCCTGTATTTCAGAGGTCTCCTGTAAACTAATTCCTAACTGCACTTCGTCAGCAGCGCCCTTCCACTCGCCCTCACTTTACAGTCATAGTGATGTGTTTCTATGGCTGAGCCATGCTAAACTGCTGCTTCTTTGGGACTTTTGCTATCTTTTGTCTCCAATGTTCTACCTGAGCTATATGTCTGATGGACACATGCATCATTAGCAATAGTCACAGTCATCTCCACTTCTACCACTCGTTGCCCTTGGCCACTTCCCAACTGCACCCACTATTGATGAAACACTTGCTGTTTGGCTGTTGTTACTTTTCTTCCCTAGTCTGTGAAGCTTGTGGATTTAAATGTCTTATAAATATTGTACTTAGTCATGTAGTCTTGGCAACTGGGCCAATGTATACAGGATGAGCATTTTCATAGCTACCTAGACAATAAAAACCTGAAGAGAATTCAGACTTGTCTTGACTGTGTTTTGCATCAAATAACTTTTCAAAAGTTTTGAAAATTATGGTTGATTTCAAAACATGTGAAGCCCTTTGAAAACATCTCCTTTTAAGGCCTTTTCTGATATTTTATTTAAGTACAACATAGACACCAAGTTACTGTTATCAATAAGATGCACCTAATCTCTGCTTTTATGGGGTTTATAACTTCATGGAGGTCATTTTTCAATTGACAATATTAGTTTAAGGCTATGATAAGGCAGGAAAGGTGATTAATTTCTGATACAGTGCTTCAGACTAAAAGGTAAAAGTTTTGAATCATTTGTATTCTATAACTGTATCTTTAAATTTTTCAAACCTTATTTTTGATGATGGTTCTTAAATGCTTTAACCTCCCTATAAGCCCACCAGAGGTAGTTGGAAAGAAAGAATACGGGGTGGTGGGAGGTGGGGAGGCAGTGGACCTGTTTAGAAAGGTTCTTTGGAGCCACTCCCATCTGTGTTGTCTGGAAATCGGCAGTTCAGTTCACAGAATAGAAGACAGCAGCACTCAATTCACTCGAAAACACTTTGTTTGACAGAGTTAGGATAGCAAACACAGTCAGCAGCAGTGGTACTATCTAGCAGAGACAGCCACGCCTCAACCTCAGCTTGCCATAGCAGGAGGGACCGGGAGGAACACCGGGAGAAGTTCTTAGCTGTCCCTCTCTCAGGAAAGTTAAGATCAGTAAAGGTGCAAGACTCACAAGCGTTACACAGCTAGTTCTACAAGCAAGCCAAATCGGCAACTATCACTGGCCACCGAGAGTCTTTTTTATACCCGCCAAACATCATGTGTCTTCCACGGGTCTTGCCTTACCATGTGAGTCCACCTCAGCTGCCCTCGCTCTGTCAATCAGCCTGAGTCCACAGAAGCAAGAAACTGCAACACATCACCAGAAGTCTTTTTGGCACATTTCTCTCTATGGAACCCCAACAACTACACATGGTAAGACAGGCAAGTACATGTGTTGTTAGCAAAGAATCCTTCATCACAAGTCCTTCCACAAGCTTGCTTTAGCAGAACAAACTCTCTCCTGTGTCACATTCGGTGAAACATTCCTTCATGAATCTACCTTAGTCTTTCACCCGTGTCCACTTTAGCTAAACATTCGTTCATGTGTTTTCCCCAGCAAAACACCTTCCAATACAACTTTCTTAAGAACCCTTAAGTTTCCACCTCATAATAATAATTTCTGAAGAGCAAATGACAGTTTGGGCTTGTTTTCATTGGGGATTTCCTGTGTTTCATTCTTTTTTCTCTTTTGAGGCAGGGTCTTATTAATGTGGCCCATACTTGTTTTAAATTCCAATGCTTCAGTAAAACAACAAAATTCCAGACTCCATGCCCAAATCTCAAAGATAGATTTCATATTTGTCAACATAGAAATAATGGAGAGTTTGGAGTTGGGGATTTAGCTCAGTGGTAGAGCACTTGCCTAGCAAGCACAAGGCCCTGGGTTCAGTCCCCATCTCCGAAAAAAAAGAAGAAAAAAAAAAGAAATAATGGAGAGTTTGAAACTTTAAAATTATAAATGTTTGTCTATACAGAGCAAAGTAAATCGAGATTCAGTGGATGCTGATAAGTTGATGATTATGAAACATCAAGGGAACAAAATGGCCATTAAGCTCCTCTATTAAACTCTGTACAAACACAACAGATTATATGAGAGGCCAAGACACTAATGGAGAGGCCATGGTACTTGCTTGCTGTATAGCTAAAGGAAACGACTACTAAAAACAGGTAGTTCAAGGCTTGTTCACCTTACCCCTCCTCTACTCCAAACAAGTTAGTACAGGCAAACGGTTTTCTGAAGAATAGAGAAACTCAGAGCTTAGACATGAAACCCAGCACCAAGCCCATTCCAGCAATGGTCAAAGGACTATGTCTACCTTCATCACTGGACCTCAGTGGCTTACAGAACAGACAATGGAAGTGCCCTGAAACCAAGCAAATATTTGTGCCTCAGTGGGGCAGTCTGGCATTTGACCTTACATTTAGGTAATACTACTGGTATCATGGACTTCACTATATCTCTAAGACAGACTGTGGGACACTGTGACTGTGAGATTCAGGTATGGCAGAGCTTAACATTGTCCTAGACTACAAAGGACTGCCACCAAACACTACTGAAACCTTAAGCAGCATAATATGGTTCAAGATCTCTTTTCCTAGAAGTTAGACTGAGAATTATACACAGAATTTGACACTGGAACTTACTATTGGACTGGTGAAATCGAACACTGAGAAGATCCTAATTGCCTATCTTCTACTAAGGGAGCATCTAAAACAGATCCAAATGGGAAGACATATGGTCTTAGTACGTCAGACTTCCATTCCAGCTAGCAACACCTGAAGTTGGTTGCAGCCATCTTGAACCACAAGTCTACCCCAGCAGTAGAAAGTTACTAGCAGCATAGAATCCATCCCTAATAAAGTGCTATGCTAGTTTGTCTCAGGGTTTGGTACAGCTTGGTGCATTGGTGGTCATAGCTATAACCTGGAAGCCTAGGGCTGCTATGCCCAAAGGTATTCTGCCCAGAGGCATGCAGACTTACAGGCCAGTAAAATAGATGATGAATCTGGAACTACTCTAGCCTCAGGAACAGAGCGCTAAGCCAACAGAGTATTTAGGATAAACTTGAGCTTAGAGTGTCTGCCAATACGGAAAGTGTGAAGAAAACTTCACTATAATGAGGATCTTTTGGTTTACACGAGGTGCCTTCATTTTACCACTTCCCGTATGAGCTCTTTGCAAAATCCACTCCCTCGTTTTCAGTCCAGTTGAAATCCCATAGATCTCAAGGTAAAGCAGGTGACCTAGGCCTCCACCAATTCCTATAGTGTATTCTGTCCTCGTGCATCAAATAGCAAGTGATGAGCTCATGAGCCAGTTACAGTCATGGTGATGTACTGAGATCTTGGGGAAGAAGCTTTTAGGAGTCAATCTCCATTACCACTCTTCGACCTTGATTCTCATCATCAACTATCTTTCTTTCCTCCTTTCCTCATTTCCTTCCTACTTCCTTCCTTCCTTCCTCCCTTCCTTCCCTCCTTCCTTCTTTCCTTCCTTCCTTCCTTTCTTTGTTCTTTTTTAAGGCAAGGTTTTTCTGTATAGCTGTAGCTGTCCTAAAACAGGCTTTGTAAATCAGGCTGGCCTAAAACTCAGAGACTTGCCTGCCTCTGTCTCCCAAGTGCTGAGGTTAAAGGTATATGCCACACAGATGGCCGTCCATCAACTATTTCTCAAAGAGACAGGGCAGAGTTCAAGTGCTCTGGAGTAAGCATCAATCTGTTAATATGCAAACTTGGATTCCTTGTGCCTGAAACCCAGTCTGTACATCTGGACATTCCAGGAGCTGCAGCCACAGAGCTCATTTGTTTCAAGTTTCCTATGAGTTGCAACTATAAGAGTCCTAACATAGTCTTCGAAAAATCTAAGGTCCATGGAAGAAAGGAACTCCTGTTTACTAATTTTGACTGAAAGGCATGAATGGAAATGACATGTCCTCATACTTCCAACAGCTGACCTATTTGATGTATGTTTTCCCCTCTTAGTGAAACAGAAAACCTGAAAATGTAGATGCTATTCAAAGGACATGGTCCTTTCTTTTTCCAAAATGATTATACTTTAGAACAATCCTTTCAAAGCTGAATTGTAAAGTGAAAATTTACATATTCTAGTTTCTAATGCAACAGACTCATCTTTTTTCTCCCCTTTAATGTTTGTTTTACAGCTGTGTTATAAAATAGAAGTGTATAATTAAAATCTTCAGTCCCATAATTAAATGCTTGGCTACACTGTAATTGTTGAGCCTTTTGGTGATTCCATCGCTAATTATGCCCCTTAGAATTTCCAAATATCACTTTCCCATAAAAATCTGATCATTGTCAGCTTTCAGTCAATACACTTGACTGAACAGAAAATATTGTTTATTTCCACATATAATCTGCAGGCTACATTGAGTCATCGCATTTAGCAAAGAAGCAAAAGTAGTAACGATATAGAAGCAGACTTTTAGCAACCACACAATGGTGTAACTGTTTAATGCTTATAATGAAACTTCCAGAAAGTGTTGCTTATTTGGGACTATTTGCTAATCTCTCCAATAAACATTAGCACTCAAGATATTAGCTAACTACTTCTTAATATCTGAAAGAAAATAAAAACATATAGAACACCACCATATATCCGTGTGTGTGTGTGTGTGTGTGTGTTTATGTACTGAGACTTGTCACTCAATCTAGTTAAGTCAATTAGTTAAAACTTACTATGAAAAAAGTCCCATCACATGCCAATGTCATTCTTTCTGCCCTCCACTCACTCTCGCCCTTACCATCTGCTAGCCTGGACCTATTTTCACCCAAAGCTCATTGACTGTTTCTATAAACACACGAGGCAGGACACATTACTCAGTGACTCTTTGGGTCATAAATTTATTTCACCGTTAAGAAGGGCAAAGACCCAATACATGTCAAATAGGATATTCTCTCTCATCTTTCTTATTCCATAGCATTTTTATAGTTCTAAAAAAATTTTTAAGTGAAATGGAATTGATACAATGTTCTCAGACTTTCAAACTAACGTTTGATATAATAACCAAGAAAGGTTCATGCTGATCTCAAACACCAGCACTATCAGTACCACTTTGCTGGGAAAGAGAAGGTCTAATGGGCTGAGATAGGATGTGCTGAGAAAGATGTGTGGTATAGACTATCAGGATGCAACTGAGGAAGATCAGTGAGACCGGTGGATAATCTCCAACTCCACAGAGGGGGGTAGTGTCAGTCTCAATTGTTAGCAAACAACCAACACCATGTGTTGCCCCAGCCTTGTGACTGTGACACATGAAGAGAGGAGGGATTGCTATGCAATGTTTAATCATCCCAGGATGAGATCGGGACTTCCTTGGCTTGTTCTAATGAGCACATCTCAGTTACATGCCAACTTTGGTTAAGCACCTCCATCCTCACCTGAGTTAGTGCTAAGAAGGCATGCCTTCTCTCTATCCTTTTTAACCAATGTGAGTTTTTAACATTTAAAATAGGTCTTATGTGGATACCATAGAGTTGAACCCTTACTCTTCCTAATTTGCCCTGGTAATCTCTTAGCATTTTTAGGTAACTTGAATTAGTATCTAAAATTTTCATATTGGTTTTGCATGAGTTACATTTGCTCTTCTTCCTTCTTTATTTTTCTCACTGAGTATTTTCCATTACTTTATTTCCTCCCATAGTATATCAGTTGCAACCTCTGAGTCTCCAGGATATATTTCAAATAATCTACATGAAGCTATAAATAATATTTTATCATTTTATAGGTGGTTCACACAACATAACTATTTACAATCTTCCCCCCTATAGCATAAGATATCTACCACCTTTCATTTTACTTTCCATATGCTCCAAGTCCTGATGCCTTGTCAGTACTAAACTTATCTTTTTATCAATGAAAAATGGGAAATACATTTTTCACTTCTTTCTTCTCTGTGGCCTTCTTTAATGCAGGTCCATGTTTCTGATATCTCTCATTTCTCTCCTCCTATGAGCTTCCATGTATGAAATGTTTTAGCAGTTTATGAAATATAGATCTGTAAGGGATAAATGTCTGTTTTTGTTGATTTTAAGAAATCATTTCTAGTTTTTTTAAGATTAATTTATTTTATGTATGAGTACAATGTAGCTGTCTTCAGACACTCCAGAAGAGGGTATCTGATCCCACTACAGATGGTTGTGAGCCACCATGTGGTTGCTGGGAATTGAATTCAGGACCTGTGAAAGAGCAGTCAATGCTCTTAACCACTGAACCATCTCTCCAGCCCCCATTTCTGTTTTATAGGAAGTGTATTTTATATATTTTAAGGTATTCAACTTGATGACTTGATATAATTTCACTGGATATAAATTTCTTGTTTGTCCTGTTCTTTCCTTAAAACTTTAAAATACTTCATTTCAGACTTTCTTTACTTGCATGATTTTGTTTTAATTTTTTCCTCAACGTAATACCTTTATTAATTATTTGGGAATTTTATACAATGCACACCAATCATACTCATTGCCCATTCCTCCCTGAGCCACCCTCCCACCCTTGTGCTCCCCTCTTCCCCCAGAAAAACTACGAAGTCCAGTTTCTATTTCCCACTGGGGCTCAAACTCCCAGCAGTCAGCCCCTTAAAGGACCCTGATGCCCTCTTCCAAGCCATCACTTGTGAGGAGCCACGCTTCAGTTTTTAAGGATGCTCTTCAAAAGCTTCCTGTTCAGACTGCTTTGTGCTAGGTTTTGCTGGGAGTAGGGGAGAGGATTGTCATAGATGCCTTCAATGCCTTTCATTCTCAGTTGTGAGTCATCAATTCCACTGCAAAGGGGACTTCCTTGCCAAAACAGCTGGAGGCAGTATGGATCCTAGGCTTCCACATGGTGCAGCTGGAGGCAGCATGGATCCTAGACTAACACATGGTGCAGCTGGAGGCAGTATGGATCATAGACTAACACATGATTTTGGGTGGTAGCACAGACATGGGCATCAATATGGTTACCACAGACATCAACACGGCCTCTGGTGGCCTCAAGGGCCATAGATTTCAGCATGACTGCCAGCAAGCAGCATGGACCATGCATCCACACAGCCTCCAGCAACCACAGCAACAGCAGCACTATTTGCATGTTTTTGAACGAGAAGTCAGCTGTAATTTTTACCTTCGTTCTTCTATAGGTATGGTGAGGGATCTCCTCCACACTATCATTTCTTTGTGCTTTGCTTTTTGAAGCTTGATATGTCTAGAAGTATGTGTATATACATGTATGTATATACATAAATGTACATAAATATGTGTGCATATTCCTAACAGGAAAACTACATCAAAATCTCCCTTCTCTCATCTAGAAAGATAAGCTTTTCACAGAAAATGCCATTGAGATTTTTTGGGTTTTGTTTGTAAGATAATCCTCTTTTCTCTGCTGGACACATAAGATGCTCTTTCTTGGTATCCACTGTGAAAATCTGGTGAAGCCCTTGATTTAAAATCTATGAAAATATGTTCCTGCCAAAATTGTTCACAGTTTTTCACTCTGTGATTCACTCAGCCTCTAAGAATTCATGAGTTGACCTAAAAGGCTCTGGTCTGTTTGGACAGGTATTCTGAGCTAAGCTGTGATATTCTGGATTTCCTGGTCCATCCAGGTCTTAGGCTAGCAATTTGCCCAAATGAGCCCAAGAAAAATGTTGTTGTTGTTGTTGCTGTTGCTGTTGCTGTTGTTGCTGTTGCTGTTGTTGTTGCTGTTGCTGTTGCTGTTGTTGTTGCTGTTACTGTTGCTGTTGCTGTTGTTGCTGTTGCTGTTGCTGTTGTTGCTGTTGCTCTTGCTGTTGCTGTTGTTGTTGCTGTTGCTGTTGTTGCTGTTGCTGTTGCTGTTGCTGTTGTTGTTGCTGTTGCTGTTGTTGCTATTGCTGTTGCCGTTGTTGCTGTTGCTGTTGCTGTTGTTGCTGTTGCTGTTGCTGTTGTTGCTGTTGCTGTTGCTCTTGCTGTTGCTGTTGTTGCTGTTGCTGTTGCTGTTGTTGCTGTTGTTGTTGTTGCTGCTGTTGTTGTTGCTGTTGCTGTTGTTGTTGCTGTTGTTGCTGTTGCTGTTGCTGTTGCTGTTGTTGTTGCTGTTGCTGTTGTTGCTGTTGCTGTTGCTGTTGTTGCTGTTGCTGTTGTTGTTGCTGTTGCTGTTGCTGTTGCTGTTGTTGCTGTTGCTGTTGTTGTTGCTGTTGCTGTTGTTGCTATTGCTGTTGCCGTTGTTGCTGTTGCTGTTGCTGTTGCTGTTGTTGCTGTTGCTCTTGCTGTTGTTGCTGTTGCTCTTGCTGTTGCTGTTGTTGCTGTTGCTGTTGCTGTTGTTGCTGTTGTTGTTGTTGTTGCTGTTGTTGTTGCTGTTGCTGTCGTTGTTGTTGTTGTTGCTGCTGCTGTTGTTGTTGTTCAGATTTCCTTATAATAAAGTTGAGTAGTGCAATGTTTTCTGGGTCAGAGAATATCTCCTGTGCCAAAATGTCAGATATACCCAAGGCAAGGACGGAGATGCAGGACGAAGCCAAGGCATGGAGTTCAGGTGCCTGAACGTGGATGAAAAGCAGCCTCACCGCATTGTTTGATCTGCAGACAGTATCCTCACCCAAACTTTCATCTTTCATCATTATAACAATGCCAGTGACAGGTCACATTATGGCTGTTTTTAGAGCAAGACAAAATATAAACTGTCTACTCTGTGAAGTACTAAATATTATAAGCATGATAGCACATGATACATTTTTAAATGCCATGGACAAATGATTAAAACAAGACTTATTAGACAAACAGATCTCTGTTTTTAAAAAAACCCTGTGAGAATTTTGAAATTTTAAATTAACTGCACATTGTGAATTTTTTAAAAAAATGTAGTTAACATTTCTAAGATCCTGAGGTCATATGATCTTTCATTTCTCTCATGGTTCATATGATAGAACTCATACGTTATGAAATATAGTTTGGGTGTGGATGCTTCAGCCCTACTTAGAAGGAGGAACAAAACAACCTCTGGAGGTAGAGGGAGGGAAAGACTTGGAAGGGAGAGATGGAGGGGAAGGAGGAAACATCAGGTGTGGGAGGAGGTGTGGGAGATGTGCAGAGGGTTGGGAAAATGAATAGAAGTGTGTAGCAGTGGAGGATGGGGAACTGGGGGTAGCCAACAGAAAGTCCCAAATGCCAGGAAAGCAAGAGGCTCCCAGGACCCAGTGGGGATGACATTAGCTGAAATACCCAACAAAGAGGAGAGAAAACCTGTAAAGACCACATTCAGAGATTAGCCACAGCCTAATGGTTGAGGGACAGGGCCACCCACCCATCTCAAAAATATTAATTGTTTCTGTCTAAAGGAAATGCAGGGACAAAAAGTTGAGCAGAGACTGAAGGAAAAGCCTTCCAGAGACTGCCCCACCTGGGGATCCATCCCATTTGCAGACACCAAACCCAAACACTACGTTGGATGCCAAGAAGTGCTTGCTGACAGGAGCCTGATACAGTTGTCTCTTGAGAGGCTCTGCCAGATCCTAACCAATACAGATGTGGATGCTTGAAGCCAATCATCAGACTGAGCATGGGGACCCCAATGAAAAAGTCAGGGGAAGCACTGAAGGAACTAAAAGGGTTTGCAACCCCATAGAAAGAACAGCAATATGAACCAACCAGACACCCCAGAACTCCCAGGATCTAAACCACCAATGGAAAAAGAACACATGGAAAGACCCACGGCACAAGCTGCATGTGAAGCAGAGTGTTGCTTTATCTGGCCTCAGTGGGAGAGGAGGCCCTTGTTCCTGTGAAGGCTAGATGCTCCAATGTAGGGGAATGCTAAGGTGGTGAGGCAGGAGTGGGTAGGTGGGTAAGAGAGCACCCTCATAGAGGCAGGGGGAGGGGAGATGGAATAGGGAGTTTGTGGAGGGGAAACAGGGAAGGGGTTTGAAATGGAAATAAATAAAATAACCAATAAAAAATGAAATACACTTTGGGAACTGTTAGTGCTCTAAGAAACAAGATTTAGAGACAGGTGGGCATGGATTTGAACTAACTCTACAACTTCCTGTTTAAACAAATGCCCTTGACTATAAATGAAAGACATGGTGCTTTTGCTATTGATTCATTGGGTAATAGCAGAGAAAATAACAGTGTCTCCTTTAATGATACCATGGGAATTTGATCATATAAATACATGTCTATCATGATAGTTATTAATGTCATTATCATTATTGGTAGGACCTCAGAAGAATAGCAGACTTCTCCACTTTAAAACCAGGTTATCTCTGAGTTAATATACAGGTTCAAACAAATGAAGGGGGGCTATCCAGTCATAGTGTTGAAATAACACATCTGTTCTTATCTAGTGTGTCAGAGGATGTGTGTAGGAGTGTGTCTAAATAGAAGTTTCCACAGCCTATGTCACTACTGAAATGTCATTCCATGTTTGGTAAAATGCACAAAGAACATTACATGGGTCTTCCAAATGGGTCACCAAAACCAATTCTTTTTTGAGAAAAATATAGGGCCAGGACCAGAAGTGTTTAATCTGTATGAGCAAGCTACTGGGAGTCTATCATTTGAAATGAGTTACTTGTGTTAATTGGCTAGTAAGACATTTAGATTGCATGTTATAATTACAACTAAAACCTATTGGACTGTCATGTATTTTCCATATTAAAATGTCAACGTTGTGGGTGAGCTATCATGAAGAAGCCCAAGGAAGCAATTGCTCTGTGCTATCTGATTTCTGTGTGGCACAGTTACTAGGTACTGGATTTAATACTATAATCTGGAATGTGTTCATTTGGAGCAATATGCATGATTAGGTTGGTTAATTGCATGTTGCAAAGGAAACTGTGACCTTTCCAGTACCATCCTGGAGGTGGCATTGTGCTTGGATGGAGGAAGAGACAAATGTACGTGGGGGATCTCGACAACAGCCACAATGTTCCATGTAATTTAAAAGCCATATGGACACTATCCCAGATGTGACTGGCCATCTACTGCATAAATACAATTTTGTAACTCTCAGTTGCCTTGAAGAAGAACTCAGCCACTTGCAAATACCAAAAATACAGTAGCAATGTGAACAAGCCTCTCATTTTTTAGCCAGTTTTGAAAAGAGATACAAGAATAACTTTTTTTAAAACATGTTATTCTTGCCTTTTGACCCATTAGTCAAAAACATCCTGGCTTAGTGCCTTAATCTTTTCACATGGCTTCAAAAATTAAAACAGTATTATAAACCCTGCCACTTACAAAATGTTCCACATTTTAAACCTACTTTCACATTCTTTGTGGTGTTTGATTATAATGAGAGAGGCATACAAAAGAAGATAAAGCAGTCATGTGCCATTCCCACAATTCAACCGTTGAAACAGCAAAGCAGATGGGTAAGTAACCTCCACCAGCGGCATCAGACCATAATCTGAAACCTTTTGATTTCAAGTTTCTTTCCCCTCTAGGATATTATGAGGCCTGAGGACAAGCCCTAACTTTCTGAATTACACATTGATCTCAGAATGCTAGATTTATGTCTCTACCACATGTGCAGCCAAGATCCCTAACAATGAAATGATATATCTCAACATCTTTCCTTTAAAAGTACTTTAGGGGGCTGGAGAGATGGCTCAGTGGTTAAGAGCACTGACTGCTCTTCCAGAGGTCATGAGTTCAATTCCCAGCAACCACATGGTGGCTCACAACCATATGTAATGAGATCTGGTGCCCTCTTCTGGCCTGCAGTCACATATGCAGGCAGAATGCTGTACATAAAATAAATAAATCTTAAAAAAAAAAAAAAAGTACTTTAGGGGTAGGCTATGTCTGCCTACACAGAACTGGATGCACTAGAATGGGAACAATTACCTAGAAATTCAATTCAATTTTAAATTCAATCATTTTCACCTGAAATATACTGATAATTAAGGCAAAAGTACACTTTGGACTTAATTGGAGAGTATAAATAACTCGTTTGTTTTATGTCTTTATATTTAAGCGTAATCACATATAAACACACAAGCATTGGTATTCTTTATTTCAAAAGACAAATTACCTCCAACATAGCACCCTCTGGGTCCTTGGCCACCGCTCTGTAAATGATGACGCCGTGGGCGGTGTCCTCTCTGATGTAAATCTCAGTAACTGCTCAAAAAAGTACAATAGATGTCAGTCTCTGGGTCTCACCAATACTAACCCAAAGTGTCTCGTTCAGTGATGTGTGATTAAAGCATAAGAGGGGGTGGGGATGATCAAAATACATCATATACAAGTATGACATCTTACAATGAAACCCATTATTATATAATTAATACATGATAATAAATGTCTTAAAGAACTGTAGTCAGTACAGATGCTTTCTTTACTCAGTGATTTCAGCGAAGCTAGTCGTGGCAACAATGATGATGATAGACAACACTGCATCATCTATCATCAGTCAGGCATACACAAATGAGATTTATCATTTTAAGTAACAGCAATAGTAAACAATTTTAATACTTATTGATAGCTAAGCTCTTAACAACATTGATGGTTTTTATCGTTCCAGTTCTCCTGAGACTTAAAAGTCACTAAGACGTCCAAGGTTATAGAACCACTACAGGAGCATTGTCTCTATGTTTTCTCCTTAAGTTTCCCTAGTACCGTATATGTTGGGAGTATGCGAGTCTCTACAACCATGGCCTCACACATGCTAAAAACATGCTTTATCACTGAACCACAGCTGCTATGTGTGTTAAGATAGTCATAGTAACTGGGAGCTTCAAACATACAAGTCTTTGGAGGGAATTAATAAAGCTAGAAAATGTGAGGCCCTTGAATGCAGAAGAAAACATCGTACCTATTGCTGCCCCACATTGTGAAGAAAGTAGGACTTCTGGATACCAAAGAGGTCTTCAATGCCTAGTTAGACCAGAGCCACACAGACCTACATTTTGACACACAACCCTTGTGACTTTACCCACAAGCAGTGGGACAGCTGGCTTACTGCTTGAGCAGTCAAAAGACCATGATTTGACCTTGAATCTATGCAAGGCTTCATCATATGTTTGGGGAAGAAAAAAAAGAGGCATTAACATCTACGGAGCACTGATTGTATACACACATCATTTGGGGCTTCTCAACATTGTGTGTATTGTGCTGGATAGTTTTATGTTGAGGGCGAAACCTCAATTGAGAAAATGCCTCCATAAGTCTTAATGTAGGGAGTTTTCTTAATTAGTGATTGATGGGGGAGGACTCAGACAATTGTAGGTGGGTCCATCTCTGGGCTGGCGTCCTAGGTTCTAGAAAGCAGGCTGTGCAAGCCACTGGGAACAAGACAGTAAGCAGCACCCCTCTCATTAGCTCCTGCCTCCAGATTTCTGCCCTGCTTGAGATCTTGCCAGGCTTCCCTCAAAGATAGACTTCTTCTACTGCTATAAAGAAGTAAAAGCCAAATAAATTCTTTCCTCCTCAACTTGCTTTTTGGTCATAGTGTTTTATCACAGTAATAGTAATCCTAACCAAGTCATGCATCAAGGTAAGACTGACATCTCAGTTGAATGGTAATTTTGTTAGTCACTTTTCTTCTTGCTATGACTAAATTCCTGGCTACGAGCTACATAAGGAGGACAGATTTATTTGGGCGGATCATTTGAGGGGACATAGTCTATTATGGAAAGGAAGGATGAGAGCAGGAGGCTCCATAAAATGGAAGTGTGTAAAAAGACACTTCACCTCACTTCTCCATTAACAGGAAATAGAGAGGCTCCACCTCCCAA
Organism: Rattus norvegicus; assembly: GCF_021556685.1. Lineage (NCBI taxonomy): Eukaryota > Metazoa > Chordata > Mammalia > Rodentia > Muridae > Rattus > Rattus norvegicus. The sequence goes on along the minus strand of NC_141548.1, from coordinate 14,635,763 downwards.
AGGTCCTCGTTACCTCTGCAACCAGTGCCACCAGCTAGGGACCATTGCTGAAATACACAAATCTGTGAGGAATAGTTCCCATCTAAGACATAGCAATGAAGAGACTGGGGTTCACACAAGATAAGTAACTCCGTCCAGTTAGTAGCCATACCTTCATCTGAACAATTTTGTTTTAGCTGCACACTATGGATTTTTCCACAAGAATTAAGTATTTGATTTGTCAAACACTTTTCAAATGATTTCTATCTTGACACAAAGAGACTGAACAATGCAGTTGTGTAACTGTAACTAAGGGAGTGTCAGCTGAATCAGTGAAGTAAGGATTAAGTTGAAGCCATGTCTTTAGACAGGAGACTTTCATCTTGTGCGCTCTAGATACAAACTCCTACCAGTCTTTCTTCTGTTTTATAATTTGTTTACACACACATGGAGTGTAAGTGAATATCCTAACTACATAAATGTAGCCCATGCTCTAAGATATTGTTAGCGTCACATGAAACTCAAGAAGGATGACCAAAATGCAAATGCTTCACTCCTTCTTTAAAAGGGGAACAAGAAAACCCTTGGTGGGAATAGGGAGGCAAAGTTTAGAACAGAGGCAGAACCTGAACGCCCATTCAGAGCCTGCCCCACATGTGGCCCATACATATATAGCCACCAAACTAGATAAGATGGATGAAGCAAAGAAGGGCAGGCTGACAGGAACTGGATGTAGATCTCCCCTGAGAGACACAGCCAGAATACAGCAAATACAGAGGCAAATGCCAGCAGCAAAGCATTGAACTGAGAATAGGACCCCCGTTGAAGGAATCAGAGAAAGGACTTGAAGGGCTTGAAGGGGCTTGAGACCCCTTATGAACAACCAATGCCAAGCAACCAGAGCTTCCAGGGACTAAGCCACTACCTAAAGACTATTCATGGACTGACCCTGGCTCCAACCTCATAGGTAGCAATGAATAGCCTAGTAAGAGCACCAGTGGAAGGGGAAGCCCTTGGTCCTGCCAAGACTGAACCCCCAGTGAACGTGATTGTTGGGGGGAGAGCGGCAATGGGGGAGGATGGGAAGGGGAAGCCCATATAGAAGGGGAGAGGGAGGAGTTGGGAGATGTTGGCCCAGAAACCGGGAAGGGGAATAATAATCGAAATGTAAATAAGAAATACTCAAGTTAATAAAGATGAAAAAAAGATATTGTTAACGTAAGCCTAGTAGTAATTATAATTGAAAAAAAACTATAATTCAACTCAAATAATGTATTTCCAGTCATCTGAGTCACAAATGTTCTGTAACTTTAAAATAATTGTTATAAAGTTACCTGCCTGGTGAACTCGGGACACACAGAGGCAGAATTCCTCTAGGACCGGGCACTTCCTGTGTTTGCCGGGAGGCCCACACCCGCAGACCCCGGCCCGCAGCAGCTCTCTGCTCCCAGACCCCGTGGGAGAGAGACCTCACCGCCTGGTCAGGTGGGCACTCCTGAGGCTGCAGAGCGGAAGAGACCACCAACACTGCCCACCCCTGCTCACATCCCTGGCCCAAGAGGAAACTGTATAAGGCCTCTGGGTTCCTGTGGGGGAGGGCCCAGGAGCGGCAGGACCCCAGCGCCTGAGACACCGCCAGAACCTGAAGGAACAGACCGGGTAAACAGTTCTCTGCACCCAAATCCCGTGGGAGGGAAAGCTAAACCTTCAGAGAGGCAGACATGCCTGGGAAACCAGAAGAGACTGCACGCTGCACACATTACTGATTCCAGAGGAAAACACCAAACGCCATCTGGAACCCTGATGCACTGAAGCTCCCGGAAACAGCGGCGCAGATCTTCCTGGTTGCTGCCACCGCAGAGAGCTCGTGGGCAGCACCCCGTGAGCAAACTTGAGCCTTGGGACCACAGGAAAGACCAACTTTTCTGCTGCAAGTGACCTGCCTGGTGAACTCAAGACACAGGCCCACAGGAACAGCTGAAGACCTGTAGAGAGGAAAAACTACACGCCTGAAAGCAGAACACTCGGCCCCCATAACAGGCTAAAAGAAAACAGGAAAACAGGTCTACAGCACTCCTGACACACAGGTTTATAGGACAATCTAGCCACTGTCAGAAATAGCAGAACAAAGCAACACTAGAGATAATCTGATGGCGAGAGGCAAGTGCAGGAACCCAAGCAACAGAAACCAAGACTACATGGTACCATCGGAGCCCAATTCTCCCATCAAAACAAACATGGAATATCCAAACACACCAGAAAAGCAAGATCTAGTTTCAAAATCATATTTGATCATGATGCTGGAGGACTTCAAGAAAGACGTGAAGAACTCCCTTAGAGAACAAGTAGAAGCCTACAGAGAGGAATCGCAAAAATCCCTGAAAGAATTCCAGGAAATCATAAATAAACAAGTAGAAGCCCATACAGAGGAGTCACAAAAATCCCTGAAAGAATTCCAGGAAATCATAATCAAACAGCTGAAGGAATTAAAAATGGAAATAGAAGCAATCAAGAAAGAACACATGGAAACAACCCTGGATATAGAAAACCAAAAGAAGAGACAAGGAGCTGTAGATACAAGCTTCACCAACAGAATACAAGAGATGGAAGAGAGAATCTCAGGAGCAGAAGATTCCATAGAAATCATTGACTCAACTGTCAAAGATAATGTAAAGCGGAAAAAGCTACTGGTCCAAAACATACAGGAAATCCAGGACTCAATGAGAAGATCAAACCTAAGGATAATTGGTATAGAAGAGAGTGAAGACTCCCGGCTCAAAGGACCAGTAAATATCTTCAACAAAATCATAGAAGAAAACTTCCGTGACCTAAAAAAAGAGATACCCATAGGCATAAAAGAAGCCTCCAGAACTCCAAATAGATTGGACCAGAAAAGAAACACCTCCCGTCACATAATAGTCAAAACACCAAACGCACAAAATAAAGAAAGAATATTAAAAGCAGTAAGGGAAAAAGGTCAAGTAACATATAAAGGCAGACCTATCAGAATCACACCAGACTTTTCGCCAGAAACTATGAAGTCCAGAAGATCCTGGACTGATGTCATACAGACCCTAAGAGAACACAAATGCCAGCCCAGGTTACTGTATCCTGCAAAACTCTCAATTAACATAGATGGAGAAAACAAGATATTCCATGACAAAACCAAATTTACACAATATCTTTCTACAAATCCACCACTACAAAGGATAATAAATGGTAAAGTCCAACATAAGGAGGCAAGCTATACCCTGGAAGAAGCAAGAAACTAATCGTCTTGGCAACAAAACAATGAGAAGAAAAGCACACAAACATAACCTCACATCCAAATATGAATATAACAGGAAGCAATAATCACTATTCCTTAATATCTCTCAACATCAATGGCCTCAACTCCCCAATAAAAAGACATAGATTAACAAACTGGATACGCAACGAGGACCCTGCATTCTGCTGCCTACAGGAAACACACCTCAGAGACAAAGACAGACACTACCTCAGAGTGAAAGGCTGGAAAACAACTTTCCAACCAAATGGTCAGAAGAAGCAATCTGGAGTAGCCATTCTAATGTCAAATAAAATCAATTTTCAACTAAAAGTCATCAAAAAAGAGAAGGAAGGACACTTCATATTCATCAAAGGAAAAACCCAAAAAGATGAACTCTCAATCCTAAATATCTATGCCCCCAATAAAAGGGCACCTACATACATAAAAGAAACCTTACTAAAGCTCAAAGCACACATTGCACCTCACACAATAATAGTAGGAGATTTCAACACCCCACTCTCATCAATGGACAGATCATGGAAACAGAAATTAAACAGAGATGTAGACAGACTAAGAGAAGTCATGAGCCAAATGGACTTAACAGATATTTATAGAACATTCTATCCTAAAGCAAAAGGATATACCTTCTTCTCAGCTCCTCATGGTACTTTCTCCAAAATTGACCATATAATTGGTCAAAAAACGAGCCTTAACAGGTACAGAAAGATAGAAATAATCCCATGCGTGCTATCAGACCACCACGGTCTAAAACTGGTCTTCAATAACAATAAGGGAAGAATGCCCACATATACGTGGAAATTGAACAATGCTCTACTCAATGATAACCTGGTCAAGGAAGAAATAAAGAAAGAAATTAAAAACTTTTTAGAATTTAATGAAAATGAAGGTACAACATACCCAAACTTATGGGACACAATGAAAGCTGTGCTAAGAGGAAAACTCATAGCGCTGAGTGCCTGCAGAAAGAAACAGGAAAGAGCATATGTCAGCAGCTTGACAGCACACCTAAAAGCTCTAGAACAAAAAGAAGCAAATACACCCAGGGGGAGTAGAAGGCAGGAAATAATCAAACTCAGAGCTGAAATCAACCAAGTAGAAACAAAAAGGACCATAGAAAGAATCAACAGAACCAAAAGTTGGTTCTTTGAGAAAATCAACAAGATAGATAAACCCTTAGCCAGACTAACGAGAGGACACAGAGAGTGTGTCCAAATTAAGAAAATCAGAAATGAAAAGGGAGACATAACTACAGATTCAGAGGAAATTCAAAAAATCATCAGATCTTACTATAAAAGCCTATATTCAACAAAACTTGAAAATCTGCAGGAAATGGACAATTTCCTAGACAGATACCAGATACCGAAGTTAAATCAGGAACAGATAAACCAGTTAAACAACCCCATAACTCCTAAGGAAATAGAAGCAGTCATTAAAGGTCTCCCAACCAAAAAGAGCCCAGGTCTAGACGGGTTTAGTGCAGAATTCTATCAGACCTTCATAGAAGACCTCATACCAATATTATCCAAACTATTCCACAAAATTGAAACAGATGGAGCACTACTGAATTCCTTCTATGAAGACACAATTACTCTTATACCTAAACCACACAAAGACCCAACAAAGAAAGAGAACTTCAGACCAATTTCCCTTATGAATATCGACGCAAAAATACTCAATAAAATTCTGGCAAACAGAATCCAAGAGCACATCAAAACAATCATCCACCATGATCAAGTAGGCTTCATCCCAGGCATGCAGGGATGGTTTAATATACGGAAAACCATCAACGTGATCCATTATATAAACAAACTGAAAGAACAAAACCACATGATCATTTCATTAGATGCTGAGAAAGCATTTGACAAAATTCAACACCCCTTCATGATAAAAGTCCTGAAAGAATAGGAATTCAAGGCCCATACCTAAACATAGTAAAAGCCATATACAGCAAACCAGTTGCTAACATTAAACTAAATGGAGAGAAACTTGAAGCAATCCCACTAAAATCAGGGACTAAACAAGGCTGCCCACTCTCTCCCTACTTATTCAATATAGTTCTTGAAGTTCTAGCCAGACCAATCAGACAACAAAAGGAGGTCAAGAGGATACAGATCGGAAAAGAAGAAGTGAAAATATCACTATTTGCAGATGATATGATAGTATATTTAAGTGATCCCAAAAGTTCCACCAGAGAACTACTAAAGCTGATAAACAACTTCAGCAAAGTGGCTGGGAATAAAATTAACTCAAATAAATCAGTAGCCTTCCTCTACACAAAAGAGAAACTAGCCGAGAAAGAAATTAGGGAAATGACACCCTTCATAATAGACCCAAATAATATAAAGTACCTCGGTGTGACTTTAACCAAGCAAGTAAAAGATTTGTACAATAAGAACTTCAAGACACTGAAGAAAGAAATTGAAGAAGACCTCAGAAGATGGAAAGATCTCCCATGCTCATGGATTGGCAGGATTAATATAGTAAAAATGGCCATTTTACCAAAAGCAATCTACAGATTCAATGCAATCCCCATCAAAATACCAATCCAATTCTTCAAAGAGTTAGACAGAACATTTTGCAAATTCATCTGGAATAACAAAAAACCCAGGATAGCTAAAACTATCCTCAACAATAAAAGGACTTCAGGGGGAATCACTATCCCTGAACTCAAGCAGTATTACAGAGCAATAGTGATAAAAACTGCATGGTATTGGTACAGAGACAGACAGATAGACCAATGGAATAGAATTGAAGACCCAGAAATGAACCCACACACCTATGGTCACTTGATTTTTGACAAAGGAGCCAAAACCATCCAATGGAAAAAAGATAGCATTTTCAGCAAATGGTGCTGGTTCAACTGGAGGGCAACATGTAGAAGAATGCAGATCGATCCATGCTTATCACCCTGTACAAAGCTTAAGTCCAAGTGGATCAAGGACCTCCACATCAAACCAGACACACTCAAACTAATAGAAGAAAAACTAGGGAAGCATCTGGAACACATAAGCACTGGAAAAAATTTCCTGAACAAAACACCAATGGCTTATGCTCTAAGATCAAGAATCGACAAATGGGATCTCATAAAACTGCAAAGCTTCTGTAAGGCAAAGGACACTGTGGTTAGGACAAAACGGCAACCAACAGATTGGGAAAAGATCTTTACCAATCCTACAACAGATAGAGGCCTTATATCCAAAATATACAAAGAACTCAAGAAGTTAGACCGCAGGGAAACAAATAACCCTATTAAAAAATGGGGTTCAGAGCTAAACAAAGAATTCACAGCTGAGGAATGCCGAATGGCTGAGAAACACCTAAAGAAATGTTCAACATCTTTAGTCATAAGGGAAATGCAAATCAAAACAACCCTGAGATTTCACCTCACACCAGTGAGAATGGCTAAGATCAAAAACTCAGGTGACAGCAGATGCTGGCGAGGATGTGGAGAAAGAGGAAAACTCCTCCATTGTTGGTGGGATTGCAGACTGGTAAAACCATTCTGGAAATCAGTCTGGAGGTTCCTCAGAAAATTGGACATTGAACTGCCTGAGGATCCAGCTATACCTCTCTTGGGCATATACCCAAAAGATGCCTCAACATATAAAAGAGACACGTGCTCCACTATGTTCATCGCAGCCTTATTTATAATAGCCAGAAAATGGAAAGAACCCAGATGCCCTTCAACAGAGGAATGGATACAGAAAATGTGGTACATCTGCACAATGGAATATTACTCAGCTATCAAAAACAATGACTTTATGAAATTCGTAGGCAAATGTTTGGAACTGGAAAATATCATCCTGAGTGAGCTAACCCAATCACAGAAAGACATACATGGTATGCACTCATTGATAAGTGGCTATTAGCCCAAATGCTTGAATTACCCTAGATGCCTAGAACAAATGAAACTCAAGACGGATGATCAAAATGTGAATGCTTCACTCCTTCTTTAAAAGGGGAACAAGAATACCCTTGGCAGGGAATAGAGGCAAAGATTAAAACAGAGACTGAAGGAACACCCATTCAGAGCCTGCCCCACATGTGGCCCATACATATACAGCCATCCAATTAGACAAGATGGATGAAGCAAAGAAGTGCAGACCGACAGGACCCGGATGTAGATCGCTCCTGAGAGACACAGCCAGAATACAGCAAATACAGAGGCGAATGCCAGCAGCAAACCACTGAACTGAGAATAGGACCCCCGTTGAAGGAATCAGAGAAAGGACTGGAAGAGCTTGAAGGGGCTCGAGACCCCATATGTACAACAATGCCAAGCAACCAGAGCTTCCAGGGACTAAGCCACTACCTAAAGACTATACATGGACTGACCCTGGACTCTGACCTCATAGGTAGCAATGAATATCCTAGTAAGAGCACCAGTGGAAGAGGAAGCCCTGGGTCCTGCTAAGACTGAACCCCCAGTGAACTAGACTGTTGGGGGGAGGGTGGCAATGGGGGGAGGATGGGGAGGGGAACACCCATAACAAAGGAGGGGGGATGTTTGCCCGGAAAACGGGAAAGGGAATAACACTCGAAATGTATATAAGAAATACTCAAGTTAATAAAAAAATAATTGTTATAGATATTTTTTTCAATTACCAGATGAATTATTTCCTTGCTTTTATTAAAATGAATGTTCCCCTCACCAAAAAAAAATTAAGTATTTGACTTCATAGAATGATAAATAGAGTCAAGAGAGAGGCAAAGAGCCACCTACAAGGTGGGAGAAAGAACAAAAAAGAATTCACCACAGGTCTCCGGAAACTTCTGGTTTAACAACTAAACACATTTAAGAGATTGATTTTAGTACACTGTGATAAAAGAGTTACATGGATTATTTTCAATACTGAGAAAATTACTTCAGTCTGTTTTCTGTGCAGTGGGACTAAGGGAATAAAAGAACTCCCCTCCAGTGCTATGAATGTTAAACAAGCAATCCACTTAAAGATTTTAGGGTGATACGTAGACGTAGTCAGTGCCCAGCTAGTGTGTGTGGGGGTGGGAGGCATGCATATGTCATAACAGGTATGGTGTTCAGGCGACAACCTTCAGGAGTCAGTTCTCTATTTGTACTGTGGGTTCCAGGGGTCACACTCTGGTCATTGGGCTTACATTACAAACCCATTCATTTGCTGAACCATCACACCAGCCGAAGTGTTGTTAATTATCATTCTCCTTTAGCCCTTATAGCCAGAGCACCATGAAGCACATAAGACATAGAGCACAGGACCTACATCTGTGTCCTCAGGGCTTCCTTTGCCCCCAAACAGACCCTTGGTACCTTGATTTTTCTGGGCAAGTGGCCCAATGAAATCAGGAGGCTCGTTCACATCTTCGATCTGGACAAGAATGGTCTGGGCTGCTGTTGCCCCTTGGTTGTCTTTGGCATATATTGTCAAGGAATAGAGTGCTACCACCTCAAAGTCCAGCTTGGGTGCTCCAGTGAGAAGTAACTAAAATGTGAAAAAGGGCACAATGATAGTAAAAGTCACTTGCAGGTATGTTTTTATGCTATGATGTCATCTCATAATCAAACTGCTTTTAATGCTATTCAGAACTAATCAATACTACTTTTTACTTGTTTGATTATTTATTTATTTGGTTTGGGTTTGGTCTTTTTGGTTTTAGTTTATTAGTTGGTTAGTTAGTATGAGACGTGGTCTCATACTATAACCCAGGTAGACCTATTGCTCAATTTGTAAAGCAAGACAGATTCAAACTCATAGCAATCCTTCTGTCCCAACCTCTCAAGTTCTAGGGTTAAAACTGGGAGCCACCACACTGGCAACTTGTTTTTGTTTTGAGACATGTACTTCAATTGCTCAAACTCATGATTCTACATCCTTGGCTCTTAGTCCTGGGATTAAAGGTATGTACTTCCACATCCAGTAAGGATATCATTTTAATAATGTGACCTTATTCATTGTGTCTTTAATATTTGTAACCTAGCTAAGTATTGCACTATAAATATATTTACTATAGAACAAATACTAGGTATCAACTATTTATTATGGCCTACACAGCAAAATGGAACTTCACATGCATTATCTTACAAAATCACTTTGTCAGCCTAAGTGAGGAAATATGGTTACTGTTCATCTCATTTTACGGGAAACAGAACAGAAACACAGAAAAGCAAGCAATTACCTAGGTCCATAGTGCTCATAGGCAGGGGGCACACAGAGGAAAAGCAGGCTCATAAGTTTGTCACATGATCATAAGAGCAGGAGCAAGACTACAGAGTCGTGGAAGAATTTTGTTAACTGGGCTTATAGTAGAAGCTGAACAGAGCACAAGTATAAGACAGTATTGTACACCAAATTCACACTGGAAGCAAATTTGAAAAGCTGGTTATCCCATGATTTGGTACAAATATCCTAGGTCCTTTTGAATAACTTGTCCCTCTAGAATATGTGCCCACAGAAGTTACTAGTGATCCCATTTAAAGCATTAGCAGATCATGTCTCTTTTCTGCCATATTCTATCATTGCTCGCATGTTTCTGACGCTTGCCATGTGACTTTGCAGTTCCTATGGCTTGGGCACGTGACTTTCTTCAGCCAATATCCTATGAGGAGACGTGAGTAAATGTACACGTGGGCTCAAACTTATCCTCTGGCTTTCCTTTTGTCCTGGCTAAATATGCTTCTGCTAGTCACTGCTTTTAGAGCCTTGGGGTTTGAGGGGTACAAGAGATAACCACAGCCTGAAGCCAAACCAGTCTAGGTCAGTTCAACTATGCTGCCCTGATGCTGTTAGTGCACTGAATTGGATCCTCCTTTAGGTCCCAGGGGGCCCAATGCAGAAAGACCAGGTGAATGCCAGGCATGCAATAGCCTTGCAGTATATTTGAGTAATTCTGATCATAGGGAACCGAGATCTCTTAGGATGAGCACTATGCCTGTGTGACCTTCTCCCAGTGGGAGAATTAGCTTTATGAGATCTAGATAATAGGTAGCACTTCCCAATGTATCTCCCCACCTCCACAAGCTCTGTCCTTTATCTCCTTTGAAGTGAGATTTCTCACCGCACTCCCTCTTTTAGGTCTCGTCCTTTCTCCATATCAGGATCCTTCTTTCTACAGAGCCTTTGCGCCTGACCTGGAATGGTTTCTTTTATTCAATTCCTGCCCAATCTGCAAATTGCTTTTCACATAGAGCTACTTCAGGGAACTCTGAGTAGACCATATGCCTTTGTTTGAACTCCCACCTATCTGAGAGCTTGTATTTCCTTGCCCATGTCATATTTACAACTTTATTTTATTTATTTATTAAGAATAAGGTACCTTGCATCTGACAAGACCCTCACTCAATAAGTACCTATAAAACAGGTAATCTTTGTTATTCTCAAAGAATTTGAGAATGTCTGACACATTATAAAGTCCCAAAGAATGAAATGTTAAATTAATTAAAAGCATGCAAGAGGGCTGGGCATGTTAGTACAAACCCATAATCCTTATACTTAGAAGGCCAAGAAAAGAGATCAGGAGTTCAAGGCCAGCCTAAACTATATAAAACAAACAACACACACAAACAACACACACACACACACACACACACACACACACACACACACATACACACACCAAACTAAACAAGCAATAAAATGTAAGACAGAAGAGAGTCTCATTTAGATCTCTTGAGGTATGCTAATACTTTCTACCTCCGTACTTACATCCCAGAGGTGTGAGGATCTATGGGACAGCACAAAAGGATGCACTGTGGGGCTGGCATTAAGGATCACAGGATCTCCAAGCAAAGAAGTGTGAGGTGAGAGAGATATGGTGACCGTGGCAACCCGTGTGTGATCAGAGGCGTTTTCCAGGAGAGGGCCAGCATTCTCCACAACAAAACTTGGAGCAGCATGAACACCTTAGAGAAAACACAAAACTAGACTTTATTATGTAGATCTCTACAAGGCTTCCCAACTTCTTTCATGTGCGAAGCCCCAGAGGAAAAGTGCAGTACCCACTTAGTACTTTTTTCCTTGGAATTCCCAAATAATAAGTTGAGTTAGGTGCCTAGCATTGCTGGTGGTCTGAGACCTTTTGTTACAGGGGCGCTTGCAATAACTACTCTCAGTTCTGTTTTGCACTGAAGAAAGTTAAAGCTACAGAAAAGACCTTATGTGACACAGCCAGCAATGTCAGAGCTAGAATTTTAACCCCAAATTTGCCTATTCACATCCAATGGCATTAAATGACTGAAACTAACTTATAAATCAAAATAAAAATTTGGGAAAATCAAAGATCCTCAGAAGTTCAAATTTGGGAAATGGACCTATCTACAAGGTGATAGCAGTGGCTGGGAAGGTAATGGAGGGGAACTTATCAAAGGGGCACTTTTAAATCTCACACATACTTTGACTCAGGCCCCAGTCTTCCCTCTTATTAGCCATATGAACATGTAGGCAAGCTATCTATTTTTTCTAAAGCAACTGATGTCATTCTGTGAGAAATGTCTTTGAACTACTTGGACATCCGATTACCATTACTTAAGAGGGAAGCTGTGTAGATCATTGGCCATCATTCTCAATATATACTTCCCAGTCACTCTCACAGCAGTTGTAGATTTCATCTTATGACTCACTACATATTTTGTTAGACACTGTGAAAGGCTGATAGAAGTGGCTTTTCAAGTGTCGTTGTTTTCTATGAATATCGTCTACCCTGCAGTATCGAGAAATGAACACTCAAAGTCACAATGCATTCAGAGCAAAGAGTCATTACACAGCTCACGGAACTGCCCTCCCTTGTTCCTCCTTTTCCTTCTTTCCTTGCTTTCTTCCCTTAATTTCAACTGACTCTTGTCTTTAACCAAGGCAGAGTCTGGCTAGAATCTCAGAACTCTTTGGAAAATGACAAAATTAAGTTGGCACCATGAGAACAAAACCCTTTGCTTCTTCACTCTTAACATTACCATTTCATGCCCACCCTTGAGGACCTCATGGAGCCACACTTCATATGTGGCACTACCCACCTGCCCACCCATGTGTACCTCATACAGCTAGCTCCATCCAGCATACACTACCAGCCCCTACCACTGGAAGACCACTCAGAGCCATGCACCTCATACAAGTAACACAGTCCACCCTGTAATCACTTCATAAGAAGCCTGGATACCTGAAGAGCCATATTCTTCCCACAATCCTCCTGACTACACACCCAACTTCCCTATGTCTACTGTCCCCACCATTTGCTTTGAACAGAGCTCACTCCACACAGAGCAGCTAGAGCAGAGACTGAAGGAAGGGCCATTCAGAGCCTGCCCCACATGTGGCCCATACGTATACAGCCACCAAACTAGACAAGATGGATGAAGCAAAGAAGTGCAGACCGACAGGAGCCGTACATAGATCTCTCCTGAGAGACACAGCCAGAACATGTCAAATACAGAGGCAAATGCTAGGAGCAAACCACTGAACTGAGAATGAGACGCCCATTGGAGGAATTAGAGAAAGGACTGAAAGAGCTGCAGTGGCTTGAGACCCCATATGAACAACAATGCCAACCAACCAGAGCTTCCAGGGACTAAACCACTACCCAAAGACTATACATGGACTAACCTGGGCTCCAACTGCATATGTAGCAGTGAATAGCCTTGTTGGGGCACCAGTGGAAGGGGAAGCCCTTGGTCCTGCCAAGGTTGGACCCCCCAGTTTAGGGGAATATGGGGGGGGGTAATGGGGGTGGATGGGAAGGGGAACATCCATATAGAAGGGGAGGGGGAGGGGTTAGGGGGCTGATGGACAGGAAACCGGGAAAGGGAATAATATTTGAAATGTAAATAAGAAATACCCAAATCTAATAAAAATGGGGGGAAAAGAAAAGAAAAAAAAGAAATTCAGGAAGAAGAAGAGGAGGAGGAGGAGAGGAGAAGGAGAAGAGGAAGAAGGAGAAGAAGGAGAAGGAGAAGGAGAAGGAGAAGGAGAAGGAGAAGGAGAAGGAGAAGGAGAAGGAGGAGAAGAAGAAGAAGAAGAAGAAGAAGAAGAAGAAGAAGAAGAAGAAGAAGAAGAAGAAGAAGAAGAAGAAGAAGAAGAAGAAGAAGAAGAAGAAGAAGAAGAAGAAGAAGACAACAGCAGCAGAGGAGAAGACCAGCAAGGAATGTGCTGCCCTTTGAATGCTGGTCAGGCAGAGGAGAACCTGGAATCCTCAGCACAAGTTCCACATCAGAAAACAAGGTCCCAAACCCTCGGAAGAAGTCCTGAACATTGTACACGTCTCCCCAGAAATAAGAAAGATGATTTGAGCAAAAGAAACACACAACTAACACACTATTTCAGATGCGCACGTCCTACCACAGGAACAAAAGTAAATGAAAACCATGACAGTATGTCACCCACAAAAGTTCCTAATCTCACAGTAATAAATCTGATTCAAAATGACCTGAGGGATCTTACGAAGAATAATCATAACTGTGAGCAAATAATTCGGAGGACATCCCAAAAAAGTAAAAGAACTATGTCCATCCCTGTCTGGCTTCAGATGAATGAGACTTGAACTATGATTTAGTTATTAGGCTCTGTGCAGTCACTGGGGGATTACCTCTAATCCAATTCTCTAACACTAGACCGGCTACTTCCCCAGTTGTGCTCCCCAAATACCTGCTGCTTCAATCTTCCTGGTTATTTCTGCTCGAGCAGTTTGGTGTTCTGGGGAGGCATTTGTCTCTGAACCGTGCTGCTGCTCCGTCATGACTAATGAAGACCTCCTGTTCTCTCCATCTTCTCCTTCTCTATGCTCCTTCTCTCTCCTTTTTTCCTTCTCCAACTGTCCCTGCCTGTGATCCCCCTCCAATTGGGTAGCTCAAAACTCTATCTCTCCATTCTCCCCAGTAATTTGCTGTAGCCATTTTTATTTAACCAATGGTTTTAAATTGGGGAGTAAGTTTTGCACAACAGAGGCTGATGTTTGTAGAAATTTGTTCTTAGGGTACAGCATTTAGCATTTGACTACATAGCATCATCTGAACAACTCCCAACAAAGAGTCAAATTAAATAAGGGTATCAACCCAAGATATGAAAATTAAATTAAAAAAAGGGAATTGCTGAAGAAAGGCCAAACAGAAATGATGCTGGAAATGAAAAACTCAGTCAGACAAATTAAAAACTAAGTGGAAAGACTCCCCAACAGAACAGCTCATGTCAGAAACAGAAAATGGGCTACAAGAAAAGGTAGGAGGATTATATCACTCAGTAAAAAATCAATGAGAATTTCTAAATAAACATATGAACACCCAAGGAAGAGCTTGGGAACATCATGAAAAGACCTAAATTTTGAGTTATGAGAAAGGAGAACAATACCATAGCAAAGACATAGAGGATATTCTCAATACAATCATAGAAGAAACTTTCCCAAACCCAGAGGTACCTATGATATTACAAATTAAATGGACCTAATAGACATCTATAAAACATTCCACTCAGACATTAAAGAACATACATTCTCCTCAGCATCCCATGAAACTTTCTCCAAAATTAGCCACAAAGCCAATCTCAAGAAAAAGAGAAAAACTGAGATAACATTCAGTATTCTATACAACCACAGTGAACAAAGCTATGTCAACAACAATAGAAAGTGCATGGACGAAATAACACACTACTGAATAATTACTAAATCAGAGAAGAAAAAAGAAGGAAATTTTAAAAATCACTGGAATGGAATGAAACATACAAAAATCTGTGATATGAGTCAATGAAACAAGGAAGGCATCCTAAGAGGAAAGTTTATTGAATCATGTGCCTACATAAAAAAATTAGACAGATAACAAATTGATTACTTAATGATGCACCTGAAGGCATTTTTTTAAAAACCCAAAAATTGTATACTGAAGAGATAATCAAAATAGGTGTTGAAATTAATGAAATAGAGGTTGTGCTGGCTAGTTTTGTGTGTCGACTTGACACAGGCTGGAGTTATCACAGAAAACGAGCCTCAGGTGTGGAACTGCCTTCATGAGACCCAGCTGTAAGGCATTTTCTCAACTAGTGGTCAAGGTGGGAGGACCCAGCCCATTGCAGGTAGTGCTGTCCCTGGGCTGGTGGTCTTGGGTTCTATAAGAGAGCAAGCTGAGCAAGCCAGGGGTAGCAAGCCAGTAAGAAACATCCCTCCATGTCCTCTGCATCAGTTCCTGCTTCCTGGCCTTCTTGAGTTCCAGTCCTGACTTCCTTTGGTGATGGACAGCAATGTGGAAGTGTAAGCCAAATAAACCCTTTCCTCCCCAACTTGCTTCTTGGTCCTGATGTTTGTGCAGGAATAGAAACCCTGACTAAGACAGAGCTGAAAAATTAAATTTGTTCTTTAGAAATATTAACAAGATTAACAAAACTTTAGTCAAATTTAACCAAAAAAAAAAAGAAAGAAAGAAAGGAGAAGACTCAAATTAATAAAACTAGGGGCTGGAGAGATGGCTCAGTGGTTAAGAAAACTGACTGCTCTTCCAGAGGTCCTGAGTTCAATTCCCAGCAACCACATGGTGGCTCACAACCATCTATAATAGAATCCAATACCCTCTTCTGGTGTGTCTGAAGATAGCAACAGTGTACTCATATACATAAAATAAATAAATCTTAAAAAAAATAAAACTAGAAAAGGGAAACATTTGAACAGCTACTGGGAAGAATTCAGAAAACAAAGGATATACTTTTTAAATCTATACTCTACTAAACTTATTAATGTAAAAGAAATTGTAACTTTCTAGATGTATGTGACCTACTCATATCCATCCCCCAGGGCCCAACTGATACAATGCAAGTTCTACCAGAATCTCAAAGAAAAAAAAAAACTACCATCACTACTCAAATAACCCATAAAATAAAAACAGAAAATTTGCTTACATATTCTTTTTGTGAAATCAGTGTTATCATAATGCCAAAGCCACATAAAGACCCAACAACAAAAAAACAATTAGAGGCCGACCCTCCAATGAACAAAGAGACAAAATAAAAAAAAAAATCTCAATATAATACTTGCAAACCAAATTCAAGGAAGCATCAGAAGAGATTCAGGGTGTTTCGACGAATGCAAATCAATACATGTGACACAAATGAGTTCAAAGACAGAAATCACATGATCAACTCATAAGAAGCAGATAAGGCCTCTGTCGAAATCAAAACTCCATAATAAAAGCCCAGGAAACTCTAGGAATACAGGAGACATATCTAAATATAATGAAAGCAATACACAACAAGTCAACACCGTGCTAAGTGGAAAAAAACATCAAAGCATTTCCCTAAAAGCAGGAGTCCTACCGGGACATCCACGTTTCCCAGTCTTGTTCAATATAGTAATTGAAGTCTGAGCCAGACCTAAGACAAGGGAAAGAGATTAAGTGGATGCAAATAGGAAAAGAAGTCAGAGTTCCTTACTTACAGATGATGTGCCTTATAAATTAAAATAAGATTTAAAAGCACTCACTTAGAAGACAAGAGAAATCAACTTTGCTCCCACGTTGAAAAATAAGAGCTTATAAGTAAACAGATTTGCCACGCCAGTTTAGTTGATCCAGTGTTTGATGCTGAGGTAAAACAGATGTTAGGGAACCTAGAAATTCCATCTCCCATCTGTCTCCATTCCCACTCCAAGTTACTAAGGCTCACTGGAAAGACGGATCACTCAGGGAAGAGGCGTTAGGCAGATGTGTGCAAACTCCATTTTAGATTTTGTTAGTTCAGTGCACAGGGACACAGCTTCCATCAGCCGGCACCTCTACCTTGTCGCTTGATGGTGTCCTCTGGCATTGACGTGCTAGAGAGTTAACACACCTGTGCTCCAAAGAGGCCTCTCGCGACTCTTGTAAGATCTAACGCAGATTCTAATGGTTCAGAGCTCTCTGCAGCCATCAAAGAGTCATCATTCTCCAGCCTGTACCTCTTCTGCCTTCAAGTACATGCTTTAGAATGCTTTCAGACGCGTCAAGCTCCGTTCTGGAAAATTCCAACCTGGAGTTTTGACCAAGGACTTCTCTCTGTATATTTCATAGCCCAGTTTAAAACTTTTTCTCTATGATTAAAATATGCATTCCAGAGGTGTGTGTATATGCTGTCAGTGTGAGGGAGGATGGCGGGGGTGATTTAGTAACACTGGCGCTTGTGACAGACAGAATGACCCTTTTGCCCTAGCAAGAATATCTAGGTCCTAACTTCCATAGTACATATTATACTGTTATGACGCGGTGAACCCTGAAGTTGTGATTAAGTAGAAGAAAGAAGTCTTGGATTGCCTGTCCCATCCCATCTTAAGAGTTTGTCATATGTAAGGGGGAAGCAAAAGACACTGAAAAAAAAAAATGCAAACATTGAGACGGATAAGTGGTTGATGGTTTTGATGACAGACAAGAAACATGAACCGCCTCTAGAGGACTCTTCCATGCCTTTTCTAGGAGGGCTAGAAAGACAGTTCAGTGAGACAAGCACTTGCTGCCCACACAGGAAGACTTGAGTTCTGTTCTCTAGAATGTACCTAAGGTCCTGTCCATAACCTCGACATTCCTAAACAGAGGCGGAGACAGAAAAATCCTCCAAGGCAGCAGCAGTCCAACCTGCCTGGCATATGTGGCAGTAAACATCAAAGAAACCCTGCCTCCTGTGACAAGAGAGAAGCTGTGATCCGACACCCTCTTAGCCCCTGCCCTCCGCATGCGCACTGTGGGCAAGCATGCGCACTGTGGGCAAGCATGCGCATACACAAAAAATAAGGAAGTGAGGATGTTAAATCCCACAGGTAGGGTTGCTTTATCTGTCCGACCTCATATTTGCTGCCCCGACTCGGCTCGTCTGCTCAGTCTGTTCCAGCCACGTTTGCCTCCCTATTCCTCATACATACCACAGAAGCCCAAAATGTATCTTTCCAGGACATCACCACTCACTCATCTCCTTTATGTCTCTGATCTCGTAAAGACGGTATTTCCTCACCGTGGGCATTTTCTCTTACAACTTCACATAGTGTTCGTTTTCTGCTCTACTTCCACCGAACACACGAACTTTGAGAATGAGAGACAATCATGTGTTTGTTCCCTGCTGTATGCCCAGTTCCAAGGACAGTGTCTGCCCCACAGTAGGTACTCCGTTAGTACTTAGCTTAATGAGAAACAGAGTAAATAGAGTCTTCCTTGCTAGTTATGTAGATTTTATGTGACGTTGAATGCATTTGAAAGCTTGTAAGTGCATGCCATTTAATTAGGTCAGATTTTATGGTCCAGTTCTATTGGTTGGGGCACGTAGCTAGGTGTTTATTTCTGCACCTAATAATGCCTCGCTGCCCATTGCCCTGAAAAATTAATTAATTTAACTTTTTAAACGTATATTTTGTTTCAAAAACAAAGAGCTTGGTTTCACAGTAAAACAAAGCAGCTCTGTTCCTTGTCAGACATCAGGGACTGGTGAGGACTATAATAAACTGAACGTGGACTCCTAGGTAACAAGGGTGGCTACTGCTCAACTCATCAACTCATGTAGGGATGTGGGGCCTACTGTGTGAATTTAGAAACACGGATTTTTAAAATACTAAAATTGAGGTGGAAAATATTTTATAAAATATATGTGTAGATATATGTGTTTTGTGTACACATATATGTATAATATATATACCACAAGAACACTGGATTCAGTCACAGTATTCCATATATTTTAAGAAAGTTCTTCTAGGGTAGGGAAGAGTAGCACAAATTTATTGTCCTGATCAAGAGACTGAGGCCAGGGACTGTGGGTTGGAGGGCAACTTAAGCTATAGTATGAGACCCCATCACAAAAATTCAAAACAGAGAGGCATTCCTTTAATCCTTCCTGTGTGCTACAGGAAGCAGAGGCAGGGAGATTTCAGTAAGTTCCAGACTTTCCAGGACCACACAGTGAGACTTTGTCTAGAAGAAGAAGGAGAAGGAGAAGGAGAAGGAGAAGGAGAAGGAGAAGGAGAAGGAAAAGGAGGAGAAGGAGAAGGAAGGAGAAGGAAAAGGAAAAGGAGGAGAAGGAGAAGAAGGAGAAGGAGAAGGAGGAGAAGGAAAAGGAGGAGAAGGAGAAGAAGGAGAAGGAGAAGGAGGAGAAGGAAAAGGAGGAGAAGGAGAAGGAGAAGGAGAAGGAGGAGAAGAAGAAGGAGAAGGAGAAGGAGAAGGAGGAGAAGGAGAAGGAGAAGGAGGAGAGCCTGTAACTACACTGTTGAATTTTTGTTTAAGATGGTAAGATGATGTTACTTGATCCAAAGTACTTAAAATATCCTTTGAACAAAGCATCAGTAAGACATGTTACATGCTTTTCTTCATGCAAAGTAGAATCTGTTACTTTAATCAATAAGGAAATATATAAAATAGAGTAAAACTTAAATCATCTATATATCCTTCCCCATCTCTCCAACTCTACCATTTCTACCTGTAATCTCCAAAATAATCCTTGGTACATTCTTAGTATTTGAATTTCCTTGAATGTCCAGCCCACCTAGCTATGAATCAAACACACATTTAAAAGAGATATTCTTGAATTCATACTTCTAAAGCATTTACAGTCCACAGTGTGCATTTTGCCTGTGTATCAGAGTGTGTTGCTGTGACACTGTGGCATAGATATAGGGATGTTGTTTCAAACCAGGACAAGCTGGCCTAGCCCATCCTCTACCCTAAACTCTCCAGCCCAGGGTTTGAGCTGCCCTTCCCCCAAGAGGCTCCTCCCTATATAATCCATTTTGGTTACTTGTCCCTCCTTTTGTACCTTCGACTTCCTGGCTTCTGTACTTGGCCTCTCTCTCTTTTCCCCTCCCCCTCTCCCCACAACGTTCAGGGTCATGATCACTCTGGGCTCTCCCAGATGTGTGTGTCTCTGGCTAGGCTCTCCCACATATTTACAATGAACTTTCTTCTCCACCATGTCCTTTCCTTTACCTTATATTATTATTATTATTTTTCACTCATGCACCAGTTACTTTATCTTCTGCAGATATCTCCCCTAGTTCTTGATATTACAAACGGGCCACATACATCTTTTTCACTGTGCAGTACTGTAGGTAAACCTTCTACGGGTGGAAGTTTGCCTCCTGAAGTTCCAGATTTTAGATACAAGTAGAGACGGCCAGTTGCCTCCCAGAGAACTTGCCCTGATGCCCATTAATATATATGTGAAAAGATTTTGATAAGAAGGTAGATTATCCAATGAGGTTCAGTCAAGAAGAGCTAGAGTTCAAAAGACCGTCTCCAATGAGTGCTCCAGGGCAAGTGAAAAGGAGCCCAGAGGCTGACAATCCAACCATTGCTTCAGTAGCTAAGAGTACAAAGTCGGAAACACTAACCTGAGGCAGCAAGCAATACGAGGAGGAGGAACCGGGAAGAAAGCATGGTTGATTCAAGTGCTCCAGCTGCCACAGAGACACTGTCCCAGCTCTCTTGAGTTGGCTAATTTCTAAGATGTTCACATTCTTGCTGCAGTCACCTTATTGAGACATGTCTCTAGGCACCAAGTACACATTTCCTTAATCTGTAAAATGACACCTTCGCCCTGTAAGGCTAAAGCTCCAGCAACTGAATTTACTTAAACCAGGAGGTAAAAAAAATCTCTGACTCTGGAGTCAGAGGACAGTGGGGGGATGGGTTGGGAGGGGATGTTTGGTGGGCGGTGGAAAATTGACATGGATATTTGGGGTGGGAGTGTGTTTGGGATGAGGCAGTGAAGGGTAGAGGGGAGGTGTTGGAAGTGAGGAGGGAGGGGATGGCCTGCTTTAGTGGAAGCTTTTCAGGAGATGTGCTCACTGGGCTCGGTCCATTAAGATTCAAAAGGATTCCTTTAGAGTGACCCCACTCCCAGTGTCACCTCCTGCTTAATGTGTTTATTACACCTCACCTTAAAATCAAGAGCCAGCCTGCCAGATTTACAGAGGGATCTCAAGTTGCTAAGCAGAGCAGATTAGAGAGGAAATGCAAAACCAGCCTGAAAGTGGCCAAGGGCCATCCCATGTTATGACATTCAAGTTGAAACCTTCAGTAGTAGAAGGACCTGCTCTAAGACTACCAATGACAAAAGACCTGGCTGCTGGGAGAATTCACACAAGAATATCTGGAAAAGGCAGCAGAGTGCTGACCTCAGAGCTGAGTATGAGCTGTGGATCCCATTTCCATACTCACAAAGCTTCTCAAAAATGTTTAGTTCAGTAACAGTTGATTGGCCCAATATTTTACAGTTTGCCAGAGTTCCCACCCCTCTCTATCACACCCCATTGCTTCTTGCAAATCCATTCCAGGTTCCAGCAGGGATCCGTGTCTGCCATTTCTAATTTAGAGAATTCAGTGGATTGCTATCTCTATAGGAGTCAACTGTTGCTATGGTGACTGAAATAGGATTATGCAATCTTGTGTGTGTGTTCAACAGGAGGCTATTGCTGAGAGCCAGGAATGCTGTGTTTGAACCAGGCTTTGACCTGTCATAGATGAGTCATTGGTTTTCAGAGGGACATCTACAAATGGTCAGGAAGTGCTCACACAGGGATGGCTCCATGCCATGTGCTGCGAGGACTGCTGAAAAGAAAAAGGTTTATGGGGAATCACGCGTTTGTACTATTGTCTTTAGTTCTGCTGAATATTCCTTAGTGAAACCGCCATACTCTTGTTTTGGGGTTGAGCCTCACTCATTAATAGTTGACCATCATTATAGCCTCAAAAATGTTTTCTTATACTTCTTCTTGGACTATGGTAACACCCCAGCTCTGTAGCCAATCCCCTCTCTGTCTCTGTTTATGTCTATGTGTGTCTGTCTATGTGTGTGTCTCTCTGTCTCTGTCCATCTCTGTCTCTCTCTTTGTACTCTGACCACCCCGTCACAATCTGGTGCTTGAACCAGTTTCTTCCCTGATGCCTTTTCCACAGGCGCTGTCTTCCCTTTGCAATGCATCTTCTGAGCAGTAATTTTTAAGACATAAGCACAATGGTCTCCCCTGCCTCTACATCCCCATTCCTGACACACTGGTATTTGCCACCACGTTTGCCTACTTTACATCCACCTCTTGCTTCACATCCAATTCTTGCTTGTGTGGTAATTTGCTCTTTAAATTCCTCTTCCAATTCCTAGGGTAGTTTGTCATCTCAAATGCCACCTCTCTAAGAGGCATTGCCTTGGACCCTCGATAACGTTTTCTACGGTGGCCTTTTAGTTTCCTTCATCAATTCCTAAAGCAACATCTTTGTAAAAGCACAGACTTCGAGTTCCTCCTCAAGAATCGTAAATCCTGGCAGGAATTACAAGTGATTTCTATCCAGACTGTATGCCATTACCTAGAAAAAAATTTACACGGACCACTTCCTTATAAGCTCTGCTAAGTTCCTTTCTCCTCACTCTGAAGAGCAAGCCAGAACTGCCTTAAGCTGGTTTCTAGTTCATTAGCTTATCATATGCACACCCTGTCTTTCATCTCATGGGCCTGAAACATGAAGATCTTCACACAATGACTCTCACTGTGCAGCTTTCAGACACGAGTGAGAGGCTTTCCTGGTCCTCCCCTCCCCCTCCGGCGTTGCCCCTCATCCTGTCTCTTATCACTGCCCCCCTTTGTATATTTCATAGCATTTCCTACATTTAATTAGCTGAAATTATTTTTTTCATTGTGTTTGTGTCAGACTGTCCCATAGCACTTTAAGATAATTCAGTATTTGTATGTGTGTGTGTGTGTGTGTGTGTATGTGGGGGGGGGGGGTGGGGGGGGATGGGGGGATTGGATTCACTGCAGCTTCCTTGGTGATCAAAGCAGAATCTAGCAACCACTAGGCCTTCCAATATTTGCTGAGGCCTGAAAGGCAGACTCCATCCTGGTAGGAAGTGTCATTGATTCGTATTTTAAACACAAGAAAATTGAGGCTCAGAGTTTTTTTCTCCCCTTTCCTAAGGTCCCAGAGTTTATTAGGTACAAAACTAGGCTTTAAATCTAGCCTGACCTCAAAACTGCTATCTTGTGTGCCCTGCTTCGTTTTCCCTTGGCATTTTTCTTTTTTTTTTTCTTTCTTTCTTTCTTTCTTTCTTTTTTTTTTTTTTTTTTTTTTTTTGGTACCCAGATTACATGCTTTAGCATTGTTCTGTGACCTACTGGACGTCAAAACTCACAAAGGTCTCAGCCTGTTTCACACAAGTAGGCTTGCACACAGAGAGACAGGTACAAACATGAACACACATTCACATGAATAAAAATACCTGTCTCTTCCTGACATAAAACTGATCACGGCCCACCATGCGTTTGATTGAATCCAACAAAATGAAGATGTAATAACAACCATTATGTGTAAACTCCTGACAAAGGAATTGCTCACTTGTGTATCTATTCACTCTAATACCTATGATCCTCACCAAGAGGAAAGAGGAAAACTGTACCTGAACGGAGCTCCAACCCACGTGACCAAAGCACCTCAACCACAGTGTAGTACAGGCCCCTACAGTGTGGGCCAGGAGTCACGTGACTCCTGAGACATCCGTGTTTCTTTCTGCAGCAATCTCTACATTGCTTGAATCTCCTATAAAGCTATGGCACCCGTAGCATTCCCATTTGAGAGATGAGAAAATAGGCACAATACGTGACAGTGACGGGACTCAGGCCACGGCCCGAGGCTGGAGCAGGAGCTCAGACATAGCGTCGGACCACACCATCATAACACCTCAATGATACGTATTTTATTCCTGCCTTTTCTCTAACTGCTGAGTTTTGAACCCAGAATCTTGAGGGTTTTAAGTGTGTGCTTAATCTTAAGTCACACCACCACCCCCCAGTCTCTTGAACCATCTAAAGTTCTTCTCCCAAATAGTGAATTGTACAAAATCCCACGTACCAAAATTGTCAGCATCGCCTGGGATGGTTAGACATGTGCGTTTATTTCGTCCCATCTCAAATGTACTGAGTTGAAAGCTGCGTTTCAATAAGACCCCCAACTAAACGCTATGCACATAAATGATATGCATGACCGATGGATACACACACAGGAAGCAGAGTAATTTATATACCTTTCTTCAGCTTTCCTGAGGAGGCGTTCTTTTTAAGCACCCAATCCTACTGAACTAGCTACTCAGAGAGCCAACGAGGCCTGAGACGAACCTATATCCCAGTCTCTGCTGCCACCTTGTGGTTACGTCCTCACCTAGGCAGGATTTTTCTCTTACCCAGAAATAATGTGCAAATGGCTCAGGTACTGAACTTCTTTAGTTTCGTGCTTTAAAAGACTTCAACAGAAACTCAGGATGTAATGAAATAGCCCTTTCAGCGACTACCGAGACATCCAACCAACAGCTGGCTTCTTCACTCGTGCACCACACCACGGGAGAGCATTCGCCTTCCTGAGGGGTGGACAGAAAAGTTCAGACCATAGAACATCGTCCTCCCTATAGAACTCACACACGGATACCTAAATGTGATTATCAATTATGCTGTGACTTTTTCATTCCGAATGTGCCCTCTCTGTGTAGTATTTCACACAGTACCAAGGAATTTCCCATGCTTCTGTCACATGCATCATTGGAAGACTGTGAAGTAAAAAACGGCCAGTCCCACAAATGATCGTGCTAACATCTGGAAGAGAATGAGGGGGGAGGTTTCAAATGTTTGCTCTGTGTTTTGCTCCAAACAGCCCAAAATTAGACCGTGATCTCAGTCACGGGATGATTTTGCTTAGAAGTTCTCGCTGAAGAGCTAAAGAAATCCAAAGCAGTTGGCATAGCTGAAACTGACAGCGATGGAGCGCCCTCAGTTTTGTCGACCAGAACTCCTAAAGCTTGCCTATCGGAAGATTGGCCAGTACCAGAGAATTCAGCAACCCAAAAGGAAAAGTGGCTCATTCAAAGGGAAGGGGATAGAGAGGTAGGTAACCTTTCCCATTAGTACCTTTGCGAGGGGGAGGGGGCGGGTAATTAAACAAGATCCATTTGGAAAAGGCAGTGTCTCCTTTTAAACATTATAATTTAAAAATATAGACTGTAGGTATTCCAGGGAGGAGGGAGTGCTACATCAGATGGGATGTGATGTTGAAGTCATGTTTCACAGTATTACAGCCTCATTTTAATAGGCGGAAGGAAGGCTTTAACTTTCCATCTAAGCTTGAGTTTTAATGTGTCGTTAATGTCAGTATTAAGATACTTTTTTCAATATCAGTATTTTAGTCTTCTCACCTTCCGCACCAATGAACACCCAATTTTGAAAATGCATTAGTGCTTCCCGTTCCCGGCTACAGCAACATTCGCAGCTGAAATGTGTCCTAATCCCATTTCACCTCTGAACCCTCTTCAACGGAGCATCAAAATAACCCTAGACCTGGTATTTCTCGCCAAAGGCAAAACTGTCAAGACATTAGTAATGTGAGCATACCGCATGTTAATTTTGAAATTCAGTTTGACAGTCTGGTTTCCAGTGTATCTGGGCATCGTTTGTAGTAGACCCAAAAGCCACAGCCCGGAGAAATGCAAGCGAAGTGTTCATCCGAGATGCTAGAATGTCACAGATCAACCCGCTAAACTTCACGGTGTCAATTGAAGTATTGCAGGGACGTTCACTGCCTCCAAGAAAGCAGGGTTTACGGAGGAAACAATGCAGGCAAATAAGCTGTACAGACAAACAGAAACAAACAAGAGACGACTTTAAAAGGTCCATCTGTCACAGGTGTCACAGGAGTCCCTTTCCCAGGCTCTGGGACAATTGACATTCTCTAGCGTGTTATATAAATCTGTGGAGGGAGAGGATAGAAGACACGCATGGGTGTTTGCTTGTTGTTTCTGAGTCTGGTTCTCTCGGTACCAGCTCAGGCTGGCTTTGTCCTCCAGTGTTAGTCTCCTGAAGGCTGAGATTACAGATTGTGCCACCACTGCCTGCTTACAGCGAAGCATTCTTTCTCTAACCTGAGCGGTTACATGGAGGGCATCGGGATCCATGAACATTCTGAAATGTATTTCTACGGTGTGTCAGAGTGGCCATGCACTTACTTCTGGCAGTATAGGTTATTAAAACGCTGAGCTTACTAAGGGTCTCAGAGGTTCCACAGAAGGTGGATACTGACTGACAAGTGGGTTATCTTTGGGCAAGTAAGGAAGTGGAGCATCTGCTTAAGGGCACTTTATCGCCACCTACAGGAAACGCATTGTAACAGCCATGCAAAACCATTAGGACTCAGTGTAATTAGTGACCCCAGAAGGTGCTTGTGAACATTTCCTCCTAAGTGGGAGGAGTCTTGCCCACGAGGTTGCCTTCCTTTCACCTCTAGAATGTGTGTCTTTATTTGATCCTAATAATGTCTGTCACATATTGAAGGCTTTATTAGGATCCAAACATAAACTATTTCTTTTTTTTTCTTCTTCTCAGATTTCTGGTAAGAGTATAGCCATCATCAAAGGAAAAAACTAAATCTTGAAATTAGATAGATAGATAGATAGATGATAGATAGATAGATAGATAGATAGATAGATAGATAGATAGATAGATAGATAGATAGATAGATAGATGATAGATAGATAGATAGATAGATAGATAGATAGATAGATAGATAGAATGCCCAAGGTTGTATGGTCAGCATGTGCAGTTTGGAGTGAGACTGATACCATCTGACTCCAGTGATCAAATGCCCAAGAGTACTTCTTCCCAGGATGAATGTCTCTGAAGCTGATGGAGCAGTGTTTTGCTGGGAGATAATTTATATTGGTACCTGAGATTCGTTAAGTAGTATATGAAGTACATGTTAATGGTCATTAATTTAATTCAATCCAAATTAGGAAATGTGTAACAAAGAAACGTAATGCTCCATGCAGTGTAGCAACATGCTGGGATTTTGCAAAGTAATCATATCACGCTAGAGCTGGGGTTTCACGCTTAGAAAATGAAGATTTATGTTCACACAAAATCTTATGCCCTGTTGTTTATAGTTTTGCTCATAATAGCCCCCAAAATGGAAACAATTCAAACATGTCCTTCGATGAGTAGATGGGTAAATACAGAGTGATATATCCATATCGTGGTATATCACTCAGCCGTGAGAAGAAAGAAGACATTGTCTCCAGTGGGGCTTATGAGTACAATGCTTGTCTAGTATTCCAAGGCCTGGATTCCATTCCCAGCAATAAAAACAGAACAGAACAAAACAGAAACAAACCAGTGCTAGAAGCTCGAAATGCTATACACTGCATGTATCCATTTAGATTATATTCTTGAAGGAATAATAAGCAGACAGCTGTGCAGCCTGTGAGTAGGGTGTACATGTGGGGTTGTGGGGTGTGCTGGTGTGAGCACATGTATGTGCTTGCACAGAAGTCAGAGGAGAGCATCGGTTGTCTTCCTTTCTGGCTCTCTGCCTTATTCCCCTAAGACAGGGTCCCTTGCATCCTGGAACTTGCTGTTTTCCCACGAAGCTGGCTGCTCAACCGGTCCTGATAACCTTCCTGTGTCCATATCCCCATCAGCTATCTCATGTATGTTCTAGGGATCTGGACTTAGGTCCCCATGGCTACCATGTAAGCACCGTACTGACTGAGTCATGTCTCCAGACAATTTGTATTGTATCCTTAATGCATTTTGCTTGTTTGTTTAGATGGCAAAGAGCTGTGTCTAGCCACTTAGCCAAGCAGAACGTGTTGGTCCCCAAAGAGGAATCACTGAATGAAAGTGATGTGGGGTTTCATGAAGGCAGAAGCAACCGAAAGAGAAATCTGGTGAAGAAGATGAAGAGCGCTGTTGGGAAAATGCTGTCTTGCAAATGTGGAAGCCAGTCAGCCAATGCTGGCAGGGAGAGCTTTGTGGAGCAGAAGGGAGCAGTCCCTTCCAACACACAGGGCCTGCTGCCTAGACTTGTGAAGGAACTTCCATCTCCCAGGTTATTTACCAAGCCGAGGATGAGGAAGCTCTCACAGACTGGTAACCAATGGCAATTTAGTATTAAATGGTCAAGAGAAATGGTAAAATGAGGATAGACGGCGGTTGGGATGTTGAATGTCCCCAAAGACCCGTGTGTTGCCTTGTCCCTTTGGGTGTTATTATTAGGAAGTAATGGAAACTTTAGGAGCGGGGGTGGGGCTGATGGAATTTCTAGAAATCACTGGAAGCATGTTCTGGCTTGGCAATATGGATCAACCCCTCAGCCCCCATTAACCCTCCTCCTCAACTTCCTGATCATAAAGTGAGCTTCGCTCTACCACACCCTGCCCACCGTTGCTACTTGTCACACCTAACCGAGGCCAGGCACTGGACCTGTTGAATCATGGGCTGGAAAATCTAAGACCCAAACCAAAAGAACCGTTTCCCTTTGTAAGTGAATTACGTTGGGCATTTTGTTAGGGTGACAAAAGCTAACTTCTCCTCTAGCGTGGCAACTCCGAGGAGCTTGTTTAAAAGGCAGAATCTCTGACTCCACTTAGACCTGCTGGGGAGGAATCTGTCCTACTGGGCTTCCTCTCAGTTGGCTCGTATATATACGCAATTTGATATATGTATATTCTGTATATATAGTTAGAGAAAAATAGATTATATTGTCTTTAAAGTTCCTCTCAGTCTGGTTAATAAGTTGTCAACTCCCTCTTAACTCCCTTTTATTTGCTCTTTTCAGTCAGGGATTCTCTGTGTAGCTCTGGCTGTCCCAGAACTCACTCTGTAGACCAGGTTGTTCTCAAACTCACAGAAATCCACCTGCCTCTGCCTTGTGAGTACTGGGATTAAAGGTGTGCGCCACCACCTCTCAACTTCTAAGCTCAGTTTTAATTTAAATGTATATGCATGCGTACACGCATGTGCACACACACACACACAGAGAGAGAGAGAGAGAGAGAGAGAGAGAGAGAGAGAGAGAGAGAAAATCAAACTACTGTAGGCTTTTGGTATTCTTAACAGTTCATTTCAGCAGCAGAGGATAGACAGAGAATTGCAGGAATGAAATTTAAAACTGTCAAAGGAGACTCGGTTTTTGTTTATGAAATGTTTAATTGTATGCGTATGGGTGTTTTGCCTTGTCTGCATGTGTGCCTGTGCTCTGCATGCTTGCTTGGTGCTCTGAAGAAGCCGGAAGAGGGCATCAGATCCCCTGGCATTTTACTTGCAGATAGTCATGAGCCCCCACATGCATGCTGGGAATTGACTCCATGTCCTCGGAAAGACACCGAGACCTCTCTCCAGCCCATCATCTACATAGTTTTTAAAACCTATTTATTTGTGTTTGTTCTTTGACAGCTTCATGAATGCATATAATGGCTTTGGGTGATTTTTTTTTTTTACCCCTGCTATCCTCTTTCATGGTCATCCCTCTGCTGCTGAAACCCCTTCTCCACTTCCACAAGCTCCTCTCCTACTTACGAGTGTGTGTGTGTGTGTGTGTGTGAGAGAGAGAGAGAGAGAGAGAGAGAGAGAGAGAGAGAGAGAGAGAGGTCAGTGAGTTTAATTAGGTCTGTTTGCATGAGCATGGGCGGAAATGGAGGTTTATTTGGACAGCTTATTTAGTGACTATGCCTTTGAAGAAAATGACTCTCCCTCTTTCCGTCAACCATTAACTACCAGTAATCCCTGGAGGCTAGGGTGTTGTGAGCCTCTCTCCCCAAACTGTAATGTAATGTTGGTGAGCTCAGTCTTGAGCAAACAACTACATACTTTTGAATATCCTAATACACTGTGGAAGAGCCAACATCCAACCTTAACTTTAGGTCTTTTGCAATGTGGTAAAGCTACTATTTGGGGTTCCATGAGTTAATACAATAACATCGATGTTTTCATTCTCTTCCATAATATTTTTTTGTTTTTGTTTTGTTTTGTTTTGTTTTTGAGATAGAATTTCTCTCTGTAACAAGTCCTGGCTATTTGTTTTGTAGACCAGGCTGGCCTCGAACTCACAGAGATCTGCCTGCCTCTGCCTCCTAAGTGCTGTAATTAAAAGTGTGTGCCCCCAATGCCTAGCTGTAGTTTCTTTTTAAGAAGAAAATGAAATTTAACTTCCAAAGCAATTTTACAGTTTATAGAAACACCGAGCAGAAAAATACAAATTTTGAATCTTCCTTGCCCCTCTAAATTTCCCTTACTGGCCTTTGTGTGTGTAATATATTTCCCTTATTGATATGCCAATGTTGATTCATTTTGTTGTTTTGTTTTGTTTTGTTTTTAAGACAAGACGAGGTCTTGCTAGCCTGGAACTCAATATGTAGACCAGGCTGGCCTTGAACTCAGATCTTGAACAAAGATCTAGCTTATTGATGCCTTTTAAATCAACACAGCTTATATTGGGATCCATTCTTTTTGTCTGTTTGTTTATCTGTTTGTTTTTGAAACAGGATCTAGCTGTGTGGTACTGAATGACCTAGAGCTCACACAGATCTGCCTGCTTCTGCCTTTAAAGTGCTCAAATTAAAGGCACGGGCCATGTCACCCAGTAGGACCCATTCTTTATGCTGTATAGTCTAGTGGCATTTGACGAAGTTATAGCTATTTGTTGCTATCCCTGAAAACCAATATCATTATCTAAAAATTTTCTGTAGCTTTGAAAATGTGCTTTTCAGCATAGTAAAAGGACACACTGCAGTACATGCACCACAGGCTCAGATTTACTCCTCTGCACCCAAGAGAAAACACCTGATTGCTTCCAGCAACCTCTCTTTCCAGCAGTCTTCTTCTTAAAATACCACTAATGCAGATACCCTGAATCTAGTAATTATCCGACATGGACTAACATATATTTCCCCGGCAAATAAAGAAACAGCAGGCATGATGGTAAGCTTCCAGTCCTAGCACAAAGGAGGTAGAGGCAGGAGGATCGAAAGTTCACCAGGACAGCCTGCACTGGACCACATGAGAGCTTGTGTCATTTTTAAAAAATGGGTAACAGGGGCTGGGGATTTAGCTCAGTGGTAGAGCGCTTACCTAGGAAGTGCAAGGCCCCAGTTCGGTCCCCAGCTCCGAAAAAAAGAACCAAAAAAAAAAGAGTAACAAAGAGCAAAGAAATAGTCTTTTACCCTGTTAGGAGAGTCCACCAGGACAAAGAACCACATCCCTAAGCTGATCTACCACTGGGCTGCATCTCCACTGATTAATCTGTTAATCCATGCACTGTTTTTTATCTTGGTTGGAACACTCAATCTTTCAAGTAAGATTTCTCCAGAATGTAAGAATGTAGCCCAAACATTACTACTCTGTGCTTTCTGCAACCCAAAGACAATTGCTTTTCTCTATTGAACTCCACAACACTAAAGTCTACTTAGTCAAAAAAAAAAAAAAAAAAAAAAAACAACAACAGCAAGAACCCGCTAACAGCCTGAGAAGTGCCTCTCACAGAATTAGGCACCAAGTAAGCAACAGAGCAGTCATGGTCCCTGCTCTCATGTAGTTATAGCATGGAAGGACTTTTAAACAACATGCAGATACTTATACAAGGCAAAAAAAACATGAGCCTATCATGCTATGAAAACACATGATGAGGATTTTAGAGGAATTCAGAAAGGGCATCCTGAAGAAAGGATCTGACAGGTAGATAAGAGTTAGGGAAGGACAGGGTGGAGAGAGCAGATTCCCAGGACAAAGGATGAACACATTCAAATCACAGAAGGGGACTGGACCAGGCATAAGATATGGCAGAATCCCAGGGAAGGCAGAGCAGGGAGCTAAGGAGGGGCTGTTTGAATACCCGGTAAGCACGTGGTAGACAACATTGAGAACTTTATCATTTAAGAGTGATAAGAAACCAACGTATATCTTCAAGCTGGGTTTTATGAGATCTACTTGCATTTTTAAAGGCCACAATGTGGAAATTAGGATTAGAGTATGAGTGGATACAGGGAGAAAACTGAACCTGCATGACATTAATCACGGTAAGGCAGACATTAGTTTACATTTTCCAGGGCATTGGTGATAGGTCAAAAAGCAATAGTCAGAGGTAGAAGTGACAACATTTTAGGTGGAGATGGTGCTGTAAAATATAATGCAGTGGAGGCATACCTGGAAGGCCCATCCGGGGGCAACAGGTCTGGTTTGAAGGGGGTTTATTGGGGGAAGGGAGAGGAATGAGGACCTGGGAAAGGGTAGAGACAAACATGTAGACAGGCAGGCAAATGGGAGCAGAGCCATGAGGGTAGAGAAGGGGGAGTACAGAGGACATACAATGTACACACACACACACACACACACACACACACACACACACACACACACACACACGCACACACGGGGAGCGGGGAGCTGGGGCGATAGGCACTCCTTTTCTACAAAGCTCACAAAGTAAGCCATTGCTAAGTCCCCGGGAGGAGCCTAGTGGAACTGCCTGTAAGCTAACATTCCTCCCTTTTTGTTTAACTAAAAATGAGGAACTTGTAACCAGTGCCTGACAGTGGGGCAGGAGTGAGAACATGGTGTTTAGACTATTTCCTGCTGACTTTGGTCTGGGTCATCATGTTTGGGGACCCTAAGAAAATTGAGGTGCTGGCCAAGGGATAGCTGGCTGTGTCACTGTTGCCCAGGGTCTGTGAGAATATCTGCAACTAAGGAAGTGCAGGTCCAGTTGAAGCATCTGTGAGGCTAGACCAACCCATGTGTGGGTGGCCACTCTGGAGCGTCCTGAATGCAGATCTCAAGAAAACACCTGGATGTCGTAGGACAGTGGGAAAGTATATATATCGGGGGCAGAAGATAAAGTTAACTAGGTGAAGGAGAAAATTTTTTAAGTATACATTTGAAGCCCCTGCCCTTGGTAGTTGTAGGGAGGGGATTCTCAAAACCAAGGAAAAGGGGAGGAATCCCACCCTCTGGAGTAGGCAATAGGTGTGAAAGTAGGCTGTTGATTGACAGGAGTACTCATCTGGAGTCTACTTGACCCAAGGAGATCCAACTTGAGTCTCTGAAGCATAGTTTTTAAGTGTACAAAAAGACATATTAGTATTACCATTGTTTGTAATCTGGACTGAAATCTACACTTTAGAAAGAGGCAATAGTCTCACATCTTTGTGACACAGGAGAAGCTGCGACACAGTGGTTATGTAAAAGCATGAACATTCCATAAGGACAAAAGCTTTCCCTGGAGCTCCCTCCGATTTGATTTTCAGTGTGACTAGAGACTGTGAGAGAGGGGCTTCTTCTTTCTATGCAGAAGTCTATACTTAAAGATGAATAAGGAAAATTAAAACTCTTCAGTTTGTGATTGTGATAAATAGATCATATGGTGGAAGGCTTTACCAGAGGTAGACTAATAATTCATCAGAACTCCATCGATCAATGTTAGAATTCATAAGTTTCAAAGTCCTATTACAATAGTAGCATATCGGGGGAGAAACCTGAAGAGTTTTTCACTCTTTTTTGTAGCAGTGAATTAGTTAACCTGCTTTGGCTCCTGGCAGGTCACTCACACGAGGCACCCACCTAAGAGCACTCTGGATTCGTAAATTAAAGACACGTGCACACCAGCTAACTTAGTTAGGCTTTGACTAGCTCAATGTCTGGGCATCTCTAAACCTCCCCGCAGCCAGCACACTCTCCCCTCTGGCATTCCTGACTTAACACCTCTTAAATCTATATTTTATCTTGTTGCCCTGGCTCCTTCTGGGAGGCCTCCTTATCTTTGCTGCCCAAGAAGCTTCTGGGCAGCCTTTTTGGGTGCCGCTTTCCCTCTCGTACCTACATTTTAGCTGTTACTCCCTCTTGTTTCTTCCTGGTGTGGTCCATCCCACTCCCTTCTGACTGAGATCCTTACTTTCCTTCCTGTGTTTCTTCTCCTGGGAACCTAGAAGTCCCATCTGCCTCTCTTTCTCTCCCCCCCCCCCCCTCTCTCTCTCTCTCCAACTATTGGCTGTTGGCTCTTTATTGATAAATCAAAAACTAACTGGAGACAGGGACCGTCAACATCTGGACATACAGATTCCCAATTTGGGGGTTCCAAATTAAGACAAAGCATTAGAACCAATTCCCAACTCCTTTTATATATCTTAAGTCATGTTATCATCACTTAAGCTTTTACTTTCATTTACCAACCTTAAAACACCTTGTTAGACCCCCCAAATACTTTCTTAGGTTCTCATGAGTTAAGTTTTTATATCCTCGGATCTTACCTAAACTTTACAATTTTTTCCTATCCAATTATTTACCATGAGTGAGACACGGGTGGCTGATCCCTGGGAGCAGTCATTGTAAATGAAGAAGAGTAAACGTTACATCTGAAACCTGTTTATCTTTTCACATGAAGCCTATGAGCAAGGCAAACCTGTTTGCCTTTTAAAACAAGGGACCTAGTAGTTTCAATTAGCTAATAAATTGACTAAAGAGCTAACCTTGGGGTAAAGAGCTAGTTGCTTGTTGTTCTCTAGAAGTCAAGTTATAGTTAGCTTAGTCCTCAATATGATCAGAGACCTGAGTCGGATAAATTATAATCTAAATGGCCTATGTATCAATTAAAATGACAGAGATTAGTCCGTAGTCCACTACCTAGATAGTTGTCCCAGGCTCCTGTGGTTTCCATGGCATCATGGGCAGAGGCAGTCTTTGGCCATCAGGCCCAGAAGATGGGAGGATTTTTCTGTGGAGGAGGAACACGGGAGAGATCAACCTCACCTTGTCTTTTTTTTTTTTTTTATAAACTTATTTTTTAAGATTTTACTTTATTGTATGAGTACACTGTAGCTGCCTTCAGACACACCAGAAGAGGGCATCAGATCTCATTACAGATGGTTGTGAGCCACCATGTGGTTGCTGGGATTTGAACTCAGGACCTCAGGAAGAGCAGTCGGTGCTCTTAACCACTGAGCCATCTCTCCAGCCCCCAACCTCACCTTGTCTTAAGCAACCTGTGGCAAACAATTCTCTGGAGTCCTGTTTGTCCACAGTTGAGGCCAGGTCCTAGCAGTAGGCAAGACATTGGGGCATTCTTGCCCAGTGATTAGCTTGCTATGGACCAGGGGGAGTCCTTTGTTGTTGTGCCCACATCTTCTCTAAGACATTGGGCGGTGAGGGGGTCACTGCTAGGATTTGGGAGTCTCTGTTTGTCATAATAGTTTAAAATGTCAAATGAACTACCATAGTTAGTAGATCCTCTGACAGGTTTGAGGGCTAATACCTACCAAGCATATCTGAGTTGAACAATCTTCGTTTTTAGTTATCTGCTTTAAAGTGTACCTTGCAAACATCAAACAAAAGGCTAAAATAAAGCTTAGTATTGTCATTAACTGCATCAGTCCTTAGCATGATTTCAGATATATTTCTGACACATTAAAGTAGCTTTCATGAGACTAGGACTTTAGGGTTTATCCCTGTTAGGTTTAGAACTTAAAAAAAGAAAAAAAATCACAGTTTTGAATTGAAGCTCTTCAATTATCCAAATCAAACTCTTAATTCATAAACATGGTTCACAAAGAGACCAGGAACCTTTCTGACCTTTATATGGCATATCGTCATAGAACAAGAAAGTATCCTTGGTGACATGTTTCTTTGTCCAGCTCATGTCACCTGTTGATCTCCCTAGTTAAGATGGCTGTGAGTCCATATGTCTTTCCAGGCCTGTGGTCACCCTTAATCAAAATGGTGATGATGCTGTGTTTTTACCTTCTTTATTCCACACTTAAGACGGTAAAGATACATGTTGCTTATATCCCATAATGGAATCAAATTCCCAGACAAATGATCGGTACACACCTCGGAAGTAGTTAGCTTAATGGCTCAGCTCAGAGCAGCCATTGGCCTGAGCAGGTATGTGTGCACCGCAGTCCCTGGCTTAGACCTGTTGCACACATAGAGGCAAGATACTTACAGAACGTACGGAGGGAGACCAGGCAGATAGAAACAGGGCTTAGGTCAAGGAAAAACAGAAGAAAGGAGGGTTTTTTGTTTTTGTGATATGCGTGTGTGCTCTCCAATTGTTTAGGCAGTGTATTGAGGCCAGATTCGATAAATCTGGAGACTAGGAGACAGTTTTGATGGATGAGGTATGGATGAGTCCCAGTCCTGGGTACCCAGAATCCCAAGGAACCCCGGGGGGACGGAACAGAGAAGGCACAAGATGTAGTGCTAAATCATCGTTACTCAGACAGGGGCTGGTGCTAGGAGCACAAGCATAAATGGATCACAAGCATAAGTGGGTCACCTGGTATCAGGATTTTGAGATAAGCCAAGAGAGTGACGAAAAAAGTGCTGGAAAAATGAAGCCTTATTCAGGGACGTGGTCAGACTCACAGAAGCATTTAAATCTGCCAAGGTCGAGCCTCTGCTTAGCCCAGGTTCTGATAGAAGGAAGCAGTGAAAACAAATTGTGGGTTCAATCTGGCGGCCTAGGTTCTGCTGAGATGGTCTCTCTCTCTCTCTCTCTCTCTCTCTCTCTCTCTCTCTCTCTCTCTCTCTCTCTCTCTCTCTCTGTTCCTCTCTGATCTAGAAAGCTTTTTCTTGCTATTCTAAAAACTCTCTGGTTGAGAGAGCTAACTTTCTGCTCCAGAAAGCTCTTGCTGCTAGTAAACATTCTAAAAACTCTCTAGATAGCTCATGGGAGTTCTGACCAAAACCAGAAAAGCTGCTATAAAGTTTTTGGATCTTCTGACCAAGTCAGAAATCCTGTTAGGAAAATTCTAAAAGTAATTTTTTTGTTTTGTTTTTTGATTAAAACCAGAGAGCCAGAAAAAATTCTAAAGGAGCAGTGTCCACTTTTCAGATAACCTTAGTGGGATAACTGCTAGGAAGCATTCTATTTTATTTTATTTTTTGGAGCTGAGGACCAAACCCAGGGCCTTAGTGTTTGCTAGACAATTCAGTTATTCCAGGCTCTCTCTTGACCATCCCACAAATCAGCATTCCATGACCTTATTCCTTGACTCTTGGGAAAAGGACAGCAAGTACATTGTTTGTTTTTGTTTTTTTAATGTTGCAAAAGAACTCAAGAAATCAGCCTGCCTTTCTAAATTTAGCTGGGTGCCCTGTTCTGAGATTACCATTCCCCCCACACCTGGACCTAAATTTGCTCTGTCCCAGGTTGACCCTGAACTCAGGAATCTGCCTGTCTTTGTATCTTTCTAACAATCTGGCTCATATTGTAGCTGCTTCTGTTCCTTCAAATCCGTGAAGCTCCTTATACAATTCATATTGCAACCTTCTATTTTTGCATAGTTGAGAAATTATATATTTTCTAACTCGTGTTTTTAGAGTTCTTTTCCACAGCCTTAGAAGGGCTGTCCTGAAGGTCCCAGCACTTACCATTCTGCTGAGACATTCGCCATACCTTTGCCTTTCTGACTCAGGCTGTCTGATAATCATGGAGTCATCAACATTGACAGGGAGGGCATTCCTCGGAGGAACATACAAATATGTCCATTATTACAGACACAGCCTTACATCCAGAGCAGCATTAACCCTCATGGAGGTCAAGGCTTGCTGGCCCTGTCTCAGAGGCAGGAAACGTGTCATTCTGTACCTATGATATCACTTTATTATCTGGTTAACTAAGGTTTTTAGTATTTGGATTCTTTATTTAATGCATCTGCAGAGGATTTGATGCTCTTTCTGTCCTCTATGGGTCCCTGCACTTATGTATACATATCCATCATAGCTCCCACCCCACGCATAATTAAATCTTTTAGAAAAGGAGGTAGTGTGTGTGTGTGTGTGTGTGTGTGTGTGTGTGTGTGTGCATGTGGAGGTCAGAGGACAATTTATGAACTTGGTTCTCTCCACCACGTGGGGCCTGGAGATTGAATTTAGACTTGATGTCAAGTGACTTTACCCACTGAGCCATCTCACTAGCCCTGTAGTAGCATTTTAATTTGCCTTTACAATGTCTACTGAGTTGGGATTTAATTTATACAAGAAAATACTTAAGAATGCTCCTACTTGGAGATGGAGAACTGGCTCAGTGGTTGAGAGCCCTTGCTGCTTTGCTAAGGACCCAGTAACAGTTCTTAGTGCCGTCTGTAACTCCAGTTCCAGGTAATCCGATGCCATCTTCAGGCCTCAGCAAGCCCTATACACTTGGTGCACTCATAAAGTGAATAAATCTTTAAAAAAAATGTTTAAGAAAGGCTCCTAGATATGGGACATCCATACTTATGGTGTGTGAGTGGCCGAGTCTTGGTAGCATTTCTGGAGAACAAATGTAAAGCCTGATTCATGACACTGACTTAACCCTCATGAATCTGAAGGTTCCTTTGTCCTAATCCCTCATGGCCAAAGTGAAAGCCAGGCAGGACAAAGTTACATGTCCAAAGAGGTAATCACTTTGACAAGGCTATGGCCACTACAAAAAAACAACTATGTGCAGAAGAAATCCTAACACCAGAAAGCAATTCTGCTTTTTTATTTTTAATCCCAAGGAAGAAAAGTTTCCAAGGAAATATAGCTGCAAATAATACCATCTGTCCAGAATTATTTTGCTAAGGAAGACTATGTTTGCAATTGTGACCCTGACATAGTCTCTCCTCCTCTTCTTCCTCCTCTTTAAGCAACTATACAGCTTGATGTTGTAGAAGCAGAGACAGAAGAGGTGACTGGAGGAAATGGGCTTCTCCGAGCCAAGAGAACCACCAAGAGATTATCTGTGACGTCACTTCCTTCAGGGCTGCAGAAGGTAAGGGGCTGGCATCAACCTGCTTTGAAAGGTCTACATAGATTGGTTTCTCTGGGTGTCTTCGGATTTCCACTGCTCTGAAGAGATACCATGACCAAAGTGACTTATAAAGGGCAACATTTAATTGGGGCTGGCTGGCAGTTTTAGAGGTTCAGTCCATTATTATGGCAGGAAGCATGGCAGTGTCCAGGCAGATATGGTGCTAGAGAATCAACTGAGAATTCTACATCTCGATCCAAAGGCAGCCGGGATCTTCTCTGCCCTGGGCAGAGCCTGTACATCGGACCTCAAAGCTATCCCCACGGTGACATACTTCCCCCAACAAGGCCACACCCATTCCAAGAAGGCCACACCTAAGAATGTCACTCTCTGTGACCAAGCATTCAAACACAGGAGTCTATGGGGGCAAAACCTCTTTAAACCACCAACTGGGTCTTGCCAAAACCATGTTCTAACTTCCCTCACGCACAGTAATCCCACTGCACCTGTTGCTTGTGTTTCCACCAAGAATTTAAGGTACAGTAAGGGTCTTTTCCAGATCAGATCCTTCTACTTCTGAACTCAACTTATTCAGCTCCTCCAGTCTGGCCTACACTAGTTGAGAGCTTTGTGAAGACTCAACAAATTGTTCAAAAGTTGAGGTCACACACTAGGAATGTGGCTGATCCAGATGCTATGTGCATGGCGGTGTTGCCCAACCACCCAACAGCCGCTTCTGCAGAGGCATCATGGGTTTATCTGATAAAGTTGCTATTAGTCACATATGCCATTTGAGAGCAAAATGTAGCCAGAGTAAGGTTTTCAAGTGTAAACTTTGTAGATGATACTTCAGGGTCAAATATTGGATGAGAGGCTGCAATGATGGTTTGGTTGTTGGGAACACTGGGCTGTCCTGGAGGACCTGAGTCCAATCCTCAGCACCCACAGGGCAGCTCATAACTGTCTGTGGCTCTAGTTCAGGGGATCTGACACCTTCACACAGACACAATTGCAGGCACACCACCAATACACATAAAATAAAAAGAAATTTTAAAAAATGAAATGAGCCTGAGTCTAAGCCAAAGATATCTTTATTTTGTTTCATTTTTCGAGATAGGGTTCTCTGAGTTCCTGGCTGGCCTGGAGTTCATTATGTAGATCAGTCTGGGCTCAAACTCAGTTATCTGCCTGCCTCTGCCTCCCGGGTGCCACCACACCCAGGCTAATTTATTGTTGTTACATGTTTATTTGTGTGTTGGGGAGGTGTACACCATCTGAGAACAGTTTTCCGTAGCTGTTTCTCTCCTTTCGCCATGTGGGTCTTGGGTCTAACTCAGGTGCTCAGGCTTCGGGGTACCTGTCCCCACAGATCTGTCTGTCTGACTCTTACCTCTGGTGTGTATGAGTGCTCAGGTTAAGGCTTATGGTTTGTTTTGTTAATGTTATTATTTCTAGACATGGCCTCTCTATACAGTTCTGGCTGGTTCTGAATTCACTACGTAGGTCAGGCTGGTCTCAAACTCACAGTGCAATCACGCCCCACTTGGTTTTGTGTGGTGTGAGCAACAGGATCTTATTTCGTTGCTGTGACTGGTTTCAATTTCTCAGAATCCAACAATCTCCCTGTCTCAGCTTCCTGAGCAGCAGAGACTGTGGGCATCCCTCTTCCTAGTTATTTTAAAAACAGAACCCTGAACTACTATCATAATAACCGCTTATGTGATGCTGGCTCTCAATGCCAGGGTGTTCTAATTGCTTAAAACATTCAACTCAGAAAGTGGCTGCAGTTCTCTAAGGCAGGCAGTCACATAGCTTCATTTTAGGGACAACTCTGGGACCTTATTAATTGGTGACAATGAATGGGAGTCAAGTTTTCAATAAAGGCTGAGTGCTCCCATTCATAATTTCTCCCATTTTTTTCTTTAACGTGGTTTTGGGAATTGAACTCATGCCTCACACATAACAAGCACATACTCTACTAATGAGCCAAACTCCTCCCCCTACCCAGCTCCATTGTTAAATACTGTGTGTTAAGTGTACTGGGTGAGAGCCACCTGTGACTATATGAATTGAAATTAGATGGAATTAAATATGTAGTTTCTCAGATGGGGTGATGGTGGCACACACCTTTAATCTCATCACTCAGAGGAGGCAGAGGCTGGCAGATTTCTGAGTTGGGAGGCCTGCCTGGTCTACAGAATGACTTCTAGGTCAGCTAGGGCTTCACAGAGGATGGCCTTTTTGGGCGTCAATGGGAGGAGAGACCCTTGGTCTTGTGAAGGTTTGATGCCCCAGTGTAGGGGAATGCCAGGGTGGGGAGGTGGGAGGCAGTGGGTGGGTGGGGGAACACCCTCATAGAAGCAGAGGGTGGTGGGGTAGGATGGGGGGGTTCCCGAGGGGAAACCGGAAAAAGGGATAACATTTGAAATGTAAAGAAAATATCCAATTTTAAAAAGCCCAAAAAGTCTAGTTTCTGTTATAGTAGCCATTGACGTACCCAATAACCACATGTAGCTAGTGTCTTTCTGTACTGTGTATCAGATAAGCATTTCTATCTTCGTAGAGGAGAAGAAGGTTCCATCACATATTCTTGGCTGTCACTGTCAGTATACAATAGTAGTTTTGTATTTTGCTTCTGGGTTATCAGGTGCCTTTATGTTCTGAGCTATTTCTGGGTTTGGGGACTACAGAAGTCTTCTCACTATATAAATGGCAGTGACCAGAAGATGAAAAAAAATTGGCCATAATTAAGGATTTCTGTGTACCGATAGACATCAGAGGGTAGCAACTGGCTATAGAGGGTTTTATCCCAGTTCTCACAAATGCTCCCAAAATTATCAATTACTTGCCCAGATTTTAAAACTAGGACATTTCAAACAAAAATGTTTCTTTTGAAACTTTCTTTGGAAAACAGGAAGCTTTAGAAACAGACAACTTGCAGGGTTGAAGAGAGATGCCCGCCAGAGAAGGCCTGTTCTGTCTGGGCTACCCACCCTCACTCATCCTGGTTTAGAAAACCTGACTCAGCACTGAACTTTGCAATAATTAGTGGGAAAGCACAGGACCACTTAGTAACCACCAATTACGGTAGATGTTTTGGTGTCTTACTTAGCCTGATGTGGTGGTGCATACCTCTACTCTTGGCACTCAGGAGACAAAGGTGTGTGTGTGTGTGTGTGTGTGTGTGTGTGTATGTGTGTAGAGTTTGGGGCCAGGCTTGCTTGGGCCTATATAGCAAGGTCTAGAGTCAAAAGAAAATGACAATGACGCAAACGGGATCCTTAGATGGGCCAGGGAAAGTTCAGTGTGGATCAACTAGCAGGCACTCAGTGATGGCTGAGCCTAAACGTGACCCGTGGAACCACTCTGCACAGCTGATCAAGCACAGGGGGAATGGAGAGGGAAGCCAGCGGGGCTCAGCACCCAGGACTGAGTTCTCACAGCGATGCTATTAGGACAGGTACTTGTAATCAGTAAGCCAAGGACAAGGGAAGAATGCCAGACATGGCCAAGAAGAAGCTAGGCAAGGCTTCTTTATGGGTTGCCATGGAAATAAGAAAACCCAGAGACACAAGAGCAAGGGAAGAACTGCGCCCAGCATAATCTGTTTTCTGTGGTAATGGTCCCTGACACTGTCTATCTTTTTGGAGCCAAATAATCTCATTTCTCTGCACCCTATACAACTCTTTAAACAGAGCTCTGGGCACAAAGGAAATGCAGGGGTGCAGAGAATATGAATATGAATTTCAACTGTTACTTGGCAAACAACGACTTAGAGAATGTCGGGGGGGGGGGGGGCTATGGGCTGCTGGTGCTGAACTGACACATATATCTTCATGGCTTGCTTTGCATTTTAACAACAGGCACCATACTCATCAAAAAAGAGACCACACTTCCCAGCACTAAAGAAGAAGCAGAGCATGCAAGCCATCCTCCGGAAATCAGAGCTGACTGTAGGCGAGCTGCAAATGCAGGTAGCGGGCAAAACCTTGCCTTTTCTGTCTCAGAAGCACCAGACACCAGGCTTAACTAAACATCTTGCCCTGCAAGACATCAGAGAGGGGCCTAATTAACAATTATCATTAGAAAATACTGTCAGTGGGGGGCTTTGAGAGAGGGTAAGGGACTGCTAAGGAGACCTAGGAGGACAAGAGTGCATAATAAATATTAAAGGAATTCCATTAAAATGAGGCTCACACAGGCTTGAGCAGAAATGAGGTCGTCTTAACCCCTGTGTAGTAAATCTGTTTTCAAGCTCTGTTTGCTATGAGCTGAAATGGAACACTCCATTGGCACTCTGAGGAAAAACAAGCAAGTCTTTGCTTTTAGCAGCTTCATTTCTTTATATCTGTCTATTACAGGTGGACGACCTCATAGAAACAGTGACTGACAAATCCATGAAGCTTTTGGAACAAAGACACGCTGAGCTTAAGCAGTGTGAGTCTCTAGGAGCTGAGATCCTTCAGTCTTCCAAGCAGTTCCAAAGGCTTTCCAAGAGAACCACGAGGAAGTATAAGCTGCGAAGCGCATGCTTTCCCTGCACCTGCTGCTGCTGCTGCTGAGTTCCTAGTACACAGCCCAGCCACAAAGAGGACCCTGCCTCAGACACACAGGGTGGACCAGCAGCAGCCGGAGTCATCTGAATCTAACCCCATGCTACAGCAGGTGCAGTCCCTCACACGTAAACACATGCACTCTGCACGCATGCCCCAAAGTAGGTATTTTAAAAAAGATTCCCCAAGAACAAAACACAGAAGAGAAGCATTTACCAACCATGTTCCTTAAATACTAACAGAGAGAAATGCAGAAAAGCAATGCAGATGAACTGATCTCATACAACAATACAATTTTTTTAAAAGACTTACTGATTTAATGTATATATGAGTACACTGTAGCTGTCTTCAGACACACCAGAAGAGGGCATTGGATCCCATCACAGATGGTTGTGAGCCACCATGTGGTTGCTGGGATGAACTCAGGATCTCTGGAAGAGCAGTCAGCGCTCTTAACCGCTGAGCCATCTCTCCAGCCCCTAACAACAGCTATTCTTAACAGTGTGGAAACTCCCCTACAATAAACACACACACCATTAAGTACTGATCATAGCCCCTCTAAAGCCTATTCTTAGACCACGTTTTCTAAGGAGCTACTAATACCTTCTAGAAATCGACTCATTTTCTAATTTGCAAAGGCAAGCTACCTAGAGTTTTGAATGAGCACAAAGATCCTGCTGGAGATATTTTATTAAATATTTTCCGATGCTGAATTCTAGGTTTAAGGATAAAAATGCATTTAAAAATACATATACATGGATACATTTCCTTGTGTGAAGAAATACAAATGAGGCATGAATTAATATTTGAAAGCAAAGTATTTCACTGCCGAAGTTGAAATCGAACCCAGGAAGCCCATGCAGCTATTGCCTGTCCTTGCGGGCGGACGGACAGCGACGTCACCATCTATGGCTTAGGGTCTGCCTCCATGGCGCTTTCTTGAGCTTCTTCCACCTCTGACAGCTTGTCGTCATCTGTAGTTAGGAAGACACAAAACCTTACTTCATGTCACCTACATTTTGTGCCTGGTAATGCATGAAAAGTTTTATTTTGCATTGGCAAATACATTTTCATCAAGGCAGCAAAATAACAAGTTATGGCTGCAAACAGCCCACATCATTGTTTGTTTTTTTTTTT
Source organism: Rattus norvegicus (assembly GCF_021556685.1). Classification (NCBI taxonomy): domain Eukaryota; kingdom Metazoa; phylum Chordata; class Mammalia; order Rodentia; family Muridae; genus Rattus; species Rattus norvegicus. Next base: position 14,591,350 of record NC_141548.1, on the reverse strand, counting down.
TTAATTTTAAAACATGTATTTATTTTATTTATATGTGAGTACACTGTAGGTGTCTTTAGACACTTCAGAAGAGAGCAGCCCATTGCAGATGGTTGTGAGCCACCATGTGGTTGCTAGGAATGGAACTCAGGACCTCTGGAAGTCAGTGCTCTTAGCGGCTGAGCCACCTCTCTAGCCTCCTTTGGTTTTAAAAACAGGTCAGGGCAAGGGCACATCATGCTCGGCCTAATGACTTAAGCTCGATCCTGGGAACCACATGGTGGAAGAAGAGAACTGACTTCTAGTGGCACAACAAGTAGCCTCCACATGCACAACATGGTTATGTGTGCAGCCCCGTACACACATGTGCACACACACAAATGTTATACATTTGGTTATTTTTACATATTACTAAGAATATATAATTTGTGTGATAGATTTCATTAAACACTAAAGAACTAAAATCTAAGTCGTAGCCTTAATTAAAAAAAAACAAAAACGATCAGAAAACACAGGAAGTTCTACTTGGTTACAGTCACAAGAAAGATCAAGTCTTCAATTTCTCGGTGGGCCCCCCATTTGCTGAGCATGTAGGCAGCCTAATATACCAACAACTTACAGTAGTTTGCACGTGTCCTGAATCATTAGTCAGGAAACACTCCCCATCACTCTTGAAGTTTTCTTATTAGTAGACATGCATGCAAAGCACAGATTACCACAGAATCACTGCTCTTCTGTTTGTATACAGAAAGTTGAACAGAGAGTGTTTTCTAATGCCATCCAGATATAGCACTGGATTCTGGAGGCAGACTCTCTCACCAAAGCACTCCCCAGTCATTTAAAGTCTTCTGAAGCTGCAATTTTGAATGGTTTTACTTACTCTCCAATGTCTGTTGAAGTTCATGGATGGTACTAAGAAGAACGTGAAATTGTTTCCGTCTCAATTCCAGCTGTGTTAAGAAGAAAACAACTTATATAAGTTTATCTCTAAACACACACACATACACACACGTAGAGGCTAACATATATATTCAAATACCTTATCTTCAACACTTTCTTTAATATGCGAGAGATGCTCTAATTCTTTGCCCAGAGCCTCTAGCTCCCTGAGGGAACAAAATAAAACAAAACAATGTTATATTTCGCTACTTTGGGGGAAAACTTATATAGTATTTGGGCCACTAAATAATAATCTGAAAATAAAAAGGGTTTTGAGAGATGGCTGGGCAGTTAAGAGCACTTGCTCCTGTTTCAGAAGACCCAGGTTCTATTCCTAGTTCACAAACAGTGGCTCACGACCGTGTCTGTAATTCTAGTCACAGAGATCTGATGCCCTCTTCTAGCTGCTACAGGCACCCGGTGTGCAAGTGGTACATAGATATGCATGCATAACATCCATAAAAAAGGAATCCAATAACCCTGTGGCAAGATTTTGTAACTGGATGATTTCTTAGCTCCTAAATTGTACTATAGATGCAAATTTTATAATAACAAAAATATAATTACATAATTTCTTTTAGATACACCTATTTGTATCTCTGAATAATATACAGTATTAGTATAGAATATTTGAGAGGGAATTTTTAACTTTCATAAATGTTTCAGAAATGGTTTAAAGTTCTTTTTTTTTTTACTGTTTGCATGTTTTTCAGCTGTTTTAGTGTGTAGCATAGTCTTTATTGGTATTCAGTATTCTGTTAATAGATTAAAGCGTACATCTCCATTTCCTTTGGGGACATACTACACATCTATTCTGAACCAATAGGTAGTGACCCTGGAGATAGCAAGGGCTTTCATCAGGCAGTGTAAGACCCTGTGATACTAAACAATGACCTTTCCTTTGGGTATACTCTGTTTATCTGAGCAGGTAGTTAGTGTGAGGCATAGCTCTTCACCATTTTGTATAACAGCCAGCTCCCTATAAGCTCTATACTCACTTCAGTGTCTCATGCCTGTCCGGATGATGCTGGATAACTTTGGCCAAAGCGTCATATTCTGAAAGACAAGAAAATATTTGCCAAATTAAGGCATTTTTTTTTGAATCTGGATTATCAAAAAGAAATGTGTAAATGAAAATAACTCTTATTCACTTTCTTAAAGAAATGACAATAATGTGGTAGTACATATCTTTGATCCCTGCACTTGGGAGGCAGAGGCAGAAACCAAGGCCAGTAGATCCCTTTTTACTCCAGGCTAGCCTGGTATAAATAGCAAGTTCCAGGACAGCTGGGGCTATTACACAGAGAAATCCGTCTTGAATAAGACCAAAACCAAACCAAACCAAAGGGGCTGGGGATTTAGCTCAGTGGTAGAGCGCTTACCTAGGAAGCACAAGGCCCTGGGTTCGGTCCCCAGCTCCGGAAAAAAAAAAAAAAAAAAAAGAACCAAAACAAAACAAACAAACAAAACAAAAAAAAAAAAAAAAAAAAAAAAAAAAACCAAGAAAAGGCCAAGAATTATGAGAGCACTGCCAACACTTTAAACATTGCTTTTATCTTACCTTTTCCAATTTATGTAATGGGAAGAGCCTAGTATTAAAAATAATTTCCAGGGCTAGAGAAATGGCTCAGCACTTAAGAGCATATACTAATGTTTCACAGAACCCCAATTCAGTCTCCAGCACTCATGTAGTTTACAGTTGCCTTAACTCCAGGGATAACAGGGCCAATTATGGCCTCCGTGGGCACCTACACTCAGCTGTATACAGACACACATATAAAACTAAAGTTCTTTCAGATAGCCAGATAGGACACCAAGTGAAGGATAACCTAAGAGATTAGAATAAGACTAAACGTTACTTCTGTGTTTAAAGTGTTTACACTTATTTTATTTTTGAATACCTATGGGTGTGGGAGGGCGATGGCACAAGGGACTCACTCCTCTCCTACCATGTAGGTCCTAGGCTGGTGGGCGGCAGGCTTGGTGGCAAGGGCTCCACCCACTGGGCCACCTGGCTGACCTTGACTTTAACTTTGCTATTAGGGAATTATGTGGATAACGCTTGTTTGCTTTATGAATAATGAAGGGTTAAAATTCTTTTCCTTTTTCTTGAAAGTAGCTTTATTAAACTAGCAAATAAATACCTCAGTCTGTCATAGAGTTCACATTTGCAGACTAACTGTACTACTGCTTAGGGAAAAGGATCTGAAGATAGTAAAAAATACTGAAGATTTCTTGGATAAATAATAAAACTCAGCAAAATATTTTTCAGCATATCTTGTGTTCTCTATTTTAAGTAACAGTGTTAAGAATAAGTGTAATTGTTAATTATTTTTTTGTAAACTGATTCACGGTGCAGATTTTGCCTTTCAATATTAAAAATTTCATGGAACCTGAAGTTAGGAATAAAATATCTGCAACCCAAGTCCTTCAAATCCTTACCTTGTCGATTTTTTCGTATTCGTTTTGCCTGAAGAATCTGCTTTTTACACTCAGCAATTTTTTCATGTGCTCCAGCAATACTGCATTCTATTAAAAAACGGTAGTTATAATAAGACGTATAATGTCTGCTTTTAAGTAGACATTCCACTGACAACACAACAGACGATGACATTCTAAAAATATCTACAACACAAAGTGCTGTCTTACTACATGACACTGTGGCTGTAGATGGTAGATTCTTTACCACTGTAATTACTGACAGTATCTTACTACAATCTACATACTGCTATCAGCTTTTCCTTTAAACTGCAAAAATACAATTCTAGAAAGAAGCACTATGTTTACCTATTTCTTTGTATATTTTTTCATAGTTTTCCATTTCTCTGAGGTTCATATCATACACCAGCAGCGTTTTGCCCATTGAGAACTCACACTGAGACAGCGTGCTCAGCATCCGCTGGTACTGGCTGTATCTAACGAGAGAGAGAAAGAGAAGAAAAAGAAATCGTAAACTAAACAAAGTTCTGACCGAATTATTTAACTGAAATAGCTTAGAATATCCACCCTTACCATTTTCTTTGCTAGACATGGTGTACGTGAATTTATAAGTTATTCTGGTTACAAAGGCAGAATGAGACTACTGTCCTCATCTTATCAAAATTATGTGTCTGCATCTTAAATCATCCCTAACAATAGAGTTTCATCAGAATTTTGTTCTCACAACTTTCATACTTAAGCAGAAAGTAAATCCAGCAAAATTTCATAAATTAGCATGTGATTATTATTTTACAGCAACTTATATATTTACTTATTAGCAAAGAAAAAACATTTAGAGATACTTAGCAAATACTGATTTGCTAAAAGTAATCAAATTATTACAGCTGAGTTTGATCTTTACTTCTTCCTTTACTAATGTCCTTTCTGCGTATTATACAAACATAAAGGAGACCTCCAAAGAGAAGGACCGAAAAAAAACCAAAAAATAAAAAAGCAAACAAACTTCTGATCAGTTAAGAAGTGGCTACTGGGGGCTGGAGAGATGGCTCAGTGGTTAAGAGCACTGACTGCTCTTCCAGAGGTCCTGAGTTCAAATCCCAGCAACCACATGGTGGCTCACAACCATCTGTAATGGGATCTGATGCCCTCTTCTGGTGTGTCTGAAGACAGCTACAGTGTACTTACATATAATAAATGAATAAATCTAAAAAAAAAAAAAGGAAAAGAAGTGGCTACCCTGGACAGATAAGATGAATAGAACTATTTAACATGGCCTTAGTAAAATTCCAGCAAGATGTTGGTATAGAAACACAGTGGAATGAAGTACCCTTCCTCTTGGGATCCAGAGTTACACCATTTAATGAAGCTTTTCACTAGGAGATTAATTCTCCGATCATCTCCAGCACCGTCTCCATCTATCAGAAGACGCTTCCGGATGACTTCGTCTGGAACAAAAAGGATGAACGGGAATTAACACAAACATTTGGTTCTGGACAAATCTCAAGACAACAGTATATAACTACTCACTTGTTCAATGAAAATTGCTGAACTATAAATACATTTAATGCCACCAGCTGAGGTGTCACTTAGAAGCAAGAAGGCCAAAATGGTAAGCTTTATGTGCATCTTAGCACAATTAAAAATCTTCTGTTTGTTTTTCCTCTTTAAAGAAAAGCGGTTGGCTATGGTACATCTGCCCCGTCCTAGGGGCTGAGGTCTTTGGTGAAACTCTACCCTTATAATCGGCATTCTATGGGTCGTTGAGAGGAAATTTTCAAGTACAACAGAAAGGCTAAGTCAGTAATTGGTAAGAGAACTACTTTTGAAAAAAAAAAAAAAAGCTGTTCAAACTAAAGGAAGCCAGGACTGTAGTAAGTGAGAGGCACTGACAAAGTTTCCTTGCATGTAGTATCATGTCAGAAAAAGAGTAAACAGGTCAGAGAGATGAAAAGATCCATGAAGTAACAATTTAGTTGTAGGCGCTAAAGCAACACTATCTCACCCTTCCTGAGGGACAGTGCAGGCTGGAGTTCACTGTGCAGCCTCTGCCTCCACACAACAGGATGACAGGTATGAGCCATTACCCTGACTTCAGTGTCTCCATTTCTGCCCAATGCAAAGAGAAAATAGAAATGCAGTGGGAGATGATGGCGAGAACAAACAAATGGTGTCCAAGCAGCCTGTGTGGCAGTCCTGAGCTAGTGCTCTTACCAGGACCAAATCATGCTGGGCCATAGTCATAAAAACAAATGGAAACGAGGAAGAAATCATCCTTCTACCACATCATAACTCAGTAATATAACTGTTGCCATGATGTTCAGACACTCTACTGACACACAGTTACACATGTAGAGACGTGGATACAGTTAATCATGCTTGAAATGGATACACCTTTGCCTGGCCCCCAGAAAAAGTATTTTGAGTTTTGAGATACTGAGGAGCTTATTCTGAATCTCTGTAGCAGAGGCTGGAATTACAGGTGTGCGCCTCCATGCAAACAGACGTAGAGAGAGGCTTTTAGCAGTGCTGTCTACAGTAGATATTTATACTGCAAAGCTGAACATTGAGGCTTCTTAAATTGTGATGCACTCAAATAATGTTAGGATAACAACGAAACTACCTCTTCAGATAAAGTAACTTCTGAGAAGCAGAGGATGTTGTCCAGTGTGTAAAACAAAATGCATATATATAATATATATATATATATATTATATATATATACACACACACATATATATATACATATATATATATTCAGAAAATAAATCTGGAGGCATTTATGGGTAATGAACAATATTAATGATTGTTTCTGATAAACAGATTACAGATAGAGATGAAAATGGTTTTCTTAGATACCATTTTATCATTTTTGTTTGTTTTCTGGGCTTTCATTTTCTTTTAACTGAATTCACTATGTTTTGAGTACAAATGTAAAGGAGGATAATTCCTGGAGAGCCTGCGTGAATCAAGAGCAACGTCTCTGACAACAGCTCCAGCAGGCGTAATGGCAGAAGCACAAGTGCAGCGGAGTCAGACCAGTATAGGGCGCCCTTAGACAGACACCTTTAGAATAGGTTTCTTTGAAAACCTGTTCAAACTACAGATTCATCTGTTCGTTTAACGTTTAAATGTGTTTAAAAAAATACTAATGTTTTCGAGCTTTAATTACCAAACAACTTGAAGAGACCAAGGTAAATAAGACAGTCCTTAAAGAGATTAAAAAGCAGAATTTTTGAACATGAGTACATACACACATCCACTTACACATTCTCTGTCACACACACATTTTGGGACAAGGTCTTGGTATGTAATTTTGTCTTCAGGGCATAGTGTGCCCCGAATCTTGCTGGCTTCAAATTCATTTGTCTGCTTTAGTCTGTCAAGGAAAGGCACACCTTGGGGCGGGAAATAGCTCAGTGGTTAAGAATGCATTCTGCTCTTCCTGAGGACCCAAGTTCGGCTCTCAGCACCCAAGTCTGAGAGTTTACAGCCCATGTGGGATGTCAAACATAAATGCAGTAGGAAACAGCAAGGGACTAAATACCACCACACCAATGTGCGACTAAAAATCTTTAAACTTCGCTTTATGATCATGACAGCTGTACATGTTAAGTTCTGTGCATCTTTACATGTGAATGTAGTACTCCTATTTTACTCCTATTTGTAAGGCTTTTGCAAAATGTCCACAAACCAAATAACCAAATCAACTGCCCCAACCAACTTAACCTACTTTTGTAGCTCAGCTCAGACTAGCCTGGAACTCATAGCAGTTCTTCTGATTCTCTCTCTCTCTCTCCCCCTTTTTTTTTTTTTTTTTTTTTTTGAGACAGGGTTTCTCCATGTAGTTCAGGCTCTCTTGGAACTCATTATGTAGACCAGCCTGGCTTTGAACTCACAGACACCATTCAGTTTTTGCCTCTGGAGTGCTGGGATTGAAGGCATGAGCCACCACACCCAGACTGACTTCAGTATTTTATAATTGGGTTTGATGCCCCCAGAGGCCAAACACTAACAAAGACTAGCACTTATTTTCATTATCATAGCAACAATTACTTGTACAAAAGGTGTGAGCAACTTGTACAATAGTACCCATTGAGCACACTGAAGTGTCTGCAGTAGTTAGAAGAGCATATACCTCAGAGGAAGTAGGATTTGACTGGCTTTTTTATGAGATCCTAACGTAGGCTTCACTCAGGAGTATCAGCTATAGTTAAGCAATATGATATGATTTATATACCATAACACTATAATAATAAATGAAAATACTCCAACAGTCTAAAAGTGGGTGAACAAGTTAAATATGGTATAGGCACATGATGGAGTACTATCACGCTGGAAACAAAGATGAGGAAAGCTTTTGATACAGAGATAAATTTAGAAGACAAAGAAATGTAGAATATGGCATCACTGAAATAAAAGGGGGAAGTTTATTTACATATGCTTGCATTTGCTTCGCTACACTGTAATGATATAGAATAATAATGAATAAATAGAAGGGGTTATCAAGAAAGGGCCAATATAAGTGGACGATGGAGGAATGGATAGGCTGGTTAGAGTACCAGCAGACTCAAAATCTGCTAGCTGTTCTGTGTAACAAGGAAAGAATGCTGAAGTCTTCCCATTTCAGGCCATACCAGCAGGGACAAAGCTGTGCACTCCAGCAGAGTTGGGGAACAGGCAGACTAGAACCTCAGAAAACTGGATGAGAGAAGACAACGCACACTCCAACATCACAAACGCTGACTTTTTGTTTTCTTTTTTTAATTCTTTTTTTTCGGAGCTGGGGACCGAGCCCAGGGCCTTGCGCTTGCTAGGCAAGTGCTCTACCACTGAGCTAAATCCCCAACCCCACAAACGCTGACTTACAGCTGTAAGTCAGCTCATGCGTCTGCGAAGATGGTATCTGTCAGTGGGCAGCTGGACTTTCTAGTAGGAACACGGAAAACGATATACAAAAAATCAACTGCAGGCTGGGGATTTAGCTCAATGGTAGAGCGCTTGCCTAGCAAACGCAAGGCCCTGGGTTCGGTCCCCAGCTCCGAAAAATAGAAAAAAGAAAAAAAAAATCAACTGCAACTGGAAAAAGCTCATTAGCAAGGCAGCTTGTGAGGAGGCTGCCAAGCCACACGCAGCTAGGAGCCACATGGTCTAACCTAAGAGGGGAGTCACAGGTGCTGAAAGGCAGGTTAGGACGTGGGATGGGAAGGAGCAGGCGGCACGAGAGGGGATGTGGTAAAAGTAGTCTGCACAGGGGAGGCTTATGATCTAAGCAGACTGTTCTTCACAGCGCTGGGCCAGAACAGAACCTGGAAACAACAGTTTAGGCTGTGCTCCCAAAGTCTGCTCGGTGTGAGTACCTGAGGTCCACACCTAGCTTCTGTGAAGTAAGGGTACAGAGCTGTCTGTAGGAACGGTGGGAAGCATCTCGAAAATAAAGTGGGGTTAAGAGCATTCAGCTATAGTGCACTCATAGACACATGAAATAAACAAATCTTTAAAAAAGTGAAAGTAACAATGTCTATCCTTAGGAAACCCTCAAACATACTATCCTTTTTTTAAAAAGAAAAGATTTATTTACTTATTTAATGTATATGAGTACACTGTAGCTGTCTTCAGACACACAAGAAGAGGGCATCAGATCTCATTACAGATGGTTGTGAGCCACCATGTGGTTGCTGGGAATTGAACTCAGGACCTTTGGAAGAGCAGATGGTGCTCTTAACCGCTGAGCCATCTCTCCAGTCCATTTATCCTTTTTTTAAAAAAATGTTAAATATTAACCCACAACTTGCAACACCTTAAAAATGTTATTAATAAATTAAGATATTTATATATACATACAGCTACGTATCTATGCAGATACATATGATGCATTCAAAATTTTGCACAATAGAGATTGCTTATCTCAAACTGACAGTAATTCTTTCTTAAACATTGTATGGCCAGTCACTGTCTGGAGCACAGACAAGAGTTACTGCCACAGCATATACCTTTTAGCATCTACTCTAACAACACATAGAAAGGTACATTCCTGGTGTGTGAATAACTTCTATTCTTTTTATAGTTCCTAACATAAAAGGCATGAACATTTTTTTTTAGCAACACCTCATATTTTAGGTCTGTACTTGAACATACCTAAAACACTTGACTTCAAAGGTTACCATGAATGAAGCCTTCTGTAAGTAATCTGATTGCCTGTACTAATCCCATCAGACCTTGGGGCCATTCTATAAAAACAAATAAGCAGAAGAGGCTTAGAAACAATTTTGTTGATATTAAGTTGAGGAGAAACTATGATCATGCAAAAATGATGTTTATATAAATTCCTATTAGATTTATCACTCCATTAGCACCACTCATGAGTTATTAAGATGAATCACAGAGCTCTTTTTTTACCTTCCTCCTTCCTGCCCCCACTCCTCATGAAGTTTAAAGTCATGAGGATGAGTTTCAGGGTCAACGGTCTTAAGAATATACATAACAGGTGGATACAGTGAGTAAACACGACACTCAGACGCTTCTATGTTAAAGTGCTCTCACCGAAGATACTCACGTCCAATTAAACAGACTGTTGATAGTAAACCGCACTTAAGTTAAACATCTCAAGCTAGCCATGTCTACAATCCCAGTATTTAGGAAGCTGGAGCAGGAGGATCAGGTAATTGTATAATTTAAGGATAAAGCTTTGTTTTGAGAAACTATCTCCTCTAGAAAGCAATTATTTAATGTTGAATCAGTTCACAGGCAACGGAGCAAGCCAACTGGAGGATGCCCTGGTAAACCAAAGTGCTCCACAGTGGTCACTTGAATTCCATGAAGCAGCAACACTTGTACACGGTTGTTCCTATTTGTCTCCTCTCACTGAGGAGTGTACTGGCACAGCTAGTGAATTAACGAGTCATTCAGTTTCAAAGGGCTTGACATGAGTTATCCTACTTGAGTGCTTTACATGAGTATATCCTTGATAAATACTCCTATACAGTCTGCACTATTATCTTCCATTTACAGATGACCGGTCTATGCCATCTTTGCCTTTACTGGAAAATGTATACAGTTACATCAGATAGTTTCATTATTCTGTCATATTGTTTCTAGCATATTAAAGTCATTTTAAGTTTTAGTGAGTGTATGTCTATGGGAGCTGTCTGTCATAGCCAAAAGCTCTAAGTGCAGTGTAGAGCCACATCTTACCTGTTTCTTCCCATATGTTACCTTAGATATCATTAACTACCTAATGTTCTTTGTACTACAAAAAGGGTTCAAAAACAGTTTAACACCCTTTAAATCATCACCTACAACATAAACATATAAGCTGTTTCAATAGTTTAAATTATCTTAACTGGTTTTCAGTTGGCCAAAATCCAGGAATGGCTTTGCCAGAGACAAGCTGTCTGACTAAGTCACTAACTGCCCAGGACTCCCTTCCATTTTCTCACCTGTGAATGACAGTGCTGGGGATATAACTTAGCTCAGTGGTAGATACGTGTGTAGCATGCAAAGAGCTCCTGGTTCAATCCCAGTAACGAGTATATACGCACAGTGACACACACACTGATATCTATGCTCTAGCATCCCTCTAATCTTCTGTACCTAGCACCTCACATTTGTTGATGGCTTACTTAAAACTTGCTGCAGTTCAATTTTCTTCCCCCAAAGCAGAGGAAGGGGCAGTCAATGAAGACACACTCCTCCACAGAGGTGGTGGAGTGGAAAAAGGTTAGTAAAACAACTTCTGTGTTTACTGAACTTTAGTATGTATTTGATTCAGTACAAAGTTCTTTATAACTTTTACTGTTTCATTTTCTAAACAGCACTCGAGGTAGATTTTATTAGTTTCTTCATCTACAGAGAACAAAACTGAGTCTTAAAGAAGCTAGGTAACCTCCACAAAGGTGAGAAGCTTGTAAATGTAAAGTGGGGACTCCTGTGGCCTCCAAAGATTAGGGGGCTGAAGTTCTCTTCTCACCTGAAAAAATCCCTTTCTCCTTTGGAGCAAAGCACAAAATCATCCAAGTCATAAACATAATACATTCTCTGACCTCCCACATCTGAGCAGTCCTGACATTCTCCTGAGCTCTGTTCACTTAGTGAATTCCCTTAGTTGAAGTATTGTCATACTGACCAATGACCCCATTATCTCCTCCCACTAACCCACTGCAGCAGGGGCTGAGCTCAGACCACACTAGCTGAAATCAGCCTCAGCAGCTAAGAGCGAGGAGCATCTGGCTGTTCTCCAAAGGTACCATGCTCAATTCCCAGCACCTACACACCAGTTCACAGCTCCCTGTACCTTCTTCAGTCCTACAGGGTTAGATACTCTTCTGCACTCAGTGGTGTTGATGCTATTTCCTTTGGGTAACAGATTCATTTATAAAATGGGGATAACCAGAACGAATGCTGCAAGTGTCATAGAGATGTTAGTGAAAGGAGAGTGATTTCTGCAACCCCCTTCCCATTTCCTCAATATTCTCCAGAGTAGAATGGGTGTGTGAGTCTTAAATGTACATCTGGAACTGAGGATGTAGATCAGGATGAGGATATACAAAGTTTTCTAATGAACAGGACCAGTGCTGTCAGCATTGGAAATAAAGACATCAATTAATTACATAAAAACAAATCTGATCACATCACACTAACATTTAAAACGTTCAATGACCAGATGCTGTGATACGTTCCTTTAAGCCCAGCACTCAGGGGGCAGAGCAAGGGGAATCTCTGTGGGTTCCGGGCCAGCCAGAGCTACATAGACCTTGTCTCCAAACCGAACCAAACTAAACCAACCAAAAAACCCTTTCACTGGCTTTCCCTGACCTTAAAACTTTCATGGTGTAAACTTTTTCTAAGTTCTAGTACATGCCAGCTTTAATTTCTTTTGTCATTTTGGGACTTGTATAAGTGGTTGGCCATTTGTAATTTCAGTTTTAAAACACCTATTTACCCTTCAAAGGAAGGGGGAAAAGCAAGTTTTTTCAAGTTTTCTAGTCACCAGTAGAAATATCAACAACGGTTCAATTCCCAGGACCCATTTGGTGGCAGAAAAGAAGTGACTTCAGCAACTGTCCTCGGACTACCACGCTTGTGGGGTGGCCTGCCTGGAGAAAGGTGAGGGAGGGAGACAGAGACAGCTCTGACACACACAAGCACAGTAAACCCAGTAAATTTCCCTTCACCTACCCTCCCGAGTTTTAATGTTTACAGCCACACACAGACCTATAAGAAGAAACACCTTTGCCTGTTGGTTCTAGGTTTCAAACATGTTAAGTAAACAAATGAAACTAGAATTAAAAAAAAAAGGTTTAAAATTTCCCCCACCAAGCCTTTATTTATCCCCCACACAGGCATTTCCTCGGCCCTATCTTGTTCCTCCCGCTTTCTGGACGTCCTCAGTTTCTCCACTGGTATCCATAGCTACCGGTCAGCCCATCAAATAGCGGCAAGCCACCGGAACCTTTCTACCAAAGCCGGTACCTTCTAACTTCTTGCTCCATTAGCCTATCGTATCAGCCCATTCTCCCCCCAAACGTGCCCTTATTTCTGTCCTCGGTCCACAGACATCAATTGTCCACAAGCCATCACTCCCAATTCACTCTGGCTAACAACTTCTCTCCCCAACATGCCCTCCTTTTGTTGCCGCGGTCCAAGCCGCCGGCCTGATCCCATGTTGGCGCCTTACCTTGTAAGCCGCCCAGATACACTTCCCGACCGGCCCTCCAGACACCCCTATTTCTCTTAGAGGCTGTCCCCACCTCGGTGTCCTCACTCCACCGCCCTCCGAGCTCCAGGGCTCCCAGGGGCCCGCCGCGCTGCCGGTGGGCCCGACTCAGCAAGGCCGGGGAAGCCCCCCAGGCGGCCCCCTCGGCGCACTGCATCGCTCGGGCCGGGCGTGCGGCCCTCCCCGCTTCCCGCCGCGCACCGCCCCTGAAGCCCCCACCCCAGACTGCCCGGATCCCGGCGCTGCCCCGCGTCCCCGCACCCCGCGGCGGCCTCACCGTCAGTCACGGCTCCCATGGCGTGCGCGGCGGCGGCGGCGGCGGCGCGAGCTGAGGCGGCGGTTGGCGGCGGAGGTCAAACTCCCACAATGCAGCCGGGTAAACAGTCATGGAGGAGGAGGCGGCGGCGCCCGCGGCCGCCCTCTCCGACTCCTGAGTCGCGCCGCGCCGTGCCGCGCCGCCGCCGCCGCCGACCCGCGCTGCCCGCGCTCGCCGCTCTCCGGGGGCGCGGAGCGGCCGGCGGGTGAAGGGCGAGGCGGGCGGGCGGCCGGCGGCGGCTCGGCCCGCGGACCCCGCCGTCTCGCCCGGCCCCTGCCCACAGGCCGCCCTGGAGGCCGCGGCCAGCCGCCAGGTGAGCTTCGGCTGCGCGCGCTCCCGGGGCTTCGCGCCTGACGCTCCAGGTGACCTCTGCCCCCGGCCGCCAGGGACCGCGCGCTCCGGTGGGACGGGGGCGCGGCGACTGCCACCAAGGTGGCGCCCACGCGCGCCACGGTGGGTCTCGAACCCGGGTTCTTGAGGCGGGAGCTTCTTGAGCTCTGGCGGGGAAAGGAACTTGGTTACCTGTCTTGAGGACTTCACTCAGGATTAGGGGCTTAGGTCCCGGCGGTTCTCACCCTCACCCAGTTCTCCCCCGGTGCTGGAATCCAGATGGGGTGCCTTCATTTTCATACTGTCTTCGCTTTTCAAAAAATGCTTCTTAAAGGGAAGTTGAAAGTAGGTGTTGGGGGAGGTGGTGCTGCTCATTGTAAAAACGTTGCTTGGACGTGCGGAGTACACATACATTTCTGGAGCACACTGCAGGTTATAGTGTCATCTCCTCTGAGGGAGAAAAAGTCACTTTGATTCAACTTTTCTGAGTGTTCTTCTAAATGGAACCATGTACGTGGTGAGAGTTGATTTGGCGTCCAACAGGGTAGAGTTCGTTACTGGAACCCAGGTTTTTGTTTACCAGTTTTCATGATCTCAAGTCCCCTGAACCTTCCCATCTTGCATAAAGCAACTGTGTGGGGTCAGTTTCATTGCTCAGATTTCTTAAGTGTGATCCCAGCATCTGCCCTGTGTTTCCTCAGTTCTTCAGCAGAAAACTTGGGATCATTCAAGTGAGGTGGTTTTTTACCTCTAGGCAGAACTATGTGTATATCAAATACAAGTATTGACTTTTGTCACAAAGGCAGAAATTACCCTGAATGAAGATTTTGAAGCATAGCTGGCCGCTTCTAAATGTGGAAGTGCTTGCTTACTTTTTGAAAGAGTGCTGGCCTAAAGGCTCTTCCTAGCTTGGACTTTGGACCCTGTTCATTTCCTTTGTGTAGGAAGAAGGATAATATTAATCTTAAATTCAGCAGGGTGGTGTGTGGTAGGTAGCCATGCCTTTACACCCAGCTGGGCTGGCAGGTCTGCGAGCTGAGGCTAATCTAGGTCTGAAGATGGAATTTTTGGCTAGCTGAGCTATAGGCACTCCCCATACACAAAACAACAGCAGCAGCAGCAGCAGCAGCAGCAGCAGCAGCAGCAGCAGCAGCAGCAGCAGCAGCAGCAGCAACAACAAAATACCGAACCAAAACCAAACATAAGTACCGTTAAACACTGTCAATGGAATATCAGCTGCATATTTCTCTGTTCTGAGTAACACTTTGGTTGGGAGACTTCTTGTTTACAAGAAAACTGACAAGTAGTGAAAGGATACTTTTAAACAGCATTTCTTGATCTTATCAGCATCTTGCTGACTTGGAAACGGTTATGTAGTGACGTCAAATAATTGTTAATGTTTTCCTGGGAAACCAGCACTGCCCTTTATGACGATAGCTGCTGGGAGCTACTCTGTCAGGTTTTCACAGACGAACCCTGGCCAGACCCCTTTCATAAGTTTCTTTGATGACTCACTTTTTTTAGGCAGGGCTGAAAAGAATAAAATAAAATAAAATAATGAGACCACAAGTAAGTGAAAAAACTTGGAGTGTATTTGAAGATAAACATTCCTGAACATTATTGGCTCAGGAGACCAAGTAATAGGAAATATATGAGCCTTTTGAAGTCTCTGGAGTTTTCTTCAAACTATATAATTGGATTTGTTACTGCATTGACAAGAACCTATAAGTTGAACATGTGAGGAATCTGTTTATTATATGTGTTGAGAGAACATCTTGCAATGAATTTTATAGAAATGATCTTTTTATTTGTTTGCTGTTAAAGGGGGATGGACTCAAGCTCTCTGCTTTACTCAGGCTTCTTTTTCTTTATTTTTGGGGGGTGGGGGGCATGGATTTTGACAGGCGGAAGCACAGAATTGGGAAGTCTGTGTTTTAAGCTACTGAAAAGCTGACTTGAACTTGCAGTCACTAGTTCCCTCTTTTTTAAGAATATGAGATATTAGTTAAGGAAGTTAGCATATTTATTTAACATTTTCCTCCTGAAAATATAAAGAGTGATGAGAGAACCGAGGGGTCTGTCTTTTTGGTGTCATAGCTAGGGTTTGTAATGGGGTGAGAAACATTTCAAGACCACCTGCCCAGAGTGGTACCACCCACAATCTATGGACCCTCCCACATCAGTCACTCCAGAAATTGCACCATAGACAGGCAGTCTTTTGTAGGCATTTTCTCAGTCACTTTCTTTCCAGGTATGTTGAGGTTTGTGGGGGGAAAAGGTAAGCATTTCTCGTTTGCTTTTAGAGAAAAAATTATTCTGGTCTGTAGACCTTTAGGGGTCTGTAAGTATCAACCAATTCTTTAAAAATATTTTTTTTAGATTTATTTTATATGTATTTTACCTACATATATGTATATATGTGCCCTACTACCAGATGTATGCTTGCTGTCCATGGAGGTCAGAAGAGGCCATTGGATGCCCTAGAACTAGAGTTATAGATGGTTGTGAGCCACCATGTGGATCTTGGGAATTAAACCAGGTCCTTTCCAAGAACAACAAATACTCTTAACTGCTGAGCTATCTCCCGAACCTCCCAAGCAAAATGTATATTTTTCTACAAATAGGATATAAAGTTATAAAGATGCATCTTTTTAAAAACAACCACCATTCAGATATTTTCTTTAATATTAATTTGTGCATACAATATGTTTTGATCAGCTCCACTCTCCTTCCCACCTGTGAATCTGTACCCTTTTCCTTCAACTTGATGTTCGTTCTCTCTCTCTCTCTCTCTCTCTCTCTCTCTCTTTCTCAATATTTACTTATTTTGATTACATGTGTATGGGTGTTTTGCTAGCATGCTTGTCTGTATGCAATGTGCATGCCTGGTGCCTACAGAGGCCAGGAGAAGGTATTAGATCTCCTGGGACTGGAGTTACAGGCATTTTGGGGATGTCATGTGGGAATTGTGAATCAAACTTGGGTCCCCTGGAAGAGTAGCCAGTACCCTTATCCCCAGAGCCTTCTCCTTATCCCTCCATCACCCTCTTTTAAAAATGCTAATTCAACTCATCTAGTTCTATACAGCAGGACTTCCCTCAACCCACCAGCATTATAAATAATGACAGGCTGCAGGTGAAGTTTAAAGCCTAGGCCTCTTGCTTGGGAATCTCCCAGCTAGCCTGTCTAACTAACTTAACCTGACTGTCTAGTCTCTGGCTGTGTGGCTAGCTCAGTACTGCTCTATTCCACTGTGGTGACTGCCTGTTCCCTCTCCTGCTTCTCTTCTCTCTGCATAACTACTTTGTCCAGAAGTTCACTCCCTTACTTCCTGCCCAGCTACTGGCTGTCGGCTCTTTATTATAACCTGATACTTTACTAGCTTGCCTTTAGACAGGTGAGGAAGGAAGAACATTTACAAAAGCAAACCCTGGTGATGGGCCATGGAAATGACAGTACCAAAATCCTGCCATCACTTAAGCACTGTGCAGATGCAGAATTAACAATGGGAAATATAGAGACACAGCGTCATGCAAACTGGAAGGTTTCCTCTGTGGTTCTGCTCGTATGTGCGTGGTGCGGGGCCATCTCCTGAGCAAGGCTAGCCTCTCAGGGCTTCCATCTCCTGAGCAAGGCTAGCCTCTCAGGGCTTCCATCTCCTGAGCAAGGCTAGCCTCTCAGGGCTTCCATCTCCTGAGCAAGGCTAGCCTCTCAGGGCTTCCATCTCCTGAGCAAGGCTAGCCTCTCAGGGCTTCCATCTCCTGAGCAAGGCTAGCCTCTCAGGGCTTCCATCTCCTGAGCAAGGCTAGCCTCTCAGGGCTTCCATCTCCTGAGCAAGGCTAGCCTCTCAGGGCTTCCATCTTTGAAGAAACTGGCCCTCTGACTCCCAGAAGCCATCAGCTGCCAATAGCGCCTCACTTAGAGAGAAGGCACTTCGTAAACTTCTCCCACGGTCTTCCCCAGATAGGCTTGATCGAGTACAAGCTCCCCATGGCTTTTCAAATCTTTTCACACACGCCATTCCTTATGCTACTTTAGCCTTGGGGGTGATACAAATACCCTGTTTAGACATCCGAGTGCATGGCAGTCTCTAACCTGCACATTAAGTCTCTGTGACAGTAGCTACTCCAAAAGGGAGCTGCTTTGATGAGTGTTGAGAAATGCACAACTCTGTGAGGGTAAAGATAAGAACCTAAGGGACAGTTAATTACTTTGTCCCTACAGCAAAATAATAGTTTAGATGTCCTTCTAGAAGCCAGAATCAGTATTAGGAATAGGGTTCATATTGTGGTGCAGGCTTTAAATCCAAACAGAAATCGGTCGGCTACCCCTGTAATGTTCATGCCTCTGTTATACCAGCAGGCAAATGTATCAGGCCAGCCATTATTGTAGCTCTTGGCAAGACTGTAGGTGATTTTCTTCCCCCTCAAGTGTACATAAGACCTTCTAACACCATGAAACCTAGCCAGGAAGGGTGCAGCTTCCAGGTCATTACCACTTGATTTTTCTATATTCTATGTGTCAGGCTTGTGGTGTCGTCAGCACTAGGGTATTACCATCACCTTCTGAAGCATAACCCAGAGCGATGGTAATAGCTTGTAATTGGGTGGTTGGTAGTCTTTGAGGAACTCACAAACCATCTCAGAACAAAGTAACCCATTCCTGACTCTGGGCTTATACTTGAAAGCCTGAGATATCTGGGGAATGGATTGTAGTCCTCGCTCACTCCCCTTGCCTGTTATTAGGTGGCTCCCTGCCACCCCCGTTTATTCGTGTGTCTGTGTGTGTGTGTGCATGCCTTTGTGTGTGTGTGTGTGTGTGTGTGTGTGTGTGTGCATTCTAACACGTCTTTTGTGTCGTGCTCACTTTTACCCTGACTTCCCATTTACCACCCCTGTTCCCTTATTGCTCTTGCTCCCTTCATAAGCACCATTGCTCTACCCCTGTCCTTGAAAACCCATCCCTGTCCCTTCCACATCCCCTTACTATTCTCTGCCTTCTGCTACTGGTCGTCCAATTTAAATACACATATCTAAAGATTCCAAGCTAGCATCCTTGTATGGGAAAAAACACATGCGTGGCATTTGTCTTTCTCAGTGTGTGTTACCTCACTCAGGAGAATTGTTTCTAGCTTCATCCGTTTAGCTGCAAATTTCAAAAATTCAGTCATCTTTAAAGCAGAGTAGAGCTCCATTGTATAAATATACTACATCTCCATTGTCTGTTTATCCATTGAGGGACACCTAGGCTGTTTACATTTTTTTGCTATAGTGGGTAGAGGAGCAGTGTACATGGATGAGTTCTCTGTAGTAGGATATGAAGATCTTGGGAACTGTCTATGTGCAGGAGTGGTCTAGGTGGACGTGTTATATCTCACCTTCTGAGGAGCCACCATACTTAGTTCATAGTGGCTACACTAGTCACCAGCAGTGACTGTTACTCTTTTTCTGATACCCGCAAAAAAAACCCATCATTTCTTTTTTTAAAAAAAAAAAGATTTATTTATTATGTATACAGTGTATGTATACAGTATGCCTGCAGGCCAGAAGAGGGCACCAGATCTCATTATAGATGGTTATGAACCTACCTTGTGGTTGCTGGGAATTGAATTCAGGACTTCTGGAAGAGTAGCCATTACTCTTAACCTCTCTGAGCCATCTTTCAGGCCCCAAGAACAATCATTTCTAAGACCCCAGACACAACAAACTCGGTCCTTGTTCTGAGTACTTTCAGAGGTTGTTTTCAGTCTGATTGTATGGTGTTCGGGGGGCAAAGCTTTGGCAGTTAGGTGGTAAGCCTTGACTACATAGGCACAAGGCAAGCCAGACTGGCATGCTGCTTCTGGCTTCACTGTGACTGTCTTTATTATATCTAAAGATATACTAGATATAGTTTATAAAAATATAAACAGCAAGTGAAGAAGCAGAGTTGAGCTTGATGCTGGCCTTCAAAGGTTCCTTTAATTCTACTTTATTTCTCTGCCTATTTATATCGTCTGCCTGGACGATAATGACACTGAGGAATGTACTTGTATCTTTGCTTGACAGCAGAAATGGTGGGCAAAAGGCAACTTCTGAGTTAAAACAGGGTGAAGCTCCAGTTTGGTTTCTTCTCCTCTATGTCTCCTTACTTCCAGGCCTTGTAATTACCTACTAAGTAGAGATATCCAGCATGGAGTTTTGCATGAAGTTCTGAGCCCATTGGTTCGCCCACAAGATGAGTTTACAAAACAATTAAAACTTTTCTGAGTGAATATGTACAATCATGGAATATGCTAATAATAGACATAATTTCCATACAGCTTAAGTATTATGCAGAATGCTGTATAAAAACCATGTTTTCAAAAATGTGTGAGGAGTGAGTGATCCTCATACTGTAGCACTTACGGGATGGTGGAAGTGTCATGTTGAACAACACAGAAGACGTGGCTGGTGCACAGATGGGAACAGGGAGTGCTTTTTCTGTGAGGGAGATTCTTTTTAACATTTGTTTTTATTTGTAGTTTAAAAGAAAAAGCCCTAAGTTAAAAACTGAGAGTGTGTGTTCTAGTCTGTAATCCCTAAAATGTGTGCTACCACCTCCTCCTGTCTGGAGTCCTCACCTCCTCCTGTCTGGAGTCCTCACCTCCCCTTGTCTGGAGTCCTCACCTCCCTGTCTGGAGTCCATCACCTCCTCCTGTCTGGAGTCCTCACCTCCTCCTGTCTGGAGTCCTCACCTCCTCCTGTCTGGAGTCCTCACCTCCTCCTGTCTGGAGTCCATCACCTCCTCCTGTCTGGAGTCCTCACCTCCTCCTGTCTGGAGTCCTCACCTCCTCCTGTCTGGAGTCCTCACCTCCTCCTGTCTGGAGTCCTCACCTCCTCCTGTCTGGAGTCCTCACCTCCTGTCTGGAGTCCTCACCTCCTCCTGTCTGGAGTCCATCACCTCCTCCTGTCTGGTGTCCATCACCTCCTCCTGTCTGGCGTCCATCACCTCCTCCTGTCTGGAGTCCTCACCTCCTCCTGTGTTGTTCTATCAGTGTGCTGCACTTTCAGCTCCATGGTCACTAAAAGACCCTCCGACTTGGCTATCAGTGTTGACTTTTCTCTACAGGGAAAATCAGTGTTTCAGAACTGGGCTATATTTTCCTCTAAATGTTGAAGGAAGCAGGGGCATTAGGAAACAAGGAATTTGAGGTGTGTGGATGACATATCTAAAATACTTGGGCCCAGAATTGTGGTGCTGTCCTTCAATAAGAGCTCTAGTAGCAGAGGCAGGTGGATTTCTGTGAGTTCCTGTCCAGCCTGGTCTACATAGAGTTCAGGACAGTCAGGGCTATGTGGAGAAACCTTGTTCCAAAACAAACAAAAATGCTTTGGCTTTAAAACTAAATCTGCTTGTACTGTTTCTGTGCCTTTGGCTGTTCTTGTCATTCACGGGCACACTCCTGTCTGCTGCTTTGGGATCGGACAATATGATCAGTGTTGGCTTCAGACTTGAACTGGGGTTTGACTCTCATTCCTAAAATCTCTGCTTGGTTTACTTTGGGCCAGTTGTGGACCAGAATTTTTAAATAGAGAAGATGGTTATTAAATAGGCTAACAGATCCAAAAGACTTGCTCTTTCTTGGGACCCTAAGTGTCCTGAAGGTGGTAGACATTTTGAGAGACATTAATTCTCATCTTAGAAAACATATCGGACTCCCTTTCGAAGGATATCTTTGATTATCCACATTGTCTCATTGACATTCTAAATGATGCCTCCTTTTTTTTTTTTTTAAGAGTTTATTTATCTGAGTAGACTATAGTTGTCTTCAGACACACCAGAAGAGGGCATCAGATCCCATTACAGATGGTTGTGAGCCACCATGTGGCTGCTGGGAATTGAACTCAGGACCTCTGGAAGAGCAGTCGGTGCTCTTAACTGCTGAGCCATCTCTCCAGCTCCCAATGATGCCTCCTCTTTTAAAGAATTTTTATTATAATTTTAAAAATTATTATCTTGTGTGCAAGTCAGTGTGGATGTGAGCATGCTCTGGTGTGCATGCAGCGATCAGGGGACAACTAGAAGAACTTCCTTCTTCTGGGGATCAAACTCAGATGCCAGGCAGCTCGCTGACATCGTCACCCACATCTTGCCATCCCCATCATCTTAGTTTTAATCCAGGAGGACCTTTTCCATCTCATGACTGTGGCTGCACCCAGCACCCATAGGAGCTATCAAGACTCGTTTATTGTCTGTGGTGTGGAGTTACTCTCTGTGAAACTGGAAGGTTGTGTCAGAATTCTGGCTATGGTATTGGCCAAATCAAGAAAGCTGGCAAATTTGAAGTTGTAATTTGTTTACAAGTTACTTGGTTTAATGGCCGAGAACAACATCTGTGAGGGATCAGAGGGTGACTATTTTGAACTTTGCCATCTGTCTAGTTTTCTCTACTTACTCAACCCCACCATCATAGGGAGAAATGGATGACAGTGGCTTTGTTACAGTGAAACTTCATTTATGAACACTAACATCTGGATTTCACAACATCTTCATATGGCATAAGATCATTATTTTTAAGTATTTAAAGAGATAAAAGCCATTCATAGTCTGTTCTGTGTGTAGATAGCCACTGGAGTTGCCCTGTGGACCCTCACTTGCACATTCCCAGATTTAGTCAGGTGTAGAAGTGGTGCATGCCTGTAACGTCTGCACTTGGAGACGGAAGCAGGATCAAGGCCAACTTAACTCTGGAGTAAGCTGGAAGTCAGTGTGAACCACAGGAAACCCATCCCAGCCTCTCTCCTCCAGTAAGACACAGGAAGCGTAGTATAGACTAGTGACACCCCCAGCCAGTCTACTGCCTGCGTGCACCCGTGACGGTGTTTGCTCCCCCATGTGCTTTTGGTATGACAGCTTGATCTAATGCTGTATTCCCAGTAGGATAAACCTCCAGTCAAGAAGTTGCTACTAATCCTCAGTGGCACTCCTGTTTTAGCACATTCTTACAAAGCGTCACTAGTTAATTTTATTTACTGCTAAAGATGTTCTCACCTTGCCAACTCTCTGCAAAGCTTGATGATTGAAATCTGTCATGTGTGATGGCCTTGAAGAGAACCCCTGCCTTCCATGCTCTCAGAGTTCCTGTGGCCTCCTGGGTCAGAAGGGAAAGTAATCAAGTGGCCCCTCAGCCTGCTATCTAGACCTTGCTGTTCCCTATGGAAACCTGGATTTGTGTGTGTGTGTGTGTGTGTGTGTTTTACAAACATTCCTGTTGTCTTTTACTTCCTGGAGATTAGCTTCAAATTGGTATGTCCTGAACATGTAGGTACATATGTCTGCGTAATTTATCTGACAGTCCATAATATTCTAAGGAAGGCTTCTTTTTAATTAAATTTTATTCATTCATTCATTCATTCATTCATTCATTCATTCATTCATTCAATATGTGTGTGTTTATGTGCAGGTCAGAGTAGAACTTACGGTAGTCAGTTTTTCCTTCCATCCATTGTGTGGGTACTGGGAATTGAACTGAGGTTATTCAACTTGGTAGCAAGTCCACTAAGCCATCTCACTGGGCATAAGAATAGCCTCTTTTAGTTTCTCCTTTTCATTCCCTCTGACTATCCTCTCCTGGCTCTATACAGGATGCAAATTTGATGACATGTTAAGCTGTCCTGCTTTTTGTTTTTGGTTTTTTGTTCGAACATTATTTATTGATCTGCTTGTGTTAGAGCTTAAGTTTTCAAGGTGCGTGATACTAAAAGTAAACCATTTGACCGTATGAGGAGTTTTAGAATTTCCTCCTATCAAAGTATAACCCTAATACAGTATCAGAGAAGTGAGTTGGTATTTTACATACTTAGGATAGAATACAATCTTATTTTGTTTGTTTTTTTATATAGATACTGTCTAGAGAGAAAATGGTATCCAAATAAAAGATATCACAGGGACTTTCTTGTTTTTAAAATTAAATTTGTAGCCCATCAGAGTGGCCGATGTCTTTAGTGGGAGGCAGAGGGGAGGCAGGTGGATCTCTGTATGTTCTGGGAAAGCCCAGATTCCAGGGATATATAATGAGACCTCGTCTCCTGGAAAAAAAGAAAATGCTAAACTTGGTGCATATTTTGGATGACAGTTTGGAAAATGCAGACTCCAGGCCATTAAGAAAATGCTAAGTGTACTTCTAGGAAATTAAAGAAATAAATTGTACAATTATACACAGACATATGCCCCAGACTACACCTTACTTTATATTTTTTTAGCACTGGAATATAAAACATATTCTAAGTATATCCCTGTGACAGATAAAATATGTGTTAGGGCCCATTTATAGAGTGAAGGACTGTGCAGTCTTTAAGGGAAGACAATGGGGTCCGCAGTTATTGGTATGGAGTGGTATTTACATGAAAGGAGTGTCACAGGAGAGGATGTCTAATGGAGTTCTGAGAGATGGACAAAACTGTGTAAACACATAACTAAGGAAGCTGAGTCTGTACCAATAGGAACTTGTCAACGTGAGGTAGTGAGATTCTGGATGACCCTTTTCATGTTTTTATGTCTTTTCAGTTGGGGAAGATGATAAAGCTGTTGAAGAATATAGGCATAATAATGTAGAACATTTCCTATTGTTGCTAAGTGAGCTCTCACTCCCTGTGATAACTAATTCTATTGATGGTTTGTGCTGTCAGGAACAAATTAAATATACTTCCTCATGTAGCTTTAAAGGGTTTTTGGTATTACTAATATTTTCCAGACTCTTTGAATAGGAAGAAAGAATGCAAACAGGGCCAGAGGAAGCTCTCTGTAAACGCAGACGCCGATTTTTCTCCTGCTAAGGAGAATATGCTGTTCCTTATTCATCTGTTGACTCTGATGTAGTCGGCTTTTCTTGTAGAGGCAGCATGAGCGGGCAGTGAAAAGCACGAGCTCTCCCACTAGGTCTGCTATGTGAGGGAAGCAGGCCACACTTTCCTCCTCTGTATATAACACTTCACAGTTGTTGAGAAGGTGCACGTATGAGACATGGCTTAGCAGAGGCCACATGCTTAGCAGCAGCAGAGAGGAAGAAGCCACAGAAGGAAAGGGGTAAAGGAGCACTTAACAGCAGTACCGGTTAGTAATAATGGAGCCGGATGCCAGTGGCTCCTCGTGCGTATACAGACTTGCCTTTGGGCAGAAGCTTTTCTGGCCACATTCACTAACCAAGACGGGAATGTGTTCTCTAGTTTCACTTTCTTGGTGCGCGCGCACGCACGCGCACGCACGCACACACACACACACACACACACACACACACACACACACACACACTGGCTGACAACTCACTAGCATGGAATTAGCACTTCAAATAATTTGTTGAATGAATGAGAATAATGACTTCACTTAGCTATCTGCGTCTACCACGCTGCTGGACTTTAGAGATTTTCATTGTCTTTGGAGTCTTTTAAAGCAAAACTCTGGGCTGATTGTTAGTTTTTAAGTGAATTATAGCAATTCTGTTACCTTTTAGTTCTTCTTGCCCAGTTATCTTCAGTTAAACTGAGCTATGGTTGTATCTGTCTTAACCATGGTCAAATTTGAGAGTGAGATTCATTTTTATCCTCTGAGATACAGTTTACTGGAATTAGAAACCTTGACATAGTCATTAAGGGTTAAGTATAGCCACATTAGGCTGTGGTGTAGTTATGCTTTGATTACAACACATTTAATCAGTATTATAGGAAACTTTAGGAAATATTTGGAATATAAGATACTTCACTTCGACAGCCCACGAAACACGTCTATCACTTACGTATTGCCCTTTAGCAAACTACTCCAAACCACACTGGCTTCAAACAGCCGTGGTTTAATTTCTTTTTAAGACGTTTAAAAATGTTTGTGTGTGCATGGGTTTGTGTGAGTATAAGGAGTGCGTGGGCTACTGGGGAGATGCCCTGCAGCTAGAGTGACAAGTGACTGTGAGCTGACCAGTGTGACTACCCAACTCAAGCACCCTGGAAGTGCAGGCAGCTCTCTTAGCTGCTGAGTCACCTGTCTCTACCCCACACGTGACTCCACAGTTTCTACTTAGGGCAGTGCATTTCTTGCCCCAGCTACCTTCTCTGCCTCATCGTCTGCTAGTTTGAAGCTGGTGGGTGGTTCAGGCTTGGTCACCTTTTAGCTGCGTGTGATCTCATCTTCCAGCTGTCAGATAGATCTCCACACACAGAGACACCATGTTCCAACAAGGTAAGAATTAGGCTTCTCGAGGACTAGACTTAAGAGTCACAAGGTGTCACTCTGCCAGATCTGGTCAGAGCCGGTCACAAGGGCCACCTGGATTCAGAGGTGACAAGTAGATGATGCAGTTTTATTGAGCAGGACCACAGACAAGCATAGCAGACATTTTAGTCATCTGGGGGATACTCGACTTCCTGTTCACTTTTGTGTTGTGACTACTACAGTCCTGCTTTCTGAGAATAGTGCTGCATACTTCTTCCTCAATGTTAACTCCTGGGCTAGGGATAATAATGGCTTTATTATCATGTTATACAGGTGTGGAAACAGGGCCTTGGGGACTTAAATCGGATCTGCTCACATGCTATCTAGTTAGTTGCCAAGCCCTGTGTATCATGGCCAACTGAGCCCTATACCAGCACTTCTTAACCTCATCATTAAGAAACTCATGAGACAGAGAAGTGAGGAGTGAAAGGCTGCTTTAAAAAAGTCTCCAAAGGGACCGGAGAGATGGCTCAGCAGTTAAGAACACTGACTGCTCTTCCAGAAGTCCCTAGTTCAATTCCCAGAAAACACGTGGTGGCTCACGACCATCTGTAATGGGATCCAATGCCCTCTTCTGGTGTGTCTGAAGACAGCTACAGTGTACTCATAAATAAATAAATAAATAAATAAATAAATAAGTTTTAAAAATCTCAAAAAAAACAGCACCTTAAAATTTTGCATACATTTTGAATTCAGTGATATATTCCTATCTTACCATAAAATTACTAGTTTTTTTTGCCAGCCAAATGAAAACTTATACCTCAAATCTTTTAAGAAAACAAATTCTCCTAGATTCAAAATAATACATAACCGGGAAGAAGCTTTTTGAGGTAAGCACTAGAAATGAAATCTGACTGCCTGAAGGAACAGGAGAGGGATTTGGTATAGCTTACAGACTGGTGCTGTTGCTGCTAAAGAGGTCGGTCTCAGAGACCAAAGACCTAGAGTCGCCCTGGGCACTGAGGGAGCAGGACCCTAAGGCACTGCTTCCCAGTAGGTTTTACCGCCATTGTCCTCTGAGAGTGTGTCTAGACCCAGGCTTGGCTCCACGGTGTGGTAGGTAGTACACTCAGGCAGTGATGCTTGCCAGAGGCGGTGAGACTTGCCCCAGGAAGACATGCAGGGCAGGGAAAGCAGCAGGCGTCTTAGTTAGACGACTGCATTGTCTATCACTGGGTGTCTAACACCCAGACGCTCCCTAGTTGACTCTTTCCCCAAGTCCACATATCTCCAAAGTTTATTTCTTTCTTTTTTTTTTTTTTTTTTGGTTTTTTAAGTTGTTCATATTTTTAATGTAATATTTGTATTTTTATGATCTCATACAATGTATTTTGATCATACTTATTCTTATTGTCCCCCTGTCTTAGCCCACTTCAGCCCCGTTCTCCATATCCCTCCCTCCCAACTTCCTGTCCTCTATATTTTAGTAGCCCACCAGTCCTGGTTGAGGGAAATCTAGGTTGTTGTTGTTTTGAGAAATCTCCATAATGACCTCCAAAGTGTTTGTGCAAATCTGCATGCCCACCAGCAATGTAGGAGTGTTCCCTTTGTTCCACACCCTTGCCAGCATGAGCTGTTGTTGTAAAAAATTTAAAAAAATAAAGAAGTATCTTTTATTCCCCACTAGGTCTACACCGCAGTGCCCCAAGATATCTGCTGGATATCTTGTCGGAAGCACACATTCCAATTCTGTGGCGGCCCAGACTAGCTACCCCACACTCCCTTACACTTAAATCTGCACATGAAAGAACACACAACACAATAACCCTTGGCCCAATTGATAAGATATAATTGCCCACCTAAACATACAAAGCCCAGTACCATCCATCCCTTAAGAGCATTTCTAACAACCTGTAAAGGTACAGCATGGAATCGTAAGGTCACCTGCCAAATTGTCCTGCCACGGCTTCTCTCTCTGTCCCTCCAGTCTCTTCTTTCTTTCCATTCCAGTCTTCTCCTCATCCTTCAAACCTTTCTCCTGCCCATCCCTCCTTCTCCTCCAATGACAGGCCTCCTTCTATCCTGTACCTGCCCCTCACGTGTATTTTACAAATTCAATGGGGAGAAGGTTCTGGTGAAGTCACCTTAGTCCTGAGTAGTGACTAGGCAGTTATCCTTGGGGCAGTGGAATTAGCATCAAAATACAGATAACTCCTGGGCTAATCACAACAAGCTGTCACTCTTGTTATTGATCTTAGCTATTCTGACAGGTGTAAGATAGGGTCTCAAAGTCCTTTTGATTCGCATTTACCTGGTGACTAGGGGCTTTGAACATCTCTTTAAGTGCTTCTTAGTTAGCCTTGTGAGATTCTTCTGTTGAGAGTTCTCTATTTAGGTCTGGAACCCTTTTAAAGATCTTTGGATATTAGCCCTATGTAGGGTTGGTGAAGATCTTGTCCCACTCTGTGGGCTGCTGTTCTGTCCTATTGATTATGTCCTTTGCCTTGCAGAAGCCTTTCTGTTTCCTGACGTCCCATGTATTAATTTTTGATCCTAGTGCCTGAGCCATTGCTTCCAGTCAGGAAATTGTGTCCTGTGCCAATGTGTTCAAGGCTCTTTCCCATTTTCTCTCCTATTAGGTTAGTGTATCTGGTTTTATATTGAGGTCTTTGATCCACTTGGACTTGGGGGGTAATAGACATGGCTGTATTTGCATTCTTCTACATGCTGACATCCAGTTAGACTAGCAGTATGTGATACCAGGGGAATCCGAAAGAAGACAGGGAAGAAAGATTCTAGGAGCCAGAGGGTGTTAAGGGCACCATGAGAGCACAGCTCACAGAATCAACTAAGCAGGGCTTATAGTGGCTTACAGATACTGAATCAACAATCACAAACTCTGTATTGGTTTGAAGATATGTTGTGGCTGTGTAGTTGGTGTTCCTATGGGAATCCTAACAGTGGGATTCAAACCTCTCAGATTCTTTTGCCTATGCTTGGAACCCTTTTCTCCTGATAGGTTTTCTGACCTTATTGTAATTTGTTATACTGTGTTTAGTTAATATCCCCTGGGAGATCTGCTCCTTTTGTTTGTTTGTCTGTTTTGAAGGGAAACAGAGGAGGAGTGGACCTAGAGGAGAGGGGAGGCGGGAGAACCCTGAGAGAAAGGGAAGTAGCGGAAACTGCGGCCTGGGGTGTAATGTATATAATGGCAATACTACTGGGTAAGTAGTATTATCCCAGGTTCTCCCTCCTGCTCCTCCTCCTCCTCCTCCTGCTCCTCCCCCTCCTCCTCCTGCTCCTCCCCCTCCTCCTCCTGCTCCTCCTCCTCCTCCTGCTCCTCCCCCTCCTCCTCCTGCTCCTCCTCCTCCTCCTGCTCCTCCCCCTCCTCCTGCTCCTCCCCCTCCTCCTGCTCCTCCCCCTCCTCCTCCTGCTCCTCCCCCTCCTCCTCCTTCTCCTCCTCCTCTTCCTGCTCCTCCTCCCCCTCCTGCTCCTCCTCCCCCTCCTCCTCCTTCTCCTCCTCCTCCTCCTGCTCCTCCTCCCCCTCCTGCTCCTCCTCCCCCTCCTCCTCCTGCTCCTCCTCCTTCTCCTCCTCCTCCTCCTGCTCCTCCTCCCCCTCCTCCTCCTGCTCCTCCTCCTCCTGCTCCTCCTCCTCCTCCTGCTCCTCCTCCTCCTGCTCCTCCTCCTCTTCCTCTTCCTCCTCCTCTTCCTCTTCCTCCTCCTCTTCCTCTTCCTCCTCCTCCTCCTCTTCCTCCTCCTCCTCCTCCTCCTCTTCCTCTTCCTCCTCCTCCTCCTCTTCCTCCTCCTCTTCCTCACCTTTCGTTTTCAGACACGACGCTGATGTTTTCTAACTTAACATCGGTAACAGCCTCATCTTTACGTTCTCACCCAACCAATAGAGGTCTTGTCAAGACCCAATTAAATAAATACCATTCTCTAAACTGTCCTGTCATCATTTCCTGTTCTATAGTCTACCTCCTTTCACTGCAACATTGCTAAGATTCTAGACATTTCCCTCTATGCCATAAGCTGAAGGAGCTACCTGCAGTTATGCACAATTCTTACAAATGTAAGTGAAAGCACATTTCAAGTACACCATTCAGTATGATTTTACTCACAGTATTTTAATGCGTATGTTTCTTAAGAAGCCAGGAAATAGCCCGTCTTCTGACGATATGGTAGAAGGGGAAGCAGCCTCCCTAGCCACATAGGACTGCTGGGAATAGCCATAACCTTGATTCCCTCGGAGTGGTAAAGGGACTTCTAGAGCTGGCTGACAACTGTTGGGGCTGGTTTTCTGAGTTCTTAAGACTTTGAGATGAATCAGAAGTGGTTAGACTAATATTTGTCCTTCACCGGTTGTGTGTCTTAGCCCATTTGGGCTATTATAACAAAGAGTGTAGAACTAAGTAGTTTGTAAACAACCAGCCTGGGGAATCCAAGACCAAGAGGTCAACATAGGAAAGACTGATTAGGGAAGGCTTTCAAGATGCTATCCTGTGTTTCAGCTCATCCTGTGAACAGGGCAAGCAAACTTCCTTGCACTGATTCTTTAAGAGCCTTCCTGAACTTTCCAAACATCTCACCTCCTAATAGCAGCTTCCATCAACAGTTCCTGGGAGTTCTGCAAATGAATCTGGGGAGACAAATATTCAAACAGGGCTGTATGAAATGATGGTGTCTACTTGTCTACTAGTCACCTTGGTAATTGGTAGCAGCTTTTTCTTGCCTTGGTGGCCCAGTGTCTTTTTCCACCCTCCTTTCCCTCTCATAGCCCTCTGAGAAAGTTATTTTCCTGTCCCTGGTCATGATTATTAGCTGATTTTGAAGTACCTTTTGGAGCCCTTGAGTCTAGACTTTTTTACACGCTCACTGTATAATTACCACTTTGTGGTGTAGTCGCATGTCCTCTCAGGCCCTGAGCTCCTCTTCAATGAATCTCACTGTTTTCTAGTTCAGGGCCGTACCATGAGAGGTTTTGAGAGGTGCGCTTGACACTGTTTAACAGGGTTTTCGGACAGTTTTCTGTGAACAGTAGGATTGAGTATTTGACTTTTCCCTGTCACTTCTAAAGGTTCATGGCAATCAACTATAAGCTCGTCTGTGGAAACAGTATTCAAGGTTCTCGTGGTTCATCGCAATCTGAACTATGAACTTGTCTGTGGACGTAGTGTACAAGGTTGTTGTGGGGTTAGGTCGCTGCATCAGAGGCAGCCCAGGATGCAAACATCTTATTTTAGCATTTAGTGCTAGTTTTTGAAACTGTCTTTCCCTAATTTGTTTCAGGCACGGGTTTTTACAGCCCGAGGCACTACTTAAGCACTAGTGAAAAGGCTCCCTTTCCTTCCCTTTCACTTTTAGTTTGTCTCATGGTTTTTAGAGATGTTTTGAAATTGTGGAGTCCTTGAATTTAATTCTGGGAAGAAGGCTAACTGAGTTCTACAATGGAAAGTGCATGCCTTTCCCTTCTCCCATACTCACTGGCTTTTTTTCTGTTTCGGCAGATTGCGTTTACCATTTTAGTGCTCTGCCTGCATAGCTCGTTGCAGTTCCACTGAAGGGTGATACTGAAGGCTTTACTTTACTCTCTGCGGCCCCAGCTTCGTACTCTGTCCCTGTCTATAGTCCCTGTCGCTGTAACTATAAATCACTTGCAGATCGAAGATAGAGCAGACCACTTGCCATTAGGTTAGCACAGTTTAAAGGGATCCCTTGCTTGATTTACTAGCTTCCTGAAGCTAGTAAAGGTATTTATGGAAGCCAAGATTCCCTGTTAACATATTTCAACACTGTAAGATATTGAAGGTGCGTGTTCACCAATCCAGATGATGAGAGGGTCCAGTGTTTGGAAGAGATGCTCTAGTTCTCTATATAAATGGCACTGAATTGGACACATGAGTGGTCTTAGTGAACAAGCGGTCATGATCTGGAAGTTGGCAGGACTCTACTGTGCCTCTTGCTTTAGCTAACAGCTAGCAACAAGTAGCTTTCTTTCATTAGGAAAGTATCAAGTGCCAGTCAGCTGAAGGCTGGGAAGTTTTATTGGCTAACATTTGTAGGGGAGAGACCCCCTAGTCTGTTTTACCACCAATCTCTTGGCCACTTAATCACATATGCTATGGCATTACCCTTCACTTTTATTTTTATTTTTTAATTTTTATTTATTTTTTCCCATCTTTATTAACTTGAGTATTTCTTATTTCCATTTCAATGGTTATTTCCCTTCCCGGTTTCCGGGCCAACATCCCCCTAACCCGTCCCCCTCCCCTTCTATATGGGTGCTCCCCTCCCCATCCTCCCCCCCATTACCGCCCTCCACCCACAATCCCGTTCACTGGGGGTTCAGTCTTAGCAGGACCCAGGGCTTCCCCTTCCACTGGTGCTCTTACTAGGATATTCATTGCTACCTATGGGGTCAGAGTCCAGGGTCAGTCCATGTATAGTCTTTAGGTAGTGGCTTAGTCCCTGGAAGCTCTGGTTGCTTGGCATTGTTGTTCATAAGGGGTCTCTAGCCCCTTCAAGCTCTTCCAGCCCTTTCTCTGATTCCTTCAACGGGGGTCCTATTCTCAGTTCAGTGGTTTGCTGCTGGCATTCGCCTCTGTATTTGTTGTATTCTGGCTGTGTCTCTCAGGAGCGATCTACATCCGGCTCCTGTCGGCCTGCACTTCTTTGCTTCATCCATCTTGTCTAATTGGGTGGCTGTATATATATGGGCCACATGTGGGGCAGGCTCTGAATGGGTGTTCCTTCAGTCTCTGTTCAAAAACATGGAATGCTTCACGATTTGCGTGTCATCCCTGCGCAGGGGCCATGCTGATCTTCTCTGTATCGTTCCGATGTTAGTACATGTGCTGCCGAAGTGAGCACCACTCTTCACTTTTAGAGTGAAGCAGTTGTCTTCCTGTTTGGTTTAGTAGTACTTCACAGTCTTAAAAATACTGAACTTTGGCTTTAAAGATTTTAATTATCTCAGTTAAGGTTGTAATATAAGGCAGACAGCATGTTACATGCAATGTTACTGCTTTGTACAGTTTGAGTGGTTTCTGAATTAAACATCAAAGTCTATAAAATGATTATACCATTGAAAAAATGGTAAACTAGGGGTTTGAGAGATAGCTCAAGTTTGCAGCACCCAGAGGACCCAGGCACTCACGACAGCTCACAACTATCTGTAACTGCCCCATAACTGTCCCAGAGGACCTGACGTCCTTTTCTGTCCACCTCAGGTACCAGGCATGCACGTGGGACACAGACATACATGTAGATAAGACAGTCATACACCTAAAACAAATAAAAACCCTTAAAAATGATAAAATAAACAATAACTAAATGAGCGATTTGCAACTTTCATTTTTTGTAAGAATCGTCTAAGTTTAGGTCTTGTGGAAAACCTCAGTGCTCACAGAAGTCTTTATATAATAGATTTTCCTGATTACAAAGATCGTGTTTCTAGAAACTCAAAGATTCATAGATACACAGAAAGCAGCAGAAGTAACTCATACTCAGGTAAGGATTATTATTAATATTTGATATGTATCTCCTCACCTGCTTGTTTACCAATATGGCAAACATTTGAATGGATCACTTAGAGTTAAGGATATGGGCTTATTAAAATGGGTAATATAGGGTGTCATATTTAGTTAATCCTGCTGCTGCCTAGACTGCCTCCCAGGCCTTGCCTCTAGGTCCATGAGGAGCTTGCTCTCTCGGATGGAAAGAGAAGGTACTTTTGGCTCACATGTAGTGACTGGAACATTTTCGCTTCACACCGAAGGCTATCTGCCGGCATCATTGTGCTAGCCACTCAGCCAGCTCTGAACCACTTACTGGTTGCAGAGGGAGATAAGAATCCATCGGTTCTTATCAAGCCCTGGAAGAATTCTTGAATTCTTAGTATTCACAAATACAGTAACAGCCAGGTTACTTGTGCCACGTTACTGCAAGGTAGAGTGTGGAGAGACTCCCAGGTAATTTCAGTTAATATGTAGCCACAGATCCAGTTGGTTTGTTGAGAGGAAAAGCCCCAAGAAGGAACTCCTAGCAGACCTCTGTGTAAGTGTGTACCTACCCTGCCCTCGCTTTTGCAGAAGCAGAGTTGGAATTTGCTCAGAACTGCTGAAGAGTTGTCAGCCTGCTCATCCTTTTGGCTGTGGTGTGGAGATTTTGAAGCACAATGAAAGGGAGGCAGAAGGACGGGAGCAGGTGGCTGGCAGCGCAAGGTAGTTTGCTCCCGCCCTCCTTGCCTGGTAGAGAGAGGCTTCTCAGGTGGAAGAGACTCACAAAGGGAAGTAGCATTTAGGTTAGGCTCCCCAGACAGAGATACAACTCTTGGGAGCTATAGCCATAGAGTAGGGCCTTCATAAGGGAGCGATAGTACTGGGAGACTCAGCCTGTGCTAGGAAACGGCCTCCTTGGTCTCTTTCCTGTGGGCTGGGCTCCTCTAGCTTGACAGCAAGTAACCTAGGGATAGACTTTGGAAGTCGGCTTCCTGCACTGCAGAGGAGATTCACAGTGCTGGAGACTGGCCTGGGGTTACCTCAGTGTCTTCCTCAAGGAAGCTGGTTAAACTGCAAAGAAACAGCATATGTGACCTGTTGATGAGGACTCAATTCCATTTTTGAATATAAATATAGATAGTCCAAACTGCTTCTTAAAGACATTTATTACATTTTACATTTGATGTGTGTGTGTGTGTGTGTGTGTGTGTCTGAGAATGCAGTGTCACAGTGCACATACAGAAGTCAGGGAACAAACAGCTGCAGGGTTGGTTCTCCTTTCACCTTGCTGGGCCTAGGGCTTGAATTCGTGCAGTCAGGCTCAGCCGCGGGTGCCTTCGCCTGCTGAGCTCTCCCAGGTCCTTGTTTTCCAGCATTCTCACCAGCATAATTACTCAACAAATTCGAATACTTCTCAGGAGAATCTTTGGGTACAGTTTGTTCTTGCTTGAGTTAAACTAAAAATTTTCAGATATTCATATTGGATAGAAAGAGTGAATGCCTTTAATCCCAGCACAAAGGCAGAGAGATCCCTGTGAGTTCAAAGCCCAACCTGGTTTGTAGTGAGTTTTAGGCCAGCCAGGGCTGCACCATAGTGAGGAACTGCCTCCAAAATGAAGAGACAAATAAACTTATGTATGAAATGAATCTTAAAATATAAAATTTAGAATTTTAGTGACATATTGATGAAGTTGTTTTGCTGTTGTTAAGGTTAAGGTGTGATGATGGCTATTCCTGGTTGTCAGCTGGCTACATCTGGAATGAGCTATAATCCAGAAATGGAGGGTACACCTGTGACCCAGATCTTGGGACTGGAAGACACAGACTTCTGACTGGATCTTGACTGGGATGACACATGTTTTTGATCCAGATCTTGAGGGATAGTGGCCATGAAAAGCATAGGCCCAGGCAAGGTCGTACATGCCTTTAATCCTAGGAGACTGAGGCAAGCAGACTTCTGAGTTCAAAGCCAACCTGGGATACAGCATGTTCCAAATCAGGCATGGTGGTACACACCTTTAATCTGGGCCACACCTGCTGGAGCCTACATAAGGACAGTGCACGAAGGAAGACTTGCTAGCACATCTGTTGGAGCCTAGTTCCTCACGATTCCAGTTTATACAGAAGACCAGTTGAAACACCCAGCCTCGTGGGACTGAGCAATTACTAGATTCTTGGACTTCCCATTCAGAGCTGTCCGTTGTTGGGTAGGTTGGACTGCAGACTATAAGTCATTACAATAAATTACCTTAATATATAGAGACATTCCATAAGGTCTGTGACTCTAGAGAACCCTGACAAATACAGATGTAAAAGTAGGACTTAAAAATCATTGCATATGGGGCTGGAGAGATGGCTCAGCAGTTGAGAGCACTGACTGCTCTTCCAGAGGTCCCGAGTTCAATTCCCAGCAACCACATGGTGGCTCACAACCATTTGTAATGGGATCTGATGCCCTCTTCTGGTATGTCTGAAGACAGCTACAGTGTACTAACATACATGAAATAAATAAATCTTTAAAAAAAATCCTTGCATATTATCCCTTTATTTATTTGAAGTAGAATACATTTGTAAGAAGATTTTACTCTGCTTATTTAGAAAGATAACATTTTTAGGTTATTAAAAGGAAGTGTTTTAGTCTAAATCTTGATGAACACTGGACTCTGAGAGATGGAAAGATAAAAGTACGTTCTCTGGTCTCCAGAGATTGAAGGTCAGCAGTGAGGTCCTTGCCCAGCTGTACGAGAGATAAGTACTTGAGTGAAGCATCAGCTGGGGTTAGAAAGAAGGGAAACTGTTTTAGTTTTGTCTTCCCAGAGATGCTCTAAGACAGCTTACAAGAATTTAGCGGACATCTTGGGTTGCTGTACTCCAGAATGGGAATGATAAGCCAGCACAGTGGTCCCGTCTGCAGGCATCTGGGGTCCATGAGTGCTTTCACTCCTCTTCCACTGTAGGCAGCCATTGTCCTGTCTTCCCATTGCACAGGGCACGGCATCTGGAGCCTTCACCCGAGGCCCCTGCTTGCATCTCTATTTCCTCACGTGTCGCTTGTGCCCTTTAGAAATTTAGACGGCCATGCTCAGTCTTTTCTCTTGAGGGTTCCTTTGCCTCAAACCTCCCTAACAAGGCTTCTGGTTTGTGGCCCCACCTTAAATGCTGTCTCTTCATCCAAGCCTTCCTTGGCCTTGCAAGCAAAACCTAGTGATAGTATTACTTGCTCTCACACTCCGGTGTCTGCAGGCTCCCTCCCTGTCTCTTTCGAAGCTCATTTTCATAGTGTTTAAAGGTTCTGCGGCTGTCTTCCTACTAGAGTGTTATCAGCAGAAGAGCAGGGTTCCTGTGTCTGCGATCTGCCTCCTCGATCTGCCTCCCCGCTGTGGCCATTTGCTTGGTGGGGAACTGCAAAGGGCGGACTGCCTCTCAGGTGTTTAGCTTTATGGTGTCGAAGTCTGTCTCCTGCAAAGTGGGGATACTGTTGGTAGTGGCTGTCACTAATTGACAGCTTAGTATGTGCCAGACACTGCTTTACTGCATTATCTATCTAACCAATTAAACTTGAAAGGACTTGGCTTGAGGTCACATAACCAATTCCAAAAACAGATTGTTCTTAGTCATGCTTTTTTCTTATTGCCTCAGGAGTAAAATCGGAAAGAGAAAGTCTTTAGAATCTTTATTATTTTATGTGTATAGTTGTTTCGGCTGCAGGAAGGTCTGTGCCCCACTTGCCTGCGTGGTACTTGCAGAGGCCAGAAGAAGGTGTTGGGTCCCCTGGAACCGCAGTTACAGACAGCTGAGAGCCATCACACAGGTGTTAGTTGAACCCATGCTTAGAATGTTAGTGCTGGCCTTGGAGCAGGCTGGAGAGCCTAAACCTGGCTCCATCTGGATGAAAGGCTAGGCTTACCCCTGGTTCTGGGGGAAGCTAGCTGTGTCTGTCAGCGTCCCATGGTGCAGACGTTCATTGTAAACAGTATTCCACGGGTCTAAACCTTACACATTAGGGGCTAGAAGTCAGAATCCTGCAGGCTAGGCCAGGATACACTGTATGACATCCTGATAGCTTTTTTCTCCTGAGAACATTTTGAAAGTAAGAAATTTCAAGTTGGAGTACCTTCCAGGCCCTGAAATATCATCTTCGTGGCTTCCGTGTCTGTCCCAGACAGATTTGCTCCAGTCTGTTTTGTCACACAGTGAAAGGACTCGGCCCTGGAGGTCAGTCGTCAGCTTTTGGTGGCAAGTGTGTTCTTACTGGTTTCTGTGGAAGCAGTTTGCTGGCCCGGGGCTCAGAATCCTTGCCCTTGTTACTGATCCACCGTGCTTGCTTTTCGCCTGGAAAGACTTACCTCTGGGCTTATGCTACGTGTCAGTGCCTCTTGTAGCATCCCTTTCAGGCAGTGTGAATGCTGCTGCTCATTCTGGTTCACAGCTCTTAAATTAATATGCACTGTCGTCTGTGTATCGGAGACAGCTTGACTGACGCATAGGAAGTGACATTGTTTTTTAAGGTCATGGTGTTAGGCTATACAAAAAGACTGGGGATGCCTTTAGTGGGGCCAGACTAGTGATACCTGGGTATGAAATGGACAATATGAGGACCTCTTATACTATAGAGCCTATCATATGTGAGGACTTCTTTGCCATATCTGTTATGCAGAAAAGGAAGTTATGAACTTTCCTGAGATGTCATCAGGCAGCTGGAGACCTGACACAAACCAGTATGCTTCTCTGAGCCATTTCGTGCCAACAGCTTTGTTAAGGCTTACCTTCCACTCCCTCAGCTCCCTGCTGGGAGCTGTTTCCTATCTATTAGATTAATTGGAGGCACGAGGTATATAGTATGTCACTACATAGAAGCTCAGTGAATGCTTATTGATCACAGGAATTGAAAGTCTGGGGATGGGCCATTTACCTCAGACAATGGCTGTAGTCTGAGGTGAGGAGTTTCCCAGTGTGGGTTTCATGGGAGAAATGCCAATCTGTGCAATTTACTCATCTCCAGAAGTCTTTATCTCACACCACATGACCCCGGTGTCTAACACTCTCCAGAGTCAGACCTTGGATTTGATTAGTTTAATTTCTATAAAGAAAAACTGGTGACATTGAAATATACAAACCTCAATAGGAAACTACATGTGTATTTCGGAATTATACTTGGATAGTATTTGAGTTTTCCTTTAGCTCAAGTCAGTGGATGTGTCGACACAGAAGACACACCGTGTAATAGTATAGGAAGGGGGTTTCTTCTAGCTCCAGCAGCAATCAAGCAGCATTTAAAGAGAGAGTTCCCTTAACAACAGCAGCAGAAAAGGACAGGAAGAGTTTAATTGTAGCCTTTCCAGTCACTTGAAACCTGAAAGGGATCCAGTCAGATGATAGTCTGCTTACCTGCATCCACTTCATGATTTATTATAGATTGCTGCAGAGTAAAGAGACTCTGAAGGCAGTTGTGATTATTTACTATGCAAGTGGTTTGTGTAAGATTTTTAATCCCCCTCTGGTGGTGGGTGACTCATATAGAATCATTTAAGTACCAGATATTTCGATTCTGTTTATACACACATCGCATATTCTCTTGTCCAATGATGGACACTTAAGTTGATTTCAGAGTTTACCTGCTGTGAACATGTTTCGGCGAACATGCGAGAGCAGATTTTTTTTTTTTTTTGGTTCTTTTTTTCGGAGCTGTTAAAACTTAGAGCTCAGATATTCATTTATTCATTTCTCTTGTATAATGATATTCATCGTGATTTCTTTGTGTCCTGGAAGTAAAGTGTATAGTGTCTCCAGTAATGGTGTCTTATTGTCTGGTTCTAGTGGGAAACCAGGAGCAATGGCAGTGGCTTGTGTTATTTTGGGGGAGCTTCCTTAATCAATAACCAGAGGGAGGTACCCCACTCTTGGAACTAAGATCTTCATTTAATAATCAATGCCTCCTGGAGGAGTCATTGTCCTCTTATTTGGGGTACCTGTGTCTGAATTCAATTTTTAAGATTATATTTTCAAATAGCATACAAAGTAGTGGATTTCCATGAGGGTTTTTTTTTTTTTTTTTTTTTTTTTTGGTTCTTTTTTTCGGAGCTGGGGACCGAACCCAGGGCCTTGCGCTTCCTAGGTAAGTGCTCTACCACTGAGCTAAATCCCCAGCCCCGAGGGTTTTTTTAATACGTAACTTTGATTAACGCTCCCACTCCCACTCCTTCTTCTTCCCTGTTCCCACCTTCATCCCTGCTTGAACCTTTAACTCCCAACATTCCCCCTTACCTTCATTCATCTCACCTCACCCTTCAAGGCCTACCCTTCTCCTGGGTTCTTTGTGTCTTTCTAAACTCTACAGAGACTCCAAATTGAACACGGAAATCTATAAATCTAGACTATGAGAAATGTATAGAACCACAAATGAGAAAGAGCATGCTGAGCAACTTTTTCATGTAAAAGAGTTTCAAATGATTTATGCTAATAATCTACCCTTGAGGAGGGAGAATATAACTACCTGTCCCTTAAGTGTTAGCTGTACATAGTGACTTCCTTCAAAGGAGTTTAATATGGAAGGAGGGAAACACAGTTTTTATAATATCCTAAGCCGTGACTTCTTAAACTATGACTTCAAACATACCCTGTAATAAAAGCGAAATTAGCTGAGTGGTGGCGCATGCCTTTAGTCCCAGCACTTGGGAAGCTAAAGCAGGCAGATCTCAGTGAGTCTGAGGCCAGCCTGCTCTACAGAGCAAGTTTCCGGACAGCCAAGGCTACACAGAGAAACCTTGTCACAGAAACAGAAACAGAAACCAACCAAACAAAGCAAAGCACTAGCATACTCCGTAGTAATCTTACTCTGAGTGTAGAGCCAAAGGAACAACAACAACAAGTGTGTCACTGAAAATCTGCTCTAGCGGGGTTGGGGATTTAGCTCAGTGGTAGAGCGCTTGCCTAGGAAGTGCAAGGCCCTGGGTTCAGTCCCCAGCTCCGGAAAAAAAGAACCAAAAAAAAAAAAAAAAATCTGCTCTCGCATGTTCCCCGAAACATGTTCACAGCAGGTAAACTCTGGAATCAACTTAAGTGTCCATCATTGGACAAGAGAATATGCGATGTGTGTACAAACAGAGTCGAAATCGATCTTTAAAGGGACTCCTTCCTGTTCCAACAACATGGATGAACCTGGAGAATAATATAACAGTGAAATAATTCAGGCACAGAAAGACAAATATCTAATTTCATTTCGTGTTGAACATACAGAAAGAGCACTGTGGTCGTCAGGTTCTGAGAGTAGGGGAGGAAATAGGACAACAAGCATGCCCAGAGTTGTGCTCTGACAGGCCTCGTCTCTGATGAGCATGATACACTCAGAGGCTCTGTGGTTGTAAGGTCAGAGACTGCAATTAGCAGCATGTAAGTGAAAGGCACTGGGGAGTATCTTGAGTGTTCTCACCACACAAAAAATGATGAACAGGAAGGTGGCGGGTGTGTTTCTTAGTTCCATTTTAATATTAGCACTTGCACATGGATTGTATCATGATCATACAGTAAGCATATACAATTCTATTTGACACACACACCTTAAAGATCTGGAAGAAAAATAAATATAACCTATTGGTATTACTTCAGTAGCTGGGACAAAGGTGCCATATTTATCTAAGAAATTGGGAGAGTGGCCAGGGAGATGGCTCAGCAGTAAGGAGCCTGAAGACCTGAGTGAGTTCAGTCTCTGACCGACATGGCAGGATCCCTCTCTCAAATTGTTCCTTAACTTCCACAAATGGCCCTGATGCCAGCCCTCGATAAACAAACAACAGACTGAATATTAAAAGTGAGAAAAGAAGCTACTAGGAGAAATTGGTTGTGGGTTTTGAGAACATTCTGCACAGTCTTTGTTACTTAATGTTTGTAAATTAAGTCTAAAGAAAAAAGATGATGTCCAGGATAAGAGTTGATAACTCAAGTTTAATTTCATCTTGCTGAGAGCCTGGAGGAAGGGAAAACAGCACTTTGGATTCCCAGCTGATGCTCCTGGAAAGCAGGGCAGTTCTTCCTTGGCTGCTGTCTTATGAAACCGTGGCAGTGAGTTTGCAGAGCCCAAGGAGCACCGTTCCCAAATGTCCTCCCTGGAATTTCCTACCGGCATGACTTCTCCCTTGTTTCTGCCCAGCAGCAGTCCCCTGAGTGGCATGTGCTGTCCTAGTTAATCAGAGGATAAGAGAAATGAAGAACTCTCCTCTTCCCCCCTCCCATGGAGTCTCAATGGGCGCAGGAAATGTAGGTCATGTTGCATCACCGAGAGGAGTGAACAGGAAGGTATTCAGGAAGTGCTGCTAGCCCCCTTCCCATCCCCTCTTTAGAGAAGGGGCCTGAGCCTGGTTATGAGATGCAGGAACCAGGGGATTGTATTCATGTCATCATCCTAGAGTGACAGAAAGATCTGAATCTTTCTACACTGAATTTGTTTAAATGGCATAAACCAGCGACAGGGAATTTCTTTGTCTCTTAATTTTTATTGTCACATTGTAGAAAATTTTTATTAACTTAATCAGGTTTGACTTATTGACGCTGTCCTCAGGTCCACACAAAATCATTATTTGGTAATCGTGTAACTCTAATAATATATCTTGAAAATGACATGTAATCATAGGCTCAGCGGCATCTTGAGTAGCACACAATAACCACAAATGCCTTCTTATTTTTAACCCACAGTTAAAGTATGCTGTTCATGGCTCTCTGCTTTAAATGGAAAATCTTATGTAGTTTAAAATGCCACAGAAGTTCTAAACATTATTTCAATTATTTCTTACACAATGTGTGTATTGCTAGCTCCCTTGTGAGACATCCACGTTGGCTGACAAAATGTGCGTTACTGACATTGTCACTGACAGTAAATCTGAGAGCTAGAACAAGGCTAGTGTTCTGTTTCTACTTCCTCATTATCTCTATCAAGATAATCAATCCGCTTAGGTCCAGAAAGTCAGATAATAAAATGTTGGAAAAGGCTTGAGTATTTTCTATCCATACCACAGTATCAAAACCTGGAAACTTAACAGGGGCAGGGTATGCACTTGTGTGATTCGATCCCTCGAGAATCTTCAAGTAGTCACTTTCCCAGTCCAGATGCACAGCCGCCCTAACCCTGCAGATGGCGCCCTGTGCTGCCCCTTATGCTGGCCTGTACCCACTACCTCCCAGCCCCCACCTTCTCCCAGTCACCAACCTGGTTTTCAATCTTACTGTCATTTTGATAGTGTTGAATAACGTTGTTTAAAATTGGCTTTTCTTTCAGCATTTAAAAATCTCATTTTTAAAAGACCATTTATAATTAAATTTTAAAAGGAATTTCTTTAAAGTTGTTTCCCGGCATTTGATTTTTTTTTTCTAGCTTCAGTACTCCAAACTCTGCAGTGCCACATTTGACCAGCATGTGAAGTCAAATATACGGACACACTGCCAATTCTAGCATTAACTTTTGGCTTGCTGTTAAAGATTACACACTTTATAAAGTCAAGGGGAGAGGTACTCTAGGAAAAGTTTGCCCTGCTAACAAGTAAGTATTATGATTGAAGATTGAACAGAAATTAGAAATCCAAAAGGATATTTAATTATGTGTATAATACAGAGATAAAAGCATGGTCATATTTATGTTCCATTTTGTCTTGGAAAATCTTCAAAGGACAGGTTTTTTTTTTTTGCTCTGCATAATTAATGTGAATGGTCATTATGAAATTAAGTCTGTAAAATTTTGAATGTGTTTGTTAATAAGACATGGAATTCCATGGATAGGTGAAGTCTGTGTTCAGATAGCCTCAGAGGGAACAAATCTTTCTCAGACATCTATCTGTTGGCTTACAAAGTATAGGAAGTGTTCTGGGATCTGTAGAGGAGAGCACATTAATGTTTGCCTACAAATAAGACCATATGGCCAAATGTGCATTAGAGCTGTGCAAGTACATGGTAGGTGTCACCCTGTCTCAGCTCCTTAGCAGGGAAGGAGAGCTTGAATACTGATCTATCTTGCCCAGAATTCAGGACCCGGAAGGCAGGCAGCAACGATCCTTAAGAGTCATCAAGCACTGGCTTCTAACATTGCAGATGAGTTTACTTCCAAGTTAGGAAAGCAGCCCTTGGGGTTGGGGATTTAGCTCAGTGGTAGAGCGCTTGCCTAGGAAGCGCAAGGCCCTGGGTTCGGTCCCCAGCTCTGAAAAAAAGAACCAAAAAAAAAAAAAAAAAAAAGGGGGTTGGGGATTTAGCTCAGTGGTAGAGTGCTTGCCTAGGAAAGCAGCCCTTGTAATGACAGCCCTCTGTGAGCCCTGCTGTTCTTCCTAGGCAGCCGACGCCAGTGCCTGAAGACTTAGTGGGGTCAGGACGGGAAACAAGCATTGACTGAGTAAATGCCAGTCCCTGCGGAATGTTTATGTACGTTCATACATATGACTATCTGGGAAATCCCATTGATGACATTCACTGGGCAACAGACCCAAAGTAAGCAGCATACATAACTCTTTTATAGTAAAGAAGCCAACTTTCTGATCAGATTGATCAGAAGGTCTTTGAAGA
This sequence comes from Rattus norvegicus, assembly GCF_021556685.1. Lineage (NCBI taxonomy): Eukaryota > Metazoa > Chordata > Mammalia > Rodentia > Muridae > Rattus > Rattus norvegicus. The sequence continues at coordinate 14,547,438 of NC_141548.1, read as the reverse complement.
TCTGTTGCTTCCTAAGTATGGTTATGTGATATGTGTGTGTGTGTGTGTGTGTGTGTGTGTGTGTGTGTATAATATGTATGTGTGTGTGCATATACATACATACACATATATGCAGACATACATATATATTCATGTATAGAGGGAACTTTTAAAGAATGTCATGGCTATTAACTAATACATATATTTATGAGGCATGAGTTCATATTTTATGCCTCAGCCAGGCAGCTATAAAGAATAAGGGGGATTTTATTCAAGTCATGTGCTGAGGAAGAAGTGTCAGGCAGATCACATATCGGGTTAAAGACCATCCGGGCTACATTGAAATTTCCAGACCAGCTTTGGTTACAGAGCGAGGCCTTGTCTTGAAACAAGGACCTGGGTTTCATTCTCCACACCCGCGTGGTAGCACCTGATTGTCAGTAAGTTCTAGGGACTCCTGTGCTCTCTTCCTGTGTAGCAGGCACTCAGTGTTGAGCATATACATACATGTAGACACACACACCTAAAATAGAGATGAATGTACTTAAAAAGGAAGCTTGGAAGAATAGGAACATCCACAGGGTTATTGGGTAGTAGCACCCCACCCCCGCCCCCAGGCAGTGCCTTACTGCAGGACTGTGATAGATAGTGACTCCGGATGGATCGCCTATCTGATGGTGACCTTCATTTTCCCAGTGTGTGTTCTTTGTAGGGTTCTGGAGATTTAAAGCAGGATTAGCATGCAGTGCTTCAGAGTAAGCATTCAGTCAAAGTCATTAACAACGGGCTTTTGAGAGAGATGTCTGCCACATTCTTCTTTAACTTCTTTCCTAAACAGTCTTGTAAGGGTAGCAAAGATGACCTGGCCTGAGGACATCTCTTTCAGAATCTTTAACCCAAAGTCAGTAACAGCGAAAGCAAACGCATTCCTTTGGCAGGGTGGTATTGGGCCTCTCTTCTCTTCAGTCAGCTTTGTGATTCTTTCCTTTGCTGTCAAACAAACATACACACAAACAAACAGATAAATAAAAACCAGTATGAGTGTGGGAATTTAACTGTAGTTCTCACCCCTTCTTCCTCAGTGTTGCTGGGTGAAAAGGCTTTTTTCTGGGGAAATTCAATATAGGTCTCCTCACCCCAGATAGTGATGCCACAACAGGCCACCGATGCCACCAAAGTCCAAACACATGAACCAGTGCGGTCTTTTAAAAAAAGATGTTTGTTTTTTTATATATGAGTGGTACACTGTAGCTGTCTTCAGGCACACCAGAAGGAGACGTCAGATCTCATCACAGATGGTCGTGAGCCACCCTGTGGTTGTCAGGATTTGAACTCAGACCTCTGAAAGGGTGGTCAGTGCTCGTAAGCACAGAGCCATCTCTCCAGCCTGAACCAATGTGTTTTATCGGGGTTCCTTACAGGGATAGAAATGACTCAAAGACATCATCAATATCCACCCAGCACTGGTGATAGCTCACAGAAGTTCAGAATCGGGAGTACACGGTCTGTCCTGCAGGCAATTCAGCAGGCTGGAGAGTGTCCTTTAGGGGTCTCAGTTGGTCCAAGCCTTTTCTAGGCCACTCAGCTGGTTTCTGCTTCTTCAGCAGCCTGTCTGATCCCAGTGTCTTTGCAGCTCGGCCTCTCTGAGAGTGACTCCCAGCCTTTCTTTATTATTTATTTGGGCAGGAGGAGCCTAGTGAATCTGGTCAATATTAGGGACTTTTTGAAGCTATGTTTTGAGTTTTTTACCTCCTGCTTAAAGCGTTGGCATGCAGGATGGAATGTTTCAATTGGGGAGGGAACTGTTAGTAAACAACTGATACCTACAGGTGCAGGTGCCTAGGAGGAAGGAGGGTCAGTGTCAGAGAAGCTACGTTCTGCTGTAGCGTAGATTTATTCACTTCCTATATAAGACAAGAACACCCCACGCCGGGCATTTAATACCTTCAGTGATGGAGCAACTGGAAAGCTTACCCCAATGTAATCTAATTTAAAGGAACGTGTTAAAACTCACCATGTCAGTCCCTGGGGAAACAAAGATGAAATGTTGCAGAGCCTGGACATGCTTGTGTGTGCATGCAGGCATGGGGGCATTTTCAATGCTGGATCTTGAACCCTTGGTCTTGTACATGTTACGCAAGTACCCTGTCACTTTGTTTCAGCCCCAGCTGTGGGCAGGTGTTGGCAGGTGGGGATGAGTTACTTAGAATCTAGGAAGACTGGAATTGAGACACTTGAAGCAGCATGTATTAAGAAACAGGAATTGCTGTTGGAGGTCCTTGAGAGATGGCTCAGCACTTCAGAGTGCTTCCTGCTCTTGCAGAGGACCAGCATTCAATTACCAGCCTCAACTTGGGCTCACAACTGCTTGTGTAACTCCAGCTTCAAGGGATTTTGATGCCCTCTCCTGGCTTTCACAGGTACCGCACCTCAATAAGTAAAATTAAATCTTTAAAAAAAAATTGCTGTTCTGTGTGGCATTGAAGACAATCATTTTAAGCTCAACTTTAGCATGTGAGTGCTTCTTTATCCTGCAAGCTTCAACTCCCTGGCAAATGTACATGGTAAGAGCTCGTACGTCATGGTCTCTGGAAGAGTTAAGTGAGATAATGTAGGTGAATGCAGACACAGTAAGCGCTCAGTCAGCTACTGCAGACGCTGTTGTTACTGTCATGAACGTCTGTAAATCGTAATTTTCTGACATGACAAAGAGATCCATGACAGGGATATTTATTGTAGGTTTACTGCTCAAGAGTGAGGGTGAAATAGTATACTTTAGTAAGACTTGACGGGGAAAAAGAGCTTTGCTCACCTCTCCCAACTGAAGGAAACAGGAGCCCAGTTACTTCAGCACTGTACCTCTGAGGAGGGAGCACTTGAGCAACGTGTGCTTGGGCAGTAGGAACTGAGCACCTGGGTAAAAGCTGAGGCGTGAGAGCAGTTGGAAACCTGAGAGCAACTGAATTTTGCATAGCTATATGACTTCCTTAGGGTTTTACTGCTGTGAATAGACATCATGACCGAGGCAATTCTTTTTTTTTTTTTTAAGATTTATTTACTCATTTTCTGTATACAAGTACTCTGTCATTCTCTTCAGACACACCAGCAGAGGGCATCAGATCCCATTACAGATGGTTGTGAGCCACCATGTGGTTGCTGGGAATTGAACTCAGGACCTTTGGAAGAGCAGTCAGAGCTCTTAACCACTGAGCCATCTCTCCAGCCCCAAGGCAACTCTTACAAGAACAATATGTAATTGGGGCTGCTTACAGGTGCAGAGCTTCAGTCCATTTTCATCAAGGTGGGAACATGGCAGCATCCAGGCAGGCACACTGAAGGAGCTGAGAGTTCTACAACTTCATCTGAAGGCTGTTAGAATACTTTCTTCCACAAAGCTAGGGTGAGGGTCTTAAAGCCTCACACACATAGTGACACACCTACTCCAACAGGGCCACACCTTCTAATAGTGCCACGCCCTGGGCCAAGCATATACAAACAAACCATCGCACTATGTAGGATCTGTCAGAAAATGGGACTTCTTTATAAACTGTGATCATTATGTCTATAGTCCCAGTACTGGAGAGGCTGAGGCAGGAGGATCTCTAAGAGTCCTTTTAGCCCTGTCCCAAAGGGCCTGAAGTCCAAACAAAACAAATTACATGAGAGTAGAGACAGCCCTAGAACAGACTATATAACTGAGCTGTACCTCTGGCCACACCAGAGCTGCTGGCATCTTTCCACATGGATGGACTTCATTTTCTCCACATGGTATGTTTCTGTACATTGTACTTGGGGGAGCGAGTGATCAGAGAGCAATCCTATGGCCTGTCAAGACTCCTTGGTCTCTGCTTGTCTTTTAGAGAGGAGAATCTCTAGGTTGTGCAAAGTACATGATTCAGCTTCTCACTTTGATTTTTCCAAGAAAAAAGATCCAGTTAGGGTGATGTAGCAAGGGCCATTGAGGTCAGAATAAAGTGAGTTGGGCGCCATGTTGGTCCCCAGTTGCTGGGATGTACCTCAGCTGATGTAAAACCTAATCCTGAATTGGGTTGTACTTTTTTTCATTTGATACAAGACTCTTAGATCATAGTTTCCTTTGGGGAAGAGACTTAAGAGAAAATGGGTGCAGCAGCCAAGTGAGTAGTTTGGAAAGTGTGTGCCCATTGCAAGAGGCAGTCTGTGGTACAGTAGCAGTCAGGTAACCCTTGGAGAAGGGCTTGCTTCTGTAGCCAGATTTTGGACTTTTCCAAAACTAATTTTGTGTGAACCTCCACAGTGTTTAAACAACAAATTGGTGTTTTTTTCCCTCAAGATCACCATGGAAGATACAAATACAAAAACATCATCATCAACAACAGCGCAAAAACTTCTGGGTTGTGTGGTTGTAGGATCAAAGGGTGGAGAGAAGTACAACCTTGGAATTAAGGGTCGCAACTAGTATGCCCCAGAATACTTGGCTTGCTCTAGGGGCAGGCCCTCTGTGTGGGATGGAACGCACACTCAGTGCGTCTGTTTGAATGCACCAGTCATTCTGAGAAACTTCTTGTGAGACTGGAGTGAGCTTTCAAGGTTTTACTTTTTCCAGCTCTAATTTACAAAAGCTATCAGGTGGGAGTCCCGGCTGTGCCTGCTGCTGGTTCAGCCTGTGCCTCCTCCAGTGCGTAGAGCACCTGCCTCATAGTGACATCCTGGGCTTTGCTGCAAGGGCATGAAGCTTTAAGAAACAGGAAGAAAGCTTGTTCTGTTAATATTTCAAACCAACGCTGTCTTGCTGTAGCTTACTATTTATCTCATCCTTTTCCAATAGTTGTGTAATTCTGACAGACTGTGTCCTGTAACGAGACATGATCCAGACTGGGTAACGTGGCAGTAAGACCATCAGCATCTTGACGGGGACACAATAGCAATTGTTAGTCCTAGAAAGATATGTCTTTCCCTGTGAAAGTCAGTGTAGCACCGTCTGTGTATCAGCATGAGACCTTCTCTCTGTTTAAAGTGAATGACAGTGTATTTCTGAACCCTTGAGTGTCTTTTTGTTTGCTTTATAGCATTCAGGTGAAATTTGCCTTCTTGTCATTATAAAATCTGTTATTTTGTTAGACAAGATTTTTTTCTTGTTTTAGTTACTAAAAACCAGTTTAAAAAAAAAAACAAATATGTTTGTAAGGAGGGAGCCCTATGTGGTAGAGGCGGAGTGTTGGGAGCTGGGGAATGGAAGGACTTTGGGGATGATGCTATGGAAAGGAAAACCCAAGTCTGTCCTTGCTGCCCCTAGCAGAGACTGTTTCCCAGTCCCCGGGGGTCAGTGGCTACTCGGGACAATTCACTCTGACCACTGTATTTCTTATTCTTTCATCTTCTCCTTACTGAGCGGCTTTTTCCTGTAGACTAGTAAGCTCATGGGCTATCCCAGTCTAAACTAAACTGAACCATTTCTCCTAGTTCCTGGCTCCAGGAGAATAGGTTGGGTGTCTTGAGTTGAGGCCTTGTGTTTTGTCTGGGCTGTGACAAGGAATCTTGCCTTACAACACAATATGATTAGAGAGGAGGGTTACTGGAGATGAGGCAGCACCCAAGAAAAATAATAAATTGGAGCCTGCATTTCTGAGGACTCTGGGAAAAAACAAAACAAGATAAACCCAAGCACCGTCTTTTCTTGGTAGGTTCTCCTCTCCCACATCTAACAAACCTTCATATAGAATAATCACTAAAAGTTAAGTGCTTATTATATAAGTAGGTATTGAGTAAATATAAGAAAATCTTTCTAGCCCATCGTTTTCACTATTGAATTTTGCAGAACAAAGTTAAGTTGATGCTAAGACAGTTTTGTGTACTGGAAAGGGAACAAACCAACACCTCAGGACCTGGATTCTAGTTCCAAGTGTGAACCATTGCTCTTCCAGGCCCTCTGAGCAAATGGTGAGCCCTCTGTCTCCCCTCTAGTAAATGAGGTCACAATGACAGCACTTTAAACACACGGTTGTTGTGAGTCAGATGAGAGAACATAAACAAGTTTATATGTTTTCTACTAAAGATCCATGACGGGGCTGGGGATTTAGCTCAGGGGTAGAGCGCTTGCCTAGCAAGCGCAAGGCCCTGGGTTCGGTCCCCAGCTCCGAAAAAAACAAAAAAAACAAAAAAACAAAAAAAACAAAAAATAAAGATCCATGACCCTTTTTCTAAGCAGGAAAAATTACTATTTTTAAATGCATATTTTAGCCAACACCACTACCATTTTTCTGTAAAGATATGTTTCCTGTAAAACCCTCGCAGAGATATTGACTAATAAATGGTGAATTCTTTAAAAGTCACACTTATCTCAGAAAGGATTTCGCCACACCTGAGCCAGTGACTCCTTGGATGCTTTGGAAAATAGCTGGAGCAAGTACCGTGCTGGAAAGTTGAGAAATGCTTTTGCCTGGTGACTTAAGGTCAAGTGAGAGCTGATGTACCAGCTCTCACTTGTTGTGAAGCAGCAAAGAGAGGAGAAGGGCTGCTTCCAGCCCTCTGCCTGTCTCGACCGTATCTGTTGTGGTGCTCTGCAGATAACTGTGAGTAAAGACGTCTGCATACCTGTAACATGCTTGCAGTGAAAAGAAAACGGCCTCAGGCAGATGGTGAAGGAGCTGGAAGCTTTTTACTAGAAGTAAGACAGAACAGGAACACTAAACCGGAAATCCAAAAGTTTGTAGGATAGAAAGAAGATGGCAAAGAATTAGAAGTCAGGGGAAGGAAACATCTAGCCCATGAAGACAGTGTGGAGGCTTTGAACATTACTGAATAGCATTCTGTGAGCGAAACTGAAGCTGCTTGTGGAAAGGGAGGGGAGAGGACTGTAACTCAAGAATAATTTACAAGCTATACAGATAATTATGAGTAAGTAGAGAAAAGACGACAGGATTTTAGTCTTTAACTTGCTGGGATAGTGTATCAGTATCTCAGCATCTCAAGGCACAGGAAGATGCACATTTTGAAGTGTGTGGAAATAAAACAGGCTTCTCACCACCGACCTTGTTATACGGCCAGTGGAAATTATAGTGCGAGTGCATTCCTGGTGAATTTCCATAGGAAATCAACCTGCCTGTGGTCTCACTCTGTAGCTCTTGCTGTCCTGGATCTCACTATGAGAGCAGGCTGGCCTTGAACTCACAGACATCTCCCAAGTGCTAGGATTACAGGAGTGTGCCGCCATGCTGACTGCCTGTGTCTTATGGTCTGACAGTACATGCCTCCCCGCGGGTCGGTGTCTCTATTTGTTGTGGTCTTCTGCTTCCTTAAGGACTGCCTTGTAAACAGTTTGTCAGTCATGAACCCCTTGACTCCTTACCTCACTGCTTCCTCCCAAACTAAGTAGCACCCCTTAGTGATTTTACCTTCAATGCAGGCATCCAGGAAGCTAATGGAGGCATGGTTTTCTCGTGCTTTTTAAGGGGATGAACTAAGTTTTTCTTTCCTGTTTAAAATTTGCAGTTGCTTTTATATACTGTTGCATCGTGAAGGGCAGAGTGAGATTTTATTTTAAAGGTATAATTTGACCGGCTTCATAGGCACAGGCTTTCAAAGAGCAACATTAAACATTAAGTAGAAACTCATTAGTGGAAATTCACACAGTGATCTTTAAGCCCAAAGATGTTGACTCTGGACATTGAATAGTTATTTGTTCTCGGTTTATTGTAAATCCAGTGGATTTAAGTTCATCAGAAACATAAATCGTGTTTGTTGAAGACTTGTTAAAGTGCCTTAAATTTTAGCCTTTTGGTACTTCAGAACACATGTACCAATTTAAAACGTGTGGCAACTAAGAAGATTGTAGATTTCTTATTAGCTTTGTGTCCACTAATTCAGTCCTTTGCCTTTTTTTTTTTTTTTTTAATCTGAACAGAATTAAGAAAGGAAGTACTTGTGCCCCTGCAGATGAAGATCCACTGGTAAGCCGATCGGGAGTCCTGGCCTGCACCCCAAAGCAAAGGTAAACTGACGATTTTGATGTAGCAGAGCAGAATGAATGGCTTACTTCTAGTTTGGATACATTTTGAGTGTCAGCTAGGGATGCTGCCTTTTATAACTGAAGTGTCTGAAGAATCTCACACTCTCAGTGTAAGTGTAACTTTAAGACAGGAACTTCGTGGCGTTAGGGGACAGTGGGTATAAGGGGGACAGTGGGTATAAGGGGGACAGTGGGTATAAGGGGGGCAGTGGGTATAAGGGGGACAGTGGGTATAAGGGGACAGTGGGTATAAGGGGGACAGTGGTGCTCTTGGGTATTTACCTCTTCCCTCACGAACTGCGGAACATCAGCTCTCGTCGTACGTGTGTCAAAGCTTCAGGAATCTGTTTGCTGCAATGGAAGGTGTGCACCACTACCTCCTGGCCGGTTCCAGGAGTTCTTTAGAGTCGGGACTCCTAGCTCTCCACTAAACTGTGCCCTCTCTTTCCATGGGATGTTGTCTAGTATGTATGTGCTCTTGTCTGTTTTTATCCCCATGTCCAGCTCCCCCAGCTGGAGCTCCACCTACGCCCACGCCAACACCTTTTTCCTCCCCACACAGCATAGATCAGCTGCTGAGGTAGGGAGAATCCTGGGCAAGATTGATAAAGGCAGAAGAGTCGGACATCCTTAGGGCACCTGGTGCCTCTCCAGGCTGACAGGGAACTCTGGAATTCCAGGCAGTCCTGGAATCTCACAGCATCAGTGGTCACAGAATAGCTTCTCAGTACAGAGTGCAGCTGCCATTTGAACAGAAGATGACTGAGTTTCACAGAATTTGGGAAAAGGTAAGGAATCCTGAAAGAGCTTATCTTGTTACATTTATTTATAGCGCGTTTCTTTGTGTGTTACTCTATTTTGTGTTTGTGTGTACACATGGAGGTCAGAGGACAGCTTGTAGGACTTGCCTCTCCTCCTCCATCATATGGGTCTGGGGAACTAACTTAGGGTGTCAGGCTTTGTGGCAAATGCTGTTTCCTAATGAGCCATCTTCCCTGGACCTTGGAAGAGTTTAGATTAGTGATAAAATGACACCCTTCTGTCTATCCTTCAAGGGAAGCGGGGTGGGGATGTAGGGGGACTTATAGGTTAAAATTCAACTTAAAATGTGTCACTGAAGAATCAAACAGAATTCAGACAGGAATGCCTAGAGAGATTTCAACCTCAGAAATAGATTAGCATACACTCAGGCAACAAATGCATGCCTCAGTCAGGTCCTAGGCAACTGTAGCAAAACCACACACAGTCATCTGAAGAGACAACACTTTCGCTTTTACCAAGCCAACACGGGAGCTTTAGGAATGTGGCAGTTCTACATGTAAAGGGACAAGCATCTAGTCAGCTCTGCTAGCTCTCCCTCCGCTGAAGGACCGGACATGTAGTGGTATCATTCAGTGATCGTCATCACAATGTATGCTATTCATTGTGAAACATTAGGCAGGTGCCAAAAACAGAGGGGACAGGGCTTTTCCTGTATGGTGGCTGGCTGCTGGCTGTAGTGGGGTCCAAGGAGGGGGAAAAAAAACATTTTGAAAAGTGCCAGAGAAGCTCCTTAATGCTGAATCCTTTACGTATGTATGCAAAGAGAGTATCTTTTGGAGAAAGGAGAGGAGAGTAGAGGATAACTTCCACGGGCTACATGACTTGAATACTCTACTGATGAAAGAAGCATTGTATGGTACTGTAGCAAAGACTCAGGCAGTCCCAGGAAATAAATGAGAAGGGCCAGGGAACCAAGAGTCGTACACTCACAGATGTATTGAGCAAACAGAAATCAGTCATTGGGCCAGCTGGAGCTTTGAGGAAAATGTGTCAGGCCCAGGGCTGGCCTCAAGGGGCAGCTCCTTCATGTGCAATCTCTCTCCGGTGGTCTTTACAGAGAACAGTTTACATGTTATGCTCTCTTTTAGCCACTAGGGATAACATGATAATCCAAAAGAATACAAGGCTCTCGTACTGATTCACATTTTTAACCAATAATTAAAATTCCATGTGTTTGTTATATACAGTATATTGCTTTGAAATACAATCAGTGAAATGACTAAATTGAGTTAATGTTGCCACACATGGTTGATTTTATATCCAGAAGTTAGTTTCTTTCTGTTTTTCTCTGTCTTGTGTTTGTTTTCATATTCTCTCTCTCTCTCTCTCTCTCTCTCTCTCTCTCTCTCTCTCTCTCTCTCTCTCTCTCTCTCTCTCTCTCTCTGCTTTTGTTTTGAAGGCAGGGCCTTACTCTGTAGCTCCTGCTGGCCTGTGCAGACCAGGCTACCCATGAGTGTTGGGATTAAAAGTTTGTACCACCATGCCCCCGTCTCTTAGCAATTTTTCAGTATACATCAACTATGAATCCTACATAATAGGATCATTTTCTTGAACTTATTCTCATTTAGCCGAGGTTTTATGTTCTTTAACCTACATTGCTCCTAACTTGCAGTGCCTCTAAATCACCATCGCAGAGGAATCTGAAGTCAGTCAGGACAATGTTGAGGCTGTGCTTAGGACTCAGTCCAGAGTGAGATCGAGGGGGCGGGGCCGTGGTCCGTGGTCCGGGCCGTTTGGAAAGAGTTGTAATTATTAAAGAGAAACCTGGTACCTTCACTAGAGGGACAGGAAAGCGCCAGGACGGCAGGACAGCTTATTGGAGGCTCCCTGTCATGAAAATGCAGATCCATTTGAAGGAGACAGCCTAGACTGAGAATGTGGTGAGAGTCTCTGTTCCAAGCAACCCTCCATGGGAGTTGCCTTCCGGGCTTAGCCCAGGAAGGCTGGTGCAGCTGCTTCAGTGTGGCCAGCTCCAGCCTAAGCTGCAGCAGAATGTGGCAGTGACTTCCATGTGGTACTGGTCTTGCAAGCATGAAAGGCATAAGCTTTGAGAGGGTCATGGAGTCCTATACCACAGTTTTAAGGAGTTGCTGAGGTGAGGCAACATGTGATTCAGTTGGCTTTAAGAAACTGCAAGAAGACCCCAGAGTGTGCCTTGCAACTCAGAAGGTGAAGACCAAATTTCCGTGGAGACGCCAGGATGTTGAAGATGTCAGAGCCATCAGATGTCCACTAAGGAAAGCTTCAGACAGGGACTGGAGCTGATGTAAGACAGAGAGAGGGTCCCTGTTACAGGAAACAAAGATGCAGGGGAGGGGCAGAGGGCCCCCAGCTCTTGCTGGACCGGGAGCCCAGGCAAGGTTTGATGGTTTTCCTGCTGAGTTTTAGTCTTGCTAAGGAATATGCTAATTTTGTTTTCAAAGCCTCTACTTTGTTTCTATAATGGCCACACTGCACCTACCTTTCAGTGGAAGGGAAATAACAGAAGCCAGCAAACACTGTCAAAATAGTGTTTCTTGTGTTAGATGATGTTAAATGGCAGTGAGCAGGGTCAGACTCTTGAGAAGGTGACCTTTGGCCATTTAATGCTGAGAGAGTAAGCTGTTGGATTCTGTGGTGGGGGTAATATAGCTGATGGAGCTCGTGAAGGCAGGAGTAGGCCTGGGCTGTGTTGGAAACACAGAAAGTGCATGGAGCTAGGCACAGAACAGAATTGAGCCTATGACTTTAGAGACCATAGAACGGGCTTTAGCCCAAGAGAAATACAGAATAGAAGTCAGCTCTCTGTTAATAGAACCATTGTAGCTATGATAGAATATAGTACGATAGCCTACAGACGGCAAGGTAAAAACGTTGAGCCTAATTATACAGTGACAATTGTATTAGCTTAGCAAAAGATGACAGTGTGCTAGACCTTAAAAAGATGACAGTGTGCTAGACCTTAAAATGATAAGGGATGAAATCCAGACAGTGAGGCGTCCTTCCATGGTTTGTAAAACATTAATGGGTCATGTTAGAAAATAAAACTATTAGGGTCCCACAGTAGCTTACTACCACAGTCACAGAACTAGCAGGCAAGTAGCATGTACAGTGCGGATCAGTTGGATGAAGGGGTGATTCTCACCCTGGACATGCTGTTGAGAAATGATTACAGATGTCATCACATCACTCAGAACAGTACTCAATTTAAAACTTAGAAATGGATTATTTCTAGAATTTTCCATCTATTTTCAGACAGAAGTTGACTGTTAGTAATTAAGTCCATAGAAAGTGAAACTGTGGACCAGAAGGAAATACTGCATCATTTAGCCCTAAGAGGAACAAAATACTGACAGTTACTCCAACCTAGATATCTTGAAAATTTATGCTAGATGAAGAAAGCCAGACATCAGAGGCTATTTATTGTATGGCACCATTCACACGTGATATCTCACATAGACACATCTGTGGAGGTAGGATTTTTTTTTTTTTTTAGGGGACAAAGGGAGCTTGGAAAAATGTCTTTATGGTTTGAAGTTTCCTTGTGGGTGATAAAATATTTGGAACATTGTAATGTTTGTTATACCATACTGTGAATGTAACAAGATGCCTTTAGTTGTGCATTTTAAAGTGGTGAATTTTATTTGATGTGAATTTTACTATAATCTAAAATAGGTAAGTAAATAAATAATAAATACAAGCTGATTCGGTCAGCTGAGAGCAAGGTCCTCCGTTAGGACCCAGCAAACATGCAGGTCAGGTGAAGCTGTGTGCTCTCCGGGTTTCAACGGCAGTCCAGTGCTGGGGTGCAGAGACGGCACATTCTAGGGGTTTGCTGGCTAGGAAGTCTCAGCTGAAATGGTGAGCTTCAGGTTCAGGGACAAATGCTGACTCTAAAAACCCCAGGGGGATGCTGAGAGAGGAAGACATCCAACATCAGCTGTCACCTTCAAGGCATACAGACTTGTACACACGTGGATACATACAGAGACACAATAAACAATAAAAATGTATAAAGGAAGATAATGGTATTTCCAAAGCCTTCAGTGACTGGGCGTAGTGGTTGGCTCACTAGAACGGAGGTTATAAGGGGCACAGGTGACGGGGTGAGAAAGGCTGGGCTGCGGAGTGACGGACACTGCCAGGCCAGGGCACTCAGCCAGGTCAGCAGCTGGGACATCTTGTGGCACAAGGGAGAAGGGAGCTGAGGGAGAAATGGTCTCTAGGAAGGGTACAAGGAAAATCCATGTCTGGGAGCAGAAGAAAGGGCTTTTGATTTCAGGAAACCATGCTGTGGCTGTTCCCTGGGTGGAGTTTTGTGACCATCCCCCAAAACCTCACAGTTAGATTTGCCTTTTATAAAATAGCTCTTGGAAGGGTCTGATTATAAAAGTATTGCTTAAAATATAAATAGCACATGAAGTCCCTTTAAGTGTAAGGAGTTAGAGCTTGTCACCTTCTGTTTCCATAAGTCTAGGGTTGTTCCTGGACTGTTCTCCGTGCATAGTGCCCCCCTAAGTATGAGAGTTAAGTCTGCTGCCTCTCCCCTCCCTTGTGCTAGCTAGACTCAGCTAGGCTGCCCCTCCGAGCATAGGTGTGTCCAGTGCTTTAACCAGTGTGTGCATTTGGCTCGCTGCTTTGAAGTTTTTGTCTAATTGTCTTTCTTTTTTTTTTCTTTCTTTTTTCTTTTTTCTCCCCCCCACCCCCCAGCTGGGGACCGAACCCAGGGCCTTGCGCTCCCTAGGCAAGCGCTCTACTGCTGAGCTAAATCCCCAACCCCCCTAATTGTCTTTCATTTCTTGCTGGCAGACTGCAAAGTTACGTGCTGTGCTGTACTCTATCTGTAAAAGCAACTGAAAAGGACTTTGAAAACTAAGCTTTTAACATTTTAAAATTTTTTTCTACTTTTTTGTGTTTGAATGTTTTACCTCATGCATACATTACCTGTAGAGGCCAGGAAAGGGTGCCAGATCCTTTGGAATTGGAGTTCCTGATGGTTGTGAACCACCAAGTAGCACCAATGGGAGAGCAGAAACCTCATATTCTCTAAGCCTTCCTCCCTTCCTCCCAGCTCCTGTTGTAAGCCCTTTTTTTTTTTTTTAAAGGTTTATTTTATTTATATAAGTACACTGTCGCTGTCTTCAGACACACCAGAAGAGGGCATCGGATCCCACTACAGATGGTTGTGAGCCACCATGTGGTTGCTGGGAATTGAACTCAGGACCTCTGGAAGAGCAGCCAGTGCTCTTAACCACTGAGCCATCTCTCCAGCCCCCTCTTGTAAGCCTTTTAATGCATTGGCTTCTCACTACAGTCAGACACTGTGGACCAGCAGTTCTTACCTTGTGGGTCAAGACCTCTCTGTTCACAGGGGTTGCATAAGACCATGGGAAAACACAGATGTTGATATTACCATTCGTAACACTAACAAAATTGCAGTTATGAAGTAGCAACACAAATCATGGCTAGGGGTCACCTCAACTTGAAGAACTGGGTTGAAACAGGAAGGTTGAGAACCACTGCTGTAGATGTTATATTCCCCTCCTGCTCCAGGCCAGGCAGTGGCAGAGGTGAGCTCCAGGACGGGGCTTCCTGCTACCCCTTGGCTATTGTGAAGATTCTGTAGAACTTCTTCAACAGAAGGCAATCTTGATTGTGTGTGTGTGTGTGTGTGTGTGTGTGTGTGTGTGTGTGTGTGTGCTCGCGCGCACTCGCGCATGCATGTGCGCATGCGTGTGAAATTTCCCAAATTTAAATGTTGGCTTTTTAAAAAAATATCTTTATGGTGTGAAGTTCAGATTTAGCCGTGTAGAAGGTAGGGTTCGACATTTTGCTTTTAGTATCATCCCAGTCTTGCACGACTATCACAGTATTTTCAGCATCTCTGAAGTAGATCTCTTTCTTTCCTTTTTTTTTCTTTTCTTTTTTTTTTTTTTTTTTCGGAGCTGGGGATTGAACCTAGGGCCTTGCGCTTGCTAGGCAAGTGCTCTACCGCTGAGCTAAATCCCCAACCCTCCTTTTTTTTTAAAGATTTATTTATTTATTATATATAAGTACACTGTAGCTGTCCTCAGACACACCAGAAAAGGGCATCAGATCTTATTACAGATGGTTGTGAGCCACCATGTGATTGCTGGGATTTGAACTCAGGACCTCTGGAAGAGCAGTCGGTGCTCTTAACTGCTGAGCCATCTCTCCAGCTCAGTAGATCTCTTTCATATTAAGCTGTGATCCTTGTTTTCCCTTCTTGAGGCCCTTGAAAACCACAAGTTTGCCTTCTGTGTCCATGGATTTGCTTGTTCTGGCTAATTCACATATGAATACATGGAGTCATATAATAATAATGCCTCAGAAGGACAATTTGAACAGAGGAAGGATTTTTTTTTTCATGACCTCATGGTCCATTGTGGAGGGGCTTGTGCTCACACAGAGTAGAATGGCTGAGGGGCCTGGAGAACAGAGCTGCTCAACTTATGGAATCTAGGGAGTGGGACAGAGACAAGGTATCCACCAAGGTATCCAGGGCACTATCCACCTCACAACTCCTCTCACCAACTATCTTTCCCCATTCAGTCGTGAACTACAGAGTCCTCTGGGAGCTCTGATGCACCAGGACCAAGCATGTAGCACATAAGCCTTTGACAGTTTATATACAGAGCAAAACAGTAACTTGTAGTATCTGGTGTTTTTCACTTGTCTGTGTGTGTGTGTGTGTGTGTGTGTGTGTGTGTGTGTGTGATCCTCATGCATGCAAATACTTACTATGACACATGTGGAGGTCACAGGATAAGTTGCAGGAGTTGGCTGTCCACTTTCACATGTATGCATCTAGGGAAGACACCATGCTTTGCAGCAGCTAGTCTTTACCCATGAACCATCTCACATGCTGGAGGTTCAGGGATGAGTTAGGAACTGTATGGGTAGATTACAATTGTTTGTTTTCTCTGTGGCCTGGCTATCCTGGAACTTGCTCTGTAGACCAGATTGGCCTCAAACTCAGAGACATGTTTGTCTCTGCCTCCTAGTGCTGGGATTAGAGGTGTGCACTGCCACTGTCACTGCCACTGCCACTGCCACTGCCACTGCCACTGTCTGGGTCTTGATCAACTTCTATATTGTTTACCACAGTGGGGGTAAGGTTTTATATTCTTACCAACAGATGGAATTCTTTTGCGAGACTTTTTTTTTTTTTTTTTTAAATACCGCTGCCGAGTGGATACAGTCTCTGTTTAACCTCTGTGTCTCTGGGTGTATTTATGTGCATGGAGTGCGGGTGCAATGCAGCACTGCATGGGTGTATTTATGTGTGTGGAACGCACTGCAGCACTGTCATTATTTTAATTGCTATGTTTTAGATACAAATTGCCCAGCAGATGAGCTATTGACAAAAAAAAAACAAAACAAAACAAAAAACAACAAAAAAAAACACAAACAAACCAAAAATAAAAAACAAACAACAAAACTCTAGGATAAAAGTCCATTCTGTGAGCTGGCTGGTGGAGCACGCCTTTGATCCCAGCACTCTGGAGGCAGAGGCAGGCCAGCCTGGGTTACAGAGTAGCTCCAGGACAGCCAGGGCTACACAGAGAAACCATGTCTTGGAAAAACAAAACAAAGCAACAACAACAAGAACAACAAAGCCCCAAATGATCCGTTGTGTGCGTTCATCGTCTTTCACTCTCTCTGAGAGACATTTGAATCATAAGAACTTACTTTTGATGACATACGAGATATCTTTTGGTCCTCTACAAGAAATGCCTCAAGTCAGGCTCTGGCACATTTATGATTGCTGCCAGTGTCCCAGAAACCATTTGGAAAATGTTCATGTTTTGTGAGGAATGCTTGTTTTCTGGAAAGAGGCATGAAAGGCAGATTTTTCATCAAGAATTTTTAGTTCCCATTTTCTGATCTGAAAGTCCTTCATGTAGAGCAGTTAGGATGTGCAGGGGTGGGGTTGGAAGAATCAAAGTCATTAGGTTCTTCTTTTCATCAAAAGAGAATCTGAGTTGAAAAATAGGAAGGGCTGAATCTTTGCTCTCAGCTGTTGATGAAAACATTTAAAATGGAATGACCTTAGGAGTGTACAAACGCTGTATTTCTCTCAAGAAAGGTTAGGGATCAGTACAACTGGGAAAGTATTCGGATTATTAGTGCTCTCATGATTCGTTCTCTCCCTATTCTCCCCTCTCCTTCTTCCTTTCCTTCTCTCCCCTGCCCTTTCTCTTCTTCTTCATAGAGTTTCACTATGTAGCCCTGGCTGTCTTGGAACTCACAGAGATCCACCTACTCCCCCTCCTGAGTGCTAGGATTAAAGATGTACACTACCATATTTGGCCTATGGCCTCACCTTTTATATGAGAATTGTGTGTGTGTGTGTGTGTGTGTGTGTGTGTGTGTCTGCGTGTGTGTGTCTCTATGTGTGTCTGTGTGTGTGTCTCTATGTGTGTATGTGAGTGTGTGTCTGTGTGTGTGCACTCACACACTTAACAGAAGAGGAAGACAGGGCACCACAGTTATGAATAGTTCTTCAAACACATACCAGTGATGAATAACCAAAACTTGAAAATCTTCAGTCCTCTTACCCCCTACTAAGGAGAAATTTGCTCCTTAGAGGGAGAAAAGGGAATGAAAGTTTTGTTTAACAGTTTGTGTTTTCAGAAGCAATAAACCCCTTGCTGGGTTAAGGTACAGGAGAAAATAGAGAGCCAGGGCGCCATGTTTTTGATGGTGTAGCTTAATACCTGAGCTTTGCTACTACAGAAAGAGGAAAGAAATATCTGTGCTATTCTATCCATTTCATACTAACTAACAAACGTCGACTGTCTTTGAGAGTTCAGTTCCAAGGGGCTTGGGGACCAGTTTTCACATTACAGTTTGATAAAGTGAGTTCCAGGTTCCAAGTGCTCCCTCCCCTTATGCAGAAATGCAAAGTTTCCATCCCGGACACTGAAGCATGATCCACTGCTGCTTTGATTTCGGAGCATATGCTGCCGACCCTCTCGACCCTCCCCTCTCGCTGTGAAGTTCTGGGACATAGTGGCAGGCGTGGCTTCCCATGTGCTTACTGGGAAGGATCAGGGCAGATGTTGTAAAAGAAATGAAGCTTCAGGATAGATTGGCTGAGAGAGTTTTAGCTGGGGTGGGGCGATGGTATATTTTAGAAGATGTGACCTGTATGGTAAAAACAGGGCCAGAGAGCTAGAAGGAGGAGCACATGGTAAGCTGTTGAGGTGTTGGCTTACCCTAGGATACAGAATTCTTTCAGGAAGGAACTTAACATACAGAAGGGGTAGAGTTGAAGCAGGGCAGGCAGAGGCTCCTGGATAACTATATGTTTTTATTTAGTCCTATGGTTTTTGGGGGAGTCCCTCAAAGTGAGCAAGGGCTGATATTAAGTAAAGCAAAACCTCCTAAACATACAATATGGACAGAATAAAGTCGGGGCTTACCACAGGGCAGATGGTGCTGGCGAGAGTAACACCTGTCTGGTTTGCTCTTGGGCTGCTGATTTCTAAAGTGACTACTTTCGCTTCACTCCTTCTGTAAAGGAAGAAACAGATACAGAGAGGCTAAGTGATTTCCCCAGAGCCATGTGGCTAGGAAGTGGTAGTGCTTTTCACTGCTGGGCTTCTAAGATGTGAGATGTACAGTCAGTTCAGGGAAAGCCTTTACAGTGCAAAGGTGACCGGGGATGTTTTTAGCGGCACGCTACCCTCTGCATTTTACTGCAGCGGAGATAGCATGCTCTACTCCAGATAGTAAGCAGGCCTCATTTCTCCTGAATGGTGGCTGTTTCCCCATTTCTTTTTTATAATTTCATCTTTCCTTCTAATTGCCCAGGCTGAAGACTAGAGATTTAAAATCAGGTTTATCATTATACTTCAGGTAGCTCTTAAACACCTAAGGAATATTTGAGTATTATTGATTACATTTTATGAATTACCCTTACGTTATAATTTATGAACTTGTACATCTACATTTTTCTCTTCTTTTAAGCAGGTAGTCCCAACTGATGACTATTTCCATGGTATAATTAATATACCATTATCCACGCACATGAGTAAGAAAACCAAATGAAGTCCTTGAACTGCTTATGAAGCAGTGCATTTTGTAGAATGAACCGGCACAGGTTACGTCCTCACTGCAGGCCTTCACTGCTGTGCATTTCCTTACTACCTCTAACCCTGAACGCGTCAGAAATTCTGGTTACTGAGCTGGCGAATTCAATTTACTCACCGTCCCTTCTCTCCCAGAATACTGATGTATCTGTGATAAACTGCACAGTATTTCACTAGAGAGAGCACAGTTAAGGAAAGGCCTGAGGGACTCCTCATACAGAGTAGACCCCAGGCACTCTGGTGAAGATAGAAGGTAAGTCTGGCTAGAACAAAAAGGGGTGATATGAACAAATACAGGCTCTGCAAACTGTAGTTGGGGACACACACACACACACACACACCCCACATTCCTAATTCAGCAAATCTGATTTTCTTGTTGCTCAAATAACTTATAGTCCTTTGAATTTGATAATAAAGAGTCCTCTCTGTTACCAACCCTGTAATTCATACACATAAATATACTTAACTTACTGTTTTCCATGTTTATTAAAACATTGTATTGGGACTGGTTTTCCCAAACAAAAATGCTTGTGTGGGATCTTGAATCATATATATGTGTATATATATATATATATACATATATACACACATATATTTTCACATACACACATATATTCACACACATTCACACACATATTCACACACACATATATATACACACACATATATATATATTTAACAGTGTATGTACAAGGCGGAAAGACCAACCAACCCCAGCTTTTGTTTTATCGTGCATTATGACACCTCTGAATGAATTATGTTGTGGTGATATACCATGGAAAGACTTTCTGATAGAGACGTCGTTAGCTCTGGCACCCCCTTGGGATGTCCTTAATTTCCGTCAGTGACGGAAGAAACATTTTTTTTTTTAAATTTTTTTAATGCATCCTTGAAAGGATAAAACTATCAGAATTTAGCATCATCTTTTCCTTAAGGAAAACAAAAGATTTATTTTTTTATGTGTATGTGTGTTTTGCTTGTGGGTATAAATGAATACCATGTCCCTGGCACTCACTGAAGCCAGAAGGGGCATAGGACCCTGAATTGGAGCCTTCATGTGGATGTTGGGAATTGAATTCAGGTCCTTGGAGGACCAGACCGTGCTTTTAATGGCTGAGCCATCTCTTCAGTCTCCAGTTTTATTTTTAAACTGAATCCATTCTCATTGGTATGGGAAGCTTTTAATTTTAACATAGGCATTTTAATAAATGCTTAATTGTTAATTCTTTCATGTATTCTGTGGTTTGTTTTTTGTTTTTTTTTTTTTTTTTGTTTTGTTTTGTTTTTCGTTTTTTTGGCCTGGTGCCTAATAGAGTGCCTTACATAAAGTATGCAATCAGGAACTGCTTGGTAAATTGCAACTTTCTTATTCTAACATTATACAATATCTATTATTTATAGTATCAACAGGTACTGAAGTATTGAAGTATTGATTCTGTACAAGATACACTAGTATATCATAACTGTATTAACTGTGTATAAGTTGTATGGACCACTCTCTTTATAGTTTGAGGGGGTGTATGGAGGATGGAATATTTATAAACAAGGTCATTAGTTTCTTTCCTGACAGGAAAAACTAAGTATTTGGATTTCTGTTTTATTATTGTTCATAAACAATGTTCTTTGTGTAAGGAGTACTTTAAAAGGGTTGCCAACATTTGAATAGCAGACACACTTTCTCTCTAAACTTTGTATTTTGCTTCCACTGGTAACTCCTTCAGACTAATTATTAGGAATTCTAAACCACCTGCAGATAATACTGAATCTGTCTTTTCTAGGAAGCAACAGGACTTTTGATGGGTGGTAACGACACAGGACCTGGCCTGGAAATTCCGGGAACTGCTTGTCTTGAATCCTCTTTAATTTGGTAGTAAATGCCATTGACCGGCAATGCTACAGATACTCCTGCTTTCAGGAGTTGCTCATTCTGATGCAAGTCAGAATAATAATATAAACTTGGTCCCAAGTGCTTTCAAAGGATCTTTTCCTGTTGTCCTTAGAAGCCTGGCCTTATCTCCATTTTACAGATTAGGGAACTGGCTTATTGGGAAACCGGGTTGCATATTTGTAAGTGGAAGAACTCCATATCAGTCTAGCACTACTAGGCTGGCTTTGGAGCCCCACCTCCCTGGTTTTTTTTTAAATTTATTTATTTATTTTTATACGAGTACACTATAGCCATTCACAGACACACCAGAAGAGGGCGTTGGATCTCATTACAGATGGTTGTGAGCCACCATGTGGTTGCTGGGAATTGAATTCAGGACCTCTGGAAGAGCAGCCAGTGCTCTTAACCTCTGAACCATCTCTCCAGCCCCCACCTCCCTGTTCTTGTTAGTTGTTTTGTTTTATTTGACAAGTTATAATGTAGCTCTGGCTGTTCTGGAGATCATGCTGTAAACCAGGCTGGTCTTAGAACTCAGAGAGCCACCTGCCTCCGCCTCTCCAGTGTTGGGATTAAAGGCGTGTGCCACCACACTTAGCCTCATCGTCAATTATAAATAATACACTGACTATATACAATTGTTAATATTAAAACAGTGCACTAAAATACCTGTGGCAGATCCCTGCATCTTGGTGCTCAATACTATCATTGATGTGTTTTAATAACTCATGATGCTGAGATTCAGTCCTTATAATTTTAAGGTCTTTTCTGTTTTAGTATACTAGATAAAAACTTTGAAAACAAGAATTATCAAATTGCAGAAATCAAATTGCCATATTGATGTTTATTGGTTGGAAGTTCCATTATTGTGAGAGCAGAAGGACCAAGCAATGCCTTTAGGAAGTGAGGCCAAACTTCATGTTCTCCATTCTGCTTTTCTTCCCATTCTCACCCTATCTGTCCAGCAGTCAGAATGTCTGTCCTCAAGCTACAAGCTCCCAAGTGTAGTATCTAAGTGGTTTCATTCTGAGTATCCAATAGCTATGGTCTTGGTATCTCAATGGTGGGACTTCTAAGCTTTGCATTAAGTTAACAGTTCCAAGGACTGGTAGAATTCAAATTTAATTTATCTTAAATGTAGATTTACAAAATCCAAACTATAAGTAAACCATACGTATTACATCTTGGGAAACATTAATGCAAATATTTCAATGATTAATGAAAAATTTGAAATTCTGCATTGGAGACACACAAGCTATGTTGAATTAGTAATAGTAATATGTGTTTTAACCTTGATTTTGCTCACTGCCACTCTTATATTAAAGTTAAAACTTACAGAAATTAGTTTTAAGATTTAGAAATGTTAAATTTAAAAAAGTCATCTCAATCAGTTTTGATTCATCCATCCCTTGGTATACCAGGACTCCCACAGAATCCCAAATTGACAAATGCTCAAGTCCCTTCTAAAAATGACACATATCTTACACACATCTCTCAGTCTACATCACATCATCTCTGGATTACTTACAGTAGGTACATAAAATGTAAATTCTATGTAAATAGTTATTACATTGTATTTAGGGAAATTTTAAGAAATATGTAAATGTTCAGTGTCGATACAGTTTTTAAATTACGGAAAATATATTCCAAACGTCAGTTAGTTGGGTCTGTGGGTGTGCAGCCCGAGCTTGCACAAAGCAACTGTCCTTTGATAAGCACTCAGCAGGTTCCCTTTTGGGATTTCTTGGTGTGCAATCCAGAAAGTAAGTTAGACATTTCTTCAACAGAGATGTTGGCGGTCACATCTGACTTTAGATATTTGCTATTACCAACAAATAATGCAAGTACAGAAAACTCACCTCCTCACCTAGTCCTAGCTTAGAAGACACCGGTAAGCCAGGCTAGAAAAGTGCTGCTTTACTGGAATGAGAACAGAGTAAGGACATTTCCCAAAGGCTCCTTGTGGTGGTCCACTCCTATGCTTTACTTGTTTGATGTTCCTCGGAACATCACTTAAATAAAAGTTGTGTATGTGCTTATGGGGGAGGGGTGAGTTTATGTGCTAGTGCTTAATTTAGTGATCAAAATCTGACCAGTGTCTTTTGTATATCCCCTAAGCCATGGGTTCTCATCCGATTCTAGAAAAGACAACCATAAAAAGTGAGAGACTAACAACTCAAGTTTAAAGTGATACACCGATTTTGTGCCTCGCTTCTTGCTGAAGAAATTCAAGTTCCCCGGGCACAGTGTGACCTTCAGTTGTGGGCACTGAAGTACACGTGCCTAGCTTGCCACGCAGCAGGGGCTTGATGCAGACACCTGGGCTAACACCTGGGCGGCATTTTCACACCTGCCCCTGGCAGCTTTGGTTTCTCGGCGTCCGCACAGTGGCGGCTTCCCATTCATGCTCCAGCTACTGTGCAGCCGCCTGCGAGCCCAGAGCGAAGCGCTGGTGTCGGGGCTCCGGAGGAAGGGCCTGGGCGACGCTTTCGTCGCTGCGCCGGGGCCGACCGGCAGGCTCTTCCATAGGTGGCTGCGTTTCCGACTTCGCCCTGGCTCCACTCCGGGGGCTTGACGTGCAAACTTCGCCGGAGCGAGCAGAGAGGGAGGGACCGGCGAGGGGGAGGAGGCGACAGGAGGCGCCTCCGCTTAAGGGAGCCGGCCGGGCGCCGCCGCTCGGACGGACGCGCGGACGGAAGGAAGGAGCGGGGCTGCGGGCCGGGCCGGGATGCGAGCGCCCGCAGGGTGGGCAGCCGCGGGCCGGGGCGCGGGCGGGCCTGAGGTCACAGCAGGTCGGCTCCAGGCGCTGGCCTGCCCAGGCGGGCCGGGCCGGGCGGCCAGCGCCGCAGTGGCGGCCGCAGCGGGCGCCCTACTAGGGCCGCGGGAGGCGAAAGCGAAAGCCAGCCGCGCCGCGGACTTTGCGCCCGAGCGGGGGCGGCGGCGGGGGCTGGGGGCTGTCAGCACCGCCGGCCTACGGGCCGCGCACGCCGCCGGAACTCCGCGGAGCCTCCTTAAAAGCGGCCCCCGCGCCACTCTTTTCCCCCTTTTTGTTACATTGTAGGAGCGGAAAGAATGTCGGAGCGGGCCGCGGATGACGTCAGGGGGGAGCCGCGCCGCGCGGCGGGCGGAGCAGCGGCCGCCCGGCAGCAGCAGCAGCCACAGCCTCTGCAGCTCCAGCGGCAGCACCCGCCGCCGCGGCGCCCACGGCCGGAGGACGGCGGCACCGGGGCCGCCACTACCTCGGCCGCCGCCATGGCGACGGTGGGGGAGCGCAGGCCCCTGCCCAGTCCCGAAGCGATGCTGGGACAGTCGTGGAATCTGTGGGTGGAAGCTTCCAAACTTCCTGGGAAGGATGGTAAGTGTCCACGCCTCCCGGTTCCCCACGCCTCCAGGTTCCCCACGCCCCCCGCCAACCCCCTTCTCCGGCCCCGCTCCCCTCCCCCCGCGCCGTGTCCTGTGACCCGCCCCCTCGGGGGTCAGAGATGCTATCTTTTGCTGGGTTATGGAACGCTCGCGGAGGTGCCCACACCTACCCTGTGCGTGCGTGAGCGTGCGTCACACTCCTGGCCACTGACCTGCCTCTCCCCTCCTCCTGTGTGTGTATATCTCCTAGGGACCGAATTGGATGAAAGTTTCAAGGAGTTTGGGAAAAACCGCGAAGTCATGGGGCTCTGTCGGGAAGGTGAGTTCAGCCCCCCTGGTGGAATTTGTACCCAACCTTGGGGAAGTTTTCTTGTTGCTTCAGCCCACCTTCTCTGCTTGCCGCTTTGAGGATGCTGCTGAAAAGGAGGGAAGGGGGTGGACAGAACATTTGGGGGGAAAATCTGATTTCTAGCGGCTCTTTCTAATGGACAGGGACCTGGATCCTTTCTGGAAGCCAGATCAGCAATTCAAAGTGATGGGCTTAGGAAACCGGCAGGGAAAAGCACCAGGGAAGGAAAGAGTTGAAAGGATTACAAAGTCCTGCCTTTTTGAGGGTGCTGTGTGCAGGAGCCTTGACCAGCCGGGTTTTCTTAAGGCAAAGAGGGTGAATTTTGAATTATTACTATTTTATTATTTTGGCCTTTTGAAGTAGGGTTTTTCTGTGGAGCCTTGACTGACCTGGAACGTGCTTTGTAGACCAGGCTGGTTTCGAACTGAGGCATCTGCCAGCCTCTGCCTCTTGAGTGCTGGGATTAAAGGCATGCACCACCATGACGAGAATTTGAAATTTAGGACTAAAAGTATTTTAACCTCTCTCTACTCGTTTGTATGGGATTTAAAGCAAATGTTTAGGATGCTACCAAAAGATTGTCATAAGCAAGGAGTACACCCAGGATTTGTGTGATTGTTGGCTTTGCCAGATAAGGGGATACGAATCTAGAACTTTACTAACTATAGTCAATCAAAGTCTACTGATTAGTTGAGCTAAAGGTATGCTATCAATGAAAGTCAGTTAGAGATCTGGAAACTTAGAGTTGTCTTTGGCAGTAGCCTTTTCTATGACTTTTGACCTGGGCAGTCTGTGGTGAGAAAGGTCGTGCGTGGCCTTGAGTCAAGTTTGGGATTCAGAGTACTGAGTTTACATATGCCCATGCAACTTAACTTCTCAC
This sequence comes from Rattus norvegicus, assembly GCF_021556685.1. Lineage (NCBI taxonomy): Eukaryota > Metazoa > Chordata > Mammalia > Rodentia > Muridae > Rattus > Rattus norvegicus. Next base: position 14,522,076 of record NC_141548.1, on the reverse strand, counting down.
CTGTAGCCGTTTGTTTTGGCAGAGTTTTTGTTCAGGGCTCAAGAAGCAGAACTTTGGCAGCTGGGTTTCCAAATCCACGACGGGCTCAATACTTGTGCTGGCCTCACAGTCACGGCTGCAGGCTTTAGCTCTCTTTAGCGCTCACCTTTTCTTCCTTCTCCCTGATTGGGCTTTTTCAGCTGGTCCCAGGTCTGTTGGTGTTGCCCAGAAGAGTAATAATACTGACGGCAGCCCTGTGAGTGCATCTGGTTGGAACAGATCGTAGGGCAAATGAGTTGATTCTTGGTGAGGATTGCTCTTTGAGGGAGAAGAAAGAGGGTAAGCACAGGACTTGGTGATGTTGCAATAGGAAAAATCAGTTGTTAGTCCGGTTTTAGTGGTGACTTGGCAGTCCGCCTGGGCTTGAAAAATTAAGATCACTCAGTGGCAACTCTGGTAGGAAGTGTTAGAGTGGAGCTGTAGAGGTCCTGCAGTGGCAACTCTGGTAGGAAGTGTTAGAGTGGAGCTGTAGAGGTCCTGATCTCGCTCCTAGTTCTTATTCTTGCTGTGGGCAGAGTCCCTTAAATGGCTCCGAACTCTCTGAACACAGGCTGCCGATTGTTGGTAATTCCTATGTAGAAGACGAACGTGTTTCCCCAAATGCCCTGATCTCGGAGACTCAAGAACATTTAGCGGCCGAACCCATTTCTGTTCTGTTTGATGTTTTCTAATGGGAACGGGGTCCTTAGCAGATTTTCCACAAAGATCTAAGGTCTCGTACCTAAGGCCAAGGGAGTCATGAGCCTACTTGTATTATCAGTCTATAAAAGTTTGTTAGAGGTTGGTTTGGGTGATTGTTGTTGTTGTTGTTGTTTTTGGCAGGGTCCCCCTGTGTAACTCTGACTGTTCTGTAACTCACTGTATAGATCTCCAGCTAGCCTGGAACTTATTAGAGCCCTCCCTGCCTATGCCTCCAGAGTTCCAGACTCTTGGAGTTAAAAGTGTGTCCTACTCTACCTGGCTTACATCTTTAAATTTTTTTTATTTTTCTTTTATTTACCTTTATTTTTTGTGCACTGGTGTTTTGTCTGCATGCATGTCTGTGTGAGAGTCGTGAGCTGCCACATGGGTGTTGGGATTTGAACCCTGGTCCTCTGGAAGAGCAGTCAGATGGCTGAGCCATCTCTCCAGTCAGCCGAACCACCCTGCTGCTTACATCTTCTTAAAGCTGCTCTCCCCATTTAAAAGTTGTTGCGGCTGTCAGGCTGTTTGGAGCTTATGAAGTTCTAGGTCAGTCAGTTCTTCATTTGTTACTGAAAAGTCCAAGCTTCAAAGACCGAGGCCACCTTGGCTGTACAAGAGGGTCACATGCTCTTAATCCCACTGCTGGAGGGAGGGAGGGACGGACAGACAGATAGACAGAGACACCGAGCAAGCCAGCCAAGCTCATCTTCTTTTTTTTTTTTTTTTTTCTTCCCGGAGCTGGGGACCGAACCCAGGGCCTTGCGCTTCCTAGGTAAGCGCTCTACCACTGAGCTAAATCCCCAGCAAGCTCATCTTCTTGATGTGCTCCAGATTAGTGAGAGACCATGTCTCAAACAGCAAGGTGGCTGGCTCCAGGGGAACTGATGTAGTATCTGAGGTTGACTTCTGTCTTCTACATACATGTATGCTTCAAACACACCCACATACCACCCTGAAAAGATACATACATGTATGCTTCAAACACACCCACATACCACCCTGAAAAGATACATACATGTATGCTTCAAACACACCCACATACCACCCTGAAAAGATACATACATGTATGTTTCAAACACACCCACATACCACCCTGAAAAGAGAAACAATGAGTCAGATCTGTATGTTCTCTTAACACTGGTAGGACTCACTCACCATTGTCTTCAGTTAAGACTGTCTTCCACCAGCCAGCGATGTTTTGGAATTAAATCTATATGTATTTCTCTCGTCAATGAAGTTAAATTGAGAAGAAATAGGTATATAATTTGATCATATCAATGAAATACTAAAAGTGAGGAATTCTCCATTATGAAGATCTTTAGGAATATAAAGACCCCGAATCTTTAATTTTTTCAACTTGTGATTTATTAGCCAGAGAATTAGTAAACATGGGGTATGAAATTTGTTTTTGATCTCTCTGAGATCAAATGGGAGATGATAGTACTATTCCCCAAGGTTGCTGTTGAGGTTGGAGATAACTTAGAGTGAAGTGACTTGTTGCACGGTGACTTCTTTGACCCTTCCAGCTCCTGGCAATATTAGAACTGACTTTGCAAATTGCTTTTTGTCATCTTCTCAGCTTAGGACCCTTGAGTGGACTTCTAGGGATCAGAGTTCTGGAAGTATGAAAATAACGTATAGCCTACTCCCTAGGGCAGGTGGCCGAAACCGCTTTCCCTGGATTCTCAGTGGCAAAGCTTAAAACTGCAAAGTTAGACGCTCTTGTGGTTTTCTCTTTTCTCTGTAACTTGCTTTAGCCAGTTCCTTCATATCCCAAAATCAGTGCTTCGGAAGGAGTGTGGAACAGTAAAGGTGGGTGGAGATAGCATTGCTCCTGGGTTAGGCAGTGTATTGTCTCTGTCTCTCATCAGGGTGGCCAGTCAGTCGGTCACCCTTCAGAGATTAGCCCATTGCTCATCTGCATCCCGATTTCACACTGCTCACCTTTATAACTTTCAGTATCAGTCGATGGTATTGTGGATTCTGTTGAGCTAACGTTGATAATATAGTTTGAGTTTTTAATAATCAAACTCCAAAGATAAGTTATGTTTCTCTTAAAAGTATTTTTTTTTCTTTTCTTTTTTTTCGGAGCTGGGGACCAAACCCAGGGCCTTGTAGGCAAGCGCTCTACCACTGAGCTAAATCCCCAAGCCCCTCTTAAAAGTTTTAAATTAAAATTCTACTTAAAAATTTTCAAATTCTTTATTTGTGAAATTGACCAAAGTTTATGTTTAAACGGAGTTAATGGGTGTGAATTAGGAATTTGATATTAATGTCTAGGCCCATAGGGAGACTCCTGGGCCTGTGTCATGTTAAATAGTCCTGTGTCATGGCGGGGATCAGCAACAGTGGTGTTGCGCTCGTCATTTGCTTTGGAATATAAGCTGCAGCGTCACGGAATCCACTGGACCGCTCCAAGAGTATGCATTATGGGATAGCTCTTTATTATGTGCATTCCTGGGCCAGAGACATGGTCGACGAAGGCGCGTTCAGCTTCTGTGCACTGTTGGGCTCAGTGAACATTTGCTAAAACATTAGAATGGCTGGGACTTCTGGGAAGATTGGAGGGCACTGCTATGGAGTGCATGCTATGGGGCATGGCTGGACCGTTTGTCTCTGGGAGAGGCCTGAGGCTGTCAGTGTTTGCTTTGCTCAGATTTTGGTGCCCAGTAGCACTCTAGCAACCCAAAATGGTGACCCTTGCTTTGATGGGTGATGCCTTTATCTAAGTAACAGGAATGCCGGCGAGCTCGGTGGAAAGAGGTTAGCTGGTGCCGTGGCCAGCTGGGTGTTTTATGTTTTGAAGATCAGCCGGCGAGGGGCTTGGTCTCTCTCCAGCTATCTCAGCAGTGCACCGTCTTAGTCAAGGCTACTGTTAGGTTACTCTTGCTGTGCTGGAGCACCATGACCAAAGCAGCTGGAGGAGGAGAGGCCTGGGCTACACTTCTGCATCACACTTCATCCTCAGAGGAAGCCAGGGCAGGAGCTCAACTGGGACAGGAGCAAGAAGGTGCGACTGATATAGACGCCATGTTTGCTCCTCATGACTTGCTCAGCCTGCATTTTTATAGAACTCAGTACCACCAGCCCAAGGATGTCACTACCCTCTATAGACTGGACAGTCCCCAATTGATCACTAAGAAAGTGCCCCATAGGCTTGCTGATAGCCAGATCTTGGGGAGGCGTTTCCTTAAATGAGGTCCCTCCTCTTAGATGATTTTAGCTCATGTCAAGTTGGTAAAACTGTCCAGCACACAACCTTCTTCTTTTCTAGTAGGGAAAATGGTTTGCGGTTAGTGAACTGAAAATGGATAGGTGTTTATTTACAGTACTGTTACAGACACCACATTATACACATAAGACCTTCCCCGAAATAGCTCACTTTTCTGTACAGAGTCTCATATCTGGTCCCCACCACTAAGGTTTTCTTATGTATCGTTTGAAACACAGAAAAACAAAGAAAATATTTTGGTGAGCCTCCTTTAGCCATCATGGGACTCTAGTAACTGGGCCATGGCTCAGTCCTGTTTTGTCTCTGCCCCACAGTGCGTTATTTTGTAGCAGTCACAGGCCTCATAGTATTTCATTCTTGTCTGATGCTCAGGCTTCTCCTTGTGTTATGGAAAGTGAAGCCTTTGCATTGTGCCTTTGTTCTGAGGCATGGGGTTGTCATTCCTCCGATCTCCCCCGTGTGTATAGGGTCTGTGCAGGTGGCAGTCCTTACAGTCTACATGCCAAGTGAAGATTAAACCAGACCTGCTCAGGTAGCATTGAAGTCTGTGTTCTTTGCCTTTGAGTCGTCTTGGGCAAGTGTGTGAGTCACTGAGGAGAGCTGAGGTGATCTTACTGTCCAGAGCCTCACTTGAGGCACCCTCTGCAGGTGAGCATCAGTGCAGCAGCCAAGAGCAGCTACATGGCTATGGTGTCATCTATGGGAGCTGTAGGGTATGCACTCACCTGTGGGAGCTGTAGGGTATGCACTCGCCTGTGGGAGCTGTAGGGTATGCACTCGCCTGTGGGAGCTGTAGGGTATGCACTCGCCTGTGGGAGCTGTAGGGTATGCACTCGCCTGTGGGAGAAGGAACCTAAAGAAAGCCAGACAGGTACCCATCCACCAGGTTTTCCTCCTACCTCTAATCATAGACATTCTAGTCAAACTACAGTCCATGGCTTTTTATGTTGCCAACCAATTGAAAGAAAGCTCAAAGGTGATAATCATGACATGAAGTTTATGTGAAATTCATGTATCATTTTCCCTAAAGAAATTGTGTTGGTACGTGGCCACAGGCACTCAGATAGTTCTATATCTCTGGCTGCGCTCTCCACACAGCAAGCGTTAAGTGGTGGGTACAGCAAAGATGGCACAACCTACGATCTCAGTTACTTACTGTCTGGTCCATCATGGGAGAAGTCAGCTAACCTTGTCTTCATAAGTCCAATGGTTGATGAACGTGAACCCTTCCACTGACCATGACTGGTCAGACTTTGTGTTAAGGGTAGAAGTCAGTATTCCTGAGCCAAGACATTATTTACTGTTGGAGGAATTTGGACCAGAAGAAAATATATGGAGAGGGAAAAGACTTTGCTTAAGCTTTCTTGTCAAATCTAGTTTTTTATTAAAAAAATGTAAGCAGGGTCTCATCATATGCCTTGACTGTCAGGATATGTGCGTCAGCAGCAAGTCCGACTGCCTGTGCGTCTGAGTTCGGGGATTAACAGTGCCTGCCGCCACACCCAACCTTGTCCTGTTTACATTAAAATTATTTGTTTACTTTTATGTTTTCAGATTGCCTTCTTCTGACTAACACACAATAAAAACAACACACAGTGAGCTAAGGACACCATTCAGCACATGCCCAGTTCCACAGTCGTGTCCACTTTGCCGTATGTCATTGCTTTCCCAGGTTGACTCATACGGAGCAACAGAACGTCAATTGTCGGCTCTCAGGAACACCGGGACACGACAGGATGCTTAGGCTGTTCTGCTGCTACAGTAGCCCCTGAGATCCAGGAGCAGGAGGACAGAAGTTTTGTGAGGTTTTTTTTTTTCCTCACTGAAACTCTTCATAGCCTTTCTGTCCTTTAGGTGACTTAGAGAAGCCCAAGTTTTGTCTTGGGAATGAATAACAAGGCTTTATTCAAAAGCAAAAGTGTGTTTTGGTTTTAAAAAGGTGGACTGCATTTGTAGATCCCAATGTCTTATGCTTTTGTGCTTGCTAAAATGCATAACGCCTAGCGTAATCCATGCTGATCCCCAAGCCTTCTTTGAGTGACTCAGTTTGCGGAAACCATGCATGCCCTCCACTTACTCTGACAGGTTCTTGTAAACTCTGTCAGGAGGAAAGAAAGAGCAGTGTGCTGGTCACTGTGGGATGTGACCTCCATAGCTTATTATTTTATTTGTTCTTCCTGTTACATTTCTTAAGTTGGTGTACTACTCAGTGGACATCATTATGACATTTTCAGACATAACATCTTTGTAATTTGCAGTGTTAGACTCCCGAGACACTTCCTTTCATACACCCTCCCTGATGTCCAACTCTCACAATGCTCCCACACATGTGAGCATAGGGCAAGCTCGGCGAGTACGTTTACGGTATATTTGTCACTGTAATACTTCTTCCACCACCATTTTCTCCATTTCCAAAGGACAAAAGTTTCAGAACTGTGAGGTAATTCACCAAGGTCTCAAAGCATGTAACCTTCAACCTTGGATCTGCCTGCCCTCCATGCTGTGCCGAGCCCATTTCAGGTGTGTGCCTATTTATGAGCATGACCAAGTCAACCTAACCTTTGTTTTTTAAATTTTAAAACCAACAAAAACTCAAAGCAAAGAGCCAAAGAGTTTCTTTGAGCCACTAAAGCTGTTTCCTTGGTGAGCTTTTGAGGAGTATGAACTGTGCACTTGGAAGGATCACCTTTTAAAAGAAAGATTGAGTTAATGCTAAGGTTGCAGCAGATAATAAATTTAAATCATCTGGGATTTGTACCATTAAAAAAATCTTCTAAAGGAAGTTGGAGAAGTGAAATTTCACTGTCTAATGTCTGCTCAGTGCCAGATTGCTTTCAATCACATTGATATTCAAACTTTATGGCAGGAGTTCTAATGAATGTGTCCCTCTGACTATTAAAGGATATTCTGATTGAAGTTCTAAGGAGAAAACGAAGCTATTGGTAGACTTTAACAGTTGGAGTTACTCTACTTTTGAGAGAAAGGCTACATGTTTATTCATCGTGTGCAGCAGGTGTTGGTGTAAGTGAGCACAGGGAAGAGACGAGCGGTCCAGGCACTGATCGTGTGTAGCTGAGTTCAGCAGTCTGATTTATTTCTCTTTGTGCTTTCTCTGCTGTGTGTGGCAAGGGAATTGTAGCAGTTCATTACCAGCTAGACTAAAAACCTTAGTGTAATATGGGAACCCATCCGTAGAATTTGGCATCATTCGTGTTTGGTCTCAAACTATCGTGAAGTCTGAGCACTTCAGGCTACAGAGTAACCCCCTGACTCTGAAAGGGTTCAGCTTTAGGGAACACTCATGACCGCCTTGTCTTTATCTTGCTCATTTCCATGAGGACTTCTCAAGATCAGTGTCTGTAATATTTGACAGCCTCAGTGCTGAATCTTTGTCTCCAAAAGTCTATTCAGGGAATGTGTGCGGTTAGTAGGTACTGCATAGAAAAGACAAATACAAATGATGCCCTTGAAAAAATCACCTTTAAACAGAGGCAGTGCTGGGAACTCCCGTTCCAGAGGTAAATCTGAGTCGAAATCGCAGCTGTAGCAGAGGAATGATTTGAAGAAAGTCGCAAAGCTTCCTTCACCAAGTCTCCACTGACTGCTTAAACAGATGCCGGTAACGCCTGCTTGGGCGTTAGTGATGCCGCAGGCCGGAGTGGAAATACTGCCTACAATAAGTGGTATCTTCTGAAGAGCTCTCAGGAAGCAACAGGAAGTGAATCGCCAGCTTTAACAGACAAAATGAAGGCAGTATGAGGAAACCAGCAGTCTTAGGATGCTGACCAGAGTGCAGCAAATTAGTGTGAGTCTTATGCTTCCTTCAATGGTAGGGAAATAAAAATGAGTAGTAGAGAAGGTGGTATTTCTTCCTCCTTTTTCAGTCTCTCTTCACTCTTGACATGCAGAAGGAAACCTGGTGTGAGTGTTGACTCTTTCTTTTTTTCTTGGATGCTTCTAGTTTGTACATATTTAGACTCCTTCCTGGAATGCTTTTCAGACCCCCTTTTCTGGGCAGGCAGAAAAATAATAATTATAGGCAACAGGATAAGTCATTGGCACTGCATTGGAGAGTGGCTGAGAGGCGTAAATAAGAAAGCCATGGTTTTGTATATGCAGAGTCTGGGCTTTTCCTGCCTAGTAGGGAGTTTAGAAAATTACCTTTTCAATTCTTGGAAATTTTCATTTTATTTCTAGTAGCTCTCCACTCGTTAACCTTGTTTGTTTTGGAACTGTATAGGAAGTATTATTATGTTGGAAAAATATCACTATATTTATAGAGAGTGACAGATCATTGTAGAGGTCTGTCTTCATTACATTTCTCCTTTCCCTTTCTTCCCTGCCTCTCAGACTTATACATGTTATACATGTATATGTGCATATGCATGATTGTGTATATGTGTGTGTATATGTGTATATATGTATGTGACCTGCTCAGCCCATGTGTTTATGTGTATGTATGTTTTCATAACTGTTTGGGATTTGATAATTACTTGCTGTTCTCTGCCCTCCCCCAGCATTCTTCAGTGACCTGTAGGTCTTTGTATGAAGTTGAGGGTGCCTCATGGGCTTTTCTGCGTCTGCTGGCACTTCTAGTGGTCTCACCCTCGTTCAGCTCAGGTTTAGGTGGTCATTCTGATGAGACTTTATGGCTGTACCTTCTGACATTACTGTTGTCTTCTGGTTCTTACAATTCTCTCAACTCCCAACTCCCTGCCATCCCACAGGACGGAACCTCAGACACAGGATTGTTTTGTGGATTATATCCTTCGGGCCTCCACAACTGCACTTTGATTGGCAGTGGTTTTCTTACAGCGGTCTGTTGCAAAGAGAAGTTAGGGTGATATACTGATCTTAGGGTAAAGGGACAGATGTTTAGATTGCTGTAAAGATTATGCTGATTTAATTGTCATTGCAGATTCTCTTACAGTAGTCATGGCTTGACTCTCACTGAGTCGTTAGCCAGCTTTTCAGTCCCAGTCTCCATTTCCATCTTGTGCGTGTTGTAAGTTCAGTCAGAGTTGTTGGTTACTGCCAAGGCGTGTGTGTGGCCCTGCCTTACCAGTACTGTTACGTGTCACGCTGGCCACTGATACGGTTCATAGACGTCATAGCTGAGTAGGACTGTTAGTTGCCTCTCTCCTTTGGGAACTGTCATGACACATACTGGCACTGTGAAAGCTGAGTCCTCAGGGAGGAGGCTTTCAGTTCAGGTCCAGGTCAGAAGTGTCTTTTCCTGAAGTGCATGGTACCTTCAGGAGAGAGACCTCCCTTTCACCTCTGGAGGCAGTAGGAAGAGGCTGAATGTTTTTGGAGACTTTTGGGCTGTGCTGGCCAACAGTACAGAAGAAAGTTTCTCAGGTCTGGTAGTGGGGCTTTTGTTAGATGGCCTTTGGTTCTTAGAAGGACCATTGTCAGCTTAGATGAGAAAAATATTTATACACACAATTACATATGTTTATACAATTTTTTAGGTAAGAAGTTAATCATGTGATTACTTATAGTTTTTTTTTTTTTAGATACCCTTAATTGTTATTTTATCCTCTTTGAGTGTTTTGCTCCCTCCCGTGTCCTTGAAGAGCCTCTCTGTTTCCCTTATCAGGTCACTTACACCCTGCTAACCCTTTTTCCCTTTCCACCTTCTTCTGAATTATCTCCTTCTGCCTTCCTAAAGACTGTCTCTTTTCTCATGTACCTGATCAGACTACTTGTGTCTCGGTATTTCCCTCTTTATTGCACTGGTCTTGTGGCAGTCGCCCTGGTTTCTGCAAATGACTGTAGGCTATGTGCTCACGTTTGAAGGTTTGGGGCCCCTGATGAGAGAGAGCATGTGGCATTTGCATTTCTGGGTCTGAGTTCCCTTACTCAATGTGATATCTTTTCTAGTTCTGCATATTTACCTGCAAAGTTCATGATTTGATTTTCTTTATAGCTGAGTAGTATTCCACAGTAAACCATATTTTTTTCACTATCTAGTCGTTGCTTGCATGACTTCTGGTTGTTTCTGTTTCCTGGCTGTTGTAAATAGAGCAGCAATGGGCATGGCTGAGCAAATGTGGAATAGGATGTTGAATTCTTTATGCATAAGCTGAGTAAGTGCTAAGTCCAGCTCATATGGGAGATTTATTTAGCCCTTTGAGAATTCTCCACACTGATTTCCTTAGTGGCTGCACCAGTTAGAAACCCCAGCAACAGTTAATGAAGGATGATGAAAAATTTTTGAGACAGTTCTTAGCCACTTTTTTCTTTCCTTTTGAGAACTCTCTATTCATGTTTCTAACACACCCCTGCACCTTTTACTCTTTGCTTTTTTGAGTTCATTGTATATTCTGGTACACAGATTTACAGGTGGCAAAATTCTTTCTTATTCTACGGGCTTCCTCTTCATACAATTGATTGTTTGAAATTAATTGTGAGGAAGCAAAGCCTTCTAGTTTTATGAGGACCCACTTGTCAGTTGTTGGCCTTTAATTCTTGGGCAAACGGAGTCCTATTCAGGAAGTCCTTTCCTACACCTGTATTATGTAAGGCACTCCCTATGTTTTCTTCTAGCAATTTCAGTGCTTCAAGTTTAAGTCTTTGATCCATTTGGAGTTAGTGTTTATGCAAGATGGTAGATAAAGGTATAATTTCTTTTGCATGTGGGCATCTAGTTTTCTCAACACCATTTGTTAAAGATGATCTCTTTACTGTAGCGTATGTTTTTTTGGCGTCTTTATCAAATATTAAGTGGCTGAAATTACATGTATGCTTATTTGATCTTTAATTTTGTTCTGTTGGTCTACAAGTCTGTTTTTGTGTCAGTGCTTGCTTGCTTGCTTACAGTCAGTCTGTCTGTCTGTCTGTCTCTATATATCTATATCTATCCATATATATATGTGTATATATGTATATATACATATATATATAAAATTATATATATATGTAAAATCTGTAATGCATGTTAAATTATGAAATTGTAGACCTTCCAACACTGTTCTTTTTGCTTGGGATTGAGTTTTGGGATAGTTTTTTTTTCTATTTCTGTGAAAAGTGACATCAGAATTCTGATTATGATTCTTTTAATCTATAAATAGGTTTTAGTAGAATAGTCATTTTTTACAATGTTAATTCTGTCCATCCATGGGCATAGGATATCTTTCTTTTTTAGTGTCTTTTTATTTTCTCTTTCTTTCTTCAGAAGTTTAAAGTTTTTATTGTAGAGGGCCCTTCATATCCTTGGTTATGTTTATTCCTAGATATTTTATTTTCTTTGAGACTACTATGAATGGAAGTATGTCCATGATCTCCTCCTCTTATGTGTTTGTTGGTGGTGAATAGAAAAGCCATTGATATGTGCAAGCTGATTCCATATCCTGCAGCATTGTTAAATTTGTTTCTACCGGTAGGACTTTGGGATCTCTAGTATGGTACCATGTCCTTTGTGACTAGCCTATTTGCACGCTTCCCGCTTCCTTCTCACTGTTGCCACTAGTACTTGACGTGGATGGACATGCGGTCATGAGAAGAACTGGTAGTGGGCACCCTTGTCTCCTTCCTGACTTCAGCGGCATTGTCTCACTCTTCCTGGCTAGGATGTTCCTGGCTCTGGGTTTTTCTTGCACAGCCCTTACAATGGTGAGCTATAGCTCTAACCCTACACTCTCCTACATCTCTCATGAAGGCACGTCAGAGACTTTTTCTGAATCCTTTGAGATGATCATGTGACTTTTTTGTTTTGTTTTGTCTTGTTTGTTTGTTTGTTTGTTTTTGTCTTTTAAGTCTGGGTCAATTTTAAATTGGTTGGTTACAGGATTTGGACTTAGTGCTCTTTACAGTTGGTGGAGGATGACCGTGTCTACTTTGGGTCCTTATTGGTAGGCAGGATGCTGGTTTGGTATTAGACTTCCTAACAATGCAAATCTCCCTTCCGGGATGCTGTGAGTGCTTTACACACTGCCTTGAGAATGTTCTGACTGTTTTGCCTTATTTCGTGCCTTTAGCTTTTATCCCCAAAACGTTTGAGAAGCAAATTATTTGAGTCTTTTGTGTGCTAGAAGCAGAAGATAGACTTAACAGACCCATTGTGAAAGCATAGTCGTAATTCCCAGGGAAGCTAAACTAATCAGGTCTTTTTATAGAGTCACCCACTATATAAGGGCTGAGTGTTCTGATAGGCGTAGGAGATTGAGTAAAGAGTCCGTGCTCTGTAGCAATGTTAAACACAATTAATACACATTTTCATGGACTGAGTGCTGCACAATCAATTAAGAAGGCTAATAAATGGATTTGAGTTAATATGATCAAGGGAGACTTTCCCTTGATCAAGGGGATTTATTATTTGAGCTGGAGATAGTGTTGAGAAAGAAGTGTTATCCAGGAGGAGGAGGAGGATGTCTCTGAGTGGTTATCCATGAGGAGTCTGACAGAGAGGATGGGAGAGAAGTGAGGCTGAGAGGATCAGATCACAGAAGCTCAGATAAGGAATTGAGGTGGATTATAAGTTTAATGGGAACCCACTTGCAGAATGGACTGATCTAGACTGTGCTGCGTGGAAATCTCTTTTAGATGGTGTGTGGATTGTCCAGGGTGGGATGACTGATGGCATCACCAAGTAAGTTGTGTGTGGGTTGAGGTTTGGTGATAACAGTGGACATTCAGAGAGGTTCCAGGTATAATTGGGACTTGGCATTTACATGAGTAAGTAGAGTTGGTTGTAGATGACAGAGACTGATACTTGGGGCTTGAAGCGTTGAAGGGTACGGTTAATGAGCTCAGAAATGGTGGAGCCCATGCATTGGAGATCTGGTAGACTATCTGTATTTTTTGATGCATTTATTGGACATCCATGTGCAGCTGTTCGTCAGCCCTGGAGGGATTGTTTGGAATTTTGATGTAGCCTCCTACAGTAGAACTCTTGGGTCAAGTCTGCATCATCAAATGAGAACGATATGAACAAGGTAACTTTGTTTGAGTAAGTATCAGTAGGGAATCAGTTAGGATTGTTACGGTTGAGCTTCTGGTCAGTTCACACCAAAGGAGGATGAGGGAGAAGTCCCCAGGGAGATGCTAGGGAATGTGGTGATGTAAAACATGTTGCCTGTGGCATCCTGTAGAACAGAGTCGTGAGAGAAGTGCTATCTGGCTTTGGTGGCTTTCTAATGACCTTCATCAGAGTTGACAAGGCACATCCCTGGTTGTTAGGCTCTAAGAACTAGAGTAGAAGCGGAGAGGGACATGTGGGTGTGTCACAGTCTGCTTTGAAAATGAATAGAGAAGTGAGACCACGGTGAAGGAGACATGGGTACAGTTCCCGGGGAAATAGAGGGACAGTGTCTTCATTTTAGTTTGACTCAGTCACTGTTTGATGTGGTTGCTGCCAGTGGGAGAGGTGCAGAAGGGGGGGACACTCGATAGCTACAGGGGGACCCTTGAGTTGGCAAGGAGCAGGCCACAAGAAGGTGATGTTTGGACGTAATCGGGATCCCACCCTGCCCCATAAGGAGAGGGAAAGCCAGTGCGTTCGGTTGCAGGTGGCAGTGTACATAGGGGACGGTTAGGTGTCACTTGTGAAGGAGGAGAAGTCGGAATTGAGAGTGGGTAGGAGGAGACATTTGTTACTTTTTTTCTTTAGTATCTGGACAGGGAGATAACAAAACAGGCAGTTATGCATCCTTTTGAGACTTCATGTGTACTCAGAAGGAGTCCCAGATAGGGAGAATGTGGGCCCAGAAAACCATGGATCCCAGTACCCTGGAGAACTAGAGCAGGAGAGCAGAGTCAGGTAACAAAGGAATCCTGGAGGAGGTGCTGGAGAGCAAGCTGGGGTGGACTAAGGCGTTTCTGGAGCTACAAGGAAGTAGGTACCGGAGGGCAGAAGCCGGGTCTGATGGGCGTGAGGTCTGATGGGCGAGACCGTGCTGCGGTGGGAGGGCCGTTGGCAGGTGACTGTGACCAGTGTGGAACTGAGTGAGGAGTCTGAGGTAGAAGGCAGGTTAAGGAGGACATGTAGCCCTCCTCATAAATGCATGTGCAGCGCCTGTGTTTCTAGGTATCGATAAGCTCAGGAAGTTCAGTGTTAACATGTGTTTATAAATTTCAAATGGGTTTTTTTTTCAAACTCACACAATGATTCTTGTGTTTATTCCTTCACTTACTTTATATTTTTACTGTGCACCTCTTAATGGCTGTCAGGAAAATGTCAGTCTTCACGAAACTTTTATTTTAATAAAAGAAATGGACAATAATTAAAACAAAAACATGTATGTTAGAGGATGAATCTGGAAGGAGAAAGGTAAAGTATGGGCCCTGCTATTTAAAGTACTTATAATGTTTTCTTTTTTACCCTATGTCAAATAATGAAGTTGTACTGTATTCAAAGATTTACCCTCAAAGAAAAGCCCAAGAACACACAGAGTTGCTGCTGTGTCCCACCCACAAAATACAAGGAGCCCTTCCAAATCAGTTCAGAATAAGCATACTGATATCAAAGCACGTAAGAACACAGCAAAAAAGAAACTACCAACAAATTTCTTTGAACATCCATACAAAAATTCTCAACAAAATACTTTCAAATCAAATTCATGAACATGTTAAGATTGTATATTATAGTCAAGTGGGCTTCATCTCAGAAGTCAAAGTAGGTTCAGCATACCAGTCAGTGTGATACAGAGTCAGCAGACTTAAGAGAAAGCACATAGTCGTCAGGGTGTAAACCGTGTGGATTTCCAAGTAGCAAGTGAAGTCTGGTGGGTGAGGGCCATGTGTGATTGAAGACCAGCTGGAGCTGGAGTGGGCTAGAGAGCTGTAGAAGAGGACAGGTCCACAGGATCCAGGGGACTGCTGGGGAAGCAGAGGCTCTTATAGGCCATTGGAGCATAAGTTCTTTCCCTAGCTCCTGCGTCCTCCATGGTCTGAACCCGCCAGGCTGTGTAACATGATCACCACTCTTTCCTGTGACTCTGTCAAGCACAGTATTATTGTCCTGGTTCCTCTCACACACGTGGTCTTCCCTACTCCAGACTCTCCCTAGTTGTCTCCCTCTCTGACTAGCTAGTGCTCCTCCTGCCTCACATTCAGGTGAGGTGTCACCTCCCCTTGTCACCTTTTCCAAGTGTTTATTGCTATCTAGTGTCACTGTAAAACAGGACCTCTCCATCTGGGGATAAGAACGGGTGTTGCCGCCCATGCTGACCTTCCTGGAGGACATGATGTTTCCCTTGTTGCAGGATTGTAGTATGGGAGACCATCGCTTGCCTCTGTTCTCAGTGCTCTAGCACTTTGTATTTATTCTGTGAAGAAAGAAATCATTTTGCTTTAGGGATAAATGGTGTTTTTATAAATAACCAGTAATATACCCTACCCGGGTTTTCTCTTTCATCACTGGAGTTTTCTTTCCCCGAGTAAGTTACTTTTTTCTTCAGTCTCTGAGCAGATTATTTTCTGCCTTCACGTTATTCCTGTTTCTTGGGCATTATCTCCAGATAACTGCTGGAGCAGACGTGGACTCAGAGTCCCTGTGGATCTGTGCCACCCTTTTGTTCCCCTTGCTCTGTGTGTAAAGCTCTTCATTGTCAACTGCCAGCTGCAGCGAGCTCTTCTCCAACAAGATCTGTGTTAGTGGTTATCTTCTAAAAGGCTGGTGGTTGTCGCTGAAGATAATCAGTTATGTGAGTTTATAATCTGTTCATGATTGTGTTTTTCTTATACAGTGACAGTTATGCTAAAGAAACAAGTAAAACAAGGTTTAATTCATGTAAGTCCTGAGTAAGTCTGGACAGTAAACAAGGGTCTGCCACCACCCCTCCTCTTGACAGTGTAAAAGGCCACTTCTTAAATATAAAATTTTGATGGATGGCCTTTAAGAATTGTGAAAACATGAGAAATCCTGATTTAAACATGTTCTGCTACATTTTGTTTTGTTGTGTTTACCTGAGGGGGCGTGTATAAAGGCTTATAAATGGAGGTTAGAGGGCATCCTGTGGGAGTCCTGTTCCTCCTCCTAACTTGTATGTCCCGGGGGTACACCGACATACTTCCATTAAGCAAGCTGACAGCAAGTGCTGTAATGCCCTAAGGCATCTCTCTGGCCCCTCATGTACCCATTTTAAGTGGGAAGATGCTTCAGTCAGCGCTGGATCACGTGCACATTTAGGCGAGGCCCTGAGTGAGCCACTTCCTTTGGACAGCCTCAGGTACAGCACAAGTTGAGACCAGGCACTTGCCTTTAGATGACTTGTGAGAACCGCAGTCTCTTGGAGGCAGAGTAGGCTTTCTGCTCTGCCTGACTCAAATTCACTGGCATTAACTTTTTGGAGATGTGGCAGGCACTCTTTAGACAGCAGCTGGAGATTGAGGAAGCTGCTAAGCTGTGGGAGCAGCAGCAATGGACATGTCATGGTATGGAGTTGAGCTTGTCTCAGGCTTTTAAATTGAGCAGTAGCCGGATTGTGTTGGGAGAAGTATGATGCCATGAGAAGATTCATTTAAGATCTGCAGTGAATACCATTTCTATAATGGGTGGTGAACCCATGGCTCACTCATTGAAAGTAAACTCCAATAGTTTGTTTGTTAAGGTATATATAACAGTTAAGTAAGTTTCTTTAGACATCATGGAATTAGCAGGTAAATTCACCATCTAGTCCAGGCTTTCTCTGGGAGGGGAAATAAAGACGGGAGAGCTGCAAAGGCCACTGTAGCTGTTATGTTAGGAGCCTTCGTTTTGAGAGTAGGATTGTGAGTTTTTGTTGTCTGATTGAGCTGACTCTTGTTTCTCTTTTTACCTAATTTTGCTTATCCCAAAAGTAGCGTCTTTCAAAAGGGAAATGCAAGCAACAGCAAAAATGAAAATAAATGCATACGTATTAACCGGCTGTAGTCTAGCCTTGCTCGGCCATATTGCATTACTGGGATGTTGCCGATGTGTAATGACTGGCACAGGGTGTGGAGCTGACTTCAGGCCAAGGCAGCTGCGGTTGTAGAATCCACGACAGCGTCATGCTGTGCTCTGTATGCAGTGAGTTCATGATGGGCGCTGTCAGTGAATTCACTTGCATGCACTTGAAAGGCGTTCGAGAGAGCCCACATGTCCTTAAATTTGGCATTATTTTCTCTGTTTGAGTTAAGGGCTTTGAGAAGGTAATGACTAAATAAAACTTATTTTTTTAAAAGTTAGTTATTTATATATTTAAAGTATGTGAGCACTCTGTTGCTGTCTTCAGACACACCAGAAGAGGACCAGATCTCATTGTAGATGGTTGTGAGCCACCATATGTTTGCTGGGAGTTGAACTCAAGTCCACTAGAAGAGTAGTCAGTGCTCTTAACGGCTGAGCCACCTCTCCAGCCCCAAACTCATTTTTTTTTTAAACAAAAGAAGTGTGTTCTCAGATAATTCTGATGACATTTAGAGGGTGATATTTGATTTTTACCTTCCTTATTCTTTCTTTGTCTGGAGCCTCCTTCCTGCTTCGTTTTGTTTTCAGACAGGGTCTTGTTCAGTAGCCCAGGTTGGCCTGACTTCATATATGTAACCCAGACTGTCCTTGAACATGGAGAGTGCTCTTGCCTTAGCCTCATGTAGTGGTTTGAATATGCTTGGCCCAGGGAGTGCCAGTATTGGGAGGCCTTGTTGGAGATGTGTCATTCTCAGGGTGGTCTTAGCTGCCTTTGGATGAAGATGTAGAGCTCTCAGCTCCTCCAGCGCCAGGCCTGCCTGGAAGCTGCTCTACTTCCCACCTTGACGATAATGGACTGAACCTCTGGACCTGTAAGCCAGCCCCAGTTAAGTGTTTTTGTTTATAAGAGTTGCCTTGGTCATGGTGTCTTTTCACAGAAATGGAAATCCTAACGAAGATACCTCCCAGTTGCTGGCATTATAGGATTGAGCCCTCATGGCTGACTTCTGTACCTAATTTCAAGAAAGTTTAGCAGTCCAGGTCCAGAAACAGTTTTACCTTACAGGACTAGGCAAAGTGGTGCCCACCTTCAGTCCTAGCACTTGGGAGACAGGCAGGGTATCTCTGAGTTTGAGGGCGGCCTGGTCTCCACAGTGAGTTTCAGGATAGCTAGAGATAAGACCCTGTGTCCCTCACCCCTCAAAAGACTTTCTCCCAATCCTCAAGAAATTTTAGGTGCTATCAGTTTTATATGCAGGTAATGAGGGAGGGATTTTATATGCAGGTAATGAGGGAGGGGTTAGTAATGTATCTTGCACGTGGTTGGTATGTTGTCACCGCTGAAGTTTGCATTCCTTGTGAAAATACCTTGTAATAGAGTCTTTTTGTATGACTCCCTCTGCAGCATTCCCAGGATGGCGGGGCATACTTGACAGCCCCCTCCCCCATCCTCCCATCTCATGGTTTGTGATAAATTGCTGGGCTCTGATTAGGTTACTTGGCAGAGAGCTACTCGTGCGCAAATGTGAGAGCTTGTGCATTGAGTTTGTTAACTCTGGGTAATGATCGAACGCATGGTCTGAGAGGAGAGTGAGCCGTTGCAGAAATAATAGTGCCTCTTACTGCTCTAACTAGCTTTTAAACACCTTGTAAACATGAAACTTGGTTACTCAAAATTGGAGCCTAACACAGACCGAGATGTCTTAGCTACATATGGAGTTTGCGAGTTTGCTTGAAGTGTGCTCGCCACTCCATTGGCTGGCGTTGTCACAGCCCCTGGGACTGTATAGATCAGTAATGGACTTTGTTGGTTGCAGAAAAGCAAGCTGAAAGGCCCTCATCTTGAGGATCTGACCCAGTGCTCCTTTTTTCCTTATTTGCTCCCCCCCCCAACCCCTTTTGGGAGATTTTTGGGGGGTGGGGGGGAGGAGACAGAAGTCTTGCTGACTTCAAATTCCTAATTCTCTTTTGCCATTTCTTCAACCATTTTGACAGTACTTCTTCTGGCATGGATGATTTTATTCATCTACCATCTCCTATTTAAGTTGCTGACTTAATTCTTCAAGAGTTCACCTTTAAGGTTTCCTGTATGTTAATGTCTCTTAAAGTCTTGGATGATAGGCATAAATTATGACTTTGTAAAAGGGGGAAAGCCTTAAGCTTTCATGTGGTGAAGAATGGTTGCTTTAAATTCAGAGGTTCTCCAGCATGCTCTTTAGATAATGGGACAGCATAAAAATATTATGTAAATAATATAAATATACTATGTAGAAAGAATATACGTTAGTCAGATTTTCAAAGCCCTTCAGGACCTATCAGGGTTTCCCACCAGCATATAAAAGTGCAGTCTATGTAAAAGATAACCATCAGCCTCCGTTGTTGTTTTATTTGTAAAAAAAAGCAGGGGTTTTGTTGTTGTTGTTGAGGTTCATATGTTCAAATTATTTTAAAAATTTCGTGTGTGTGTGTGTGTGTGTGTTTGTATTTTGTTTTGGTTAACTGATACTTTCACAGCATTGTTTCCTCTCATTTTCTTTACACTGTTAGCTTGGATGATACAAAGCTGTGATCTTTAGCATTGAGGGATTGAGGGGGAAAAGTGGGCCAGCCTGAGCCCCCCCCCCCCCACACACACTTTTTGTCATAGTGGCAGCATATAGGTATACGTCATTCCAAATAGGCAAGTTTAAGTTTACCTGAGGTTTTGGAACTGAATCTATTTGTAAATTAATAGGAAATAAGGAACA